>NC_022032.1:17114750-17118075 GCF_000317375.1 Microtus ochrogaster | reverse complement strand
CTACTCACAATTTCCTGCTCCTCCCTCCATCTAGTTTCCCCAATCTGTCACCTGTAGGTAGTATGCTCACATGGATTAGGGTTTTGATTTAAGATGGAAAGAAGGGTTGGAAAAGGGTTTTTCAGCAAGAGAATTCTAAGTGCAAAGCAAGGAACTCAGGGTAACTGGTGACAAGTGCCATTCTAGTGCCATAGAAAATCCTGAAAAGTATGCTGGGCTCTCTAAAGAGTTCCTGAGAATTACAAAAATGCAACCACTAATGTCTCTAAAATGTGAGAATAATTAGTATGTTTAAACAGGGAACATTAACATTACAATGTGATTCTTTTAAGTTATAAACTCTAAAAATCTCTAAGGGGGCTAACAATGTGGGGGGGCATGGAGGATACTTCCACTCTTCTCTATGGTCCCTGGAAGCATACTCTGGTCTAATGGATCTAATATTTAGGAAAGGAAAAGCATCAATGTCACCAAAGACTTCAGTACATTGCTCCTTGGTCCAGTGATTCCCTTCCTAGAACAGTGCTATTTTGTGTCTCTCCCAAATGCTATGATTAATGGGATGCTGCTCAGCCATCTCTAAGGTCGTGATAGGGATTAAAGATCTCACCCAGTGGCTTTCAGCCTATTTTCCTTTCTCTGTCCTGATGTGAGGACACTCCTCCCCTCCTCTGGAAAATATGACAGCAAGGAGTCACTCTGGAAACAGACAGAAAAAACTACTAGCTAACTAATACTGCAGGATTTCCATCCTGCCCCTCCCTCATAAAACAAACTACCCAGTCTCAAGTATGCCACCACAATGAGCCATGCCAGACTTGTCATTAAAGATATGTCAAGAAGTAATTTCCTGGCCGGGCGGTGGTGGCGCACGCCTTTAATCCCAGCACTCGGGAGGCAGAGGCAGGTGGATCTCTGTGAGTTCTAGGCCAGTCTGGTCTACAAGAGCTAGTGCCAGGACAGGCTCCAAAGCTACAGAGAAACCCTGTCTCGGAAAAACTAAAAAAAAAAAAGAAAGAAAAAAAAGAAGTAATTTCCTTTATGTTTCCTTTACATGGAAGTGTTTTCCAGAAGTTGAAATAACATATTAATATAGCAAACTACAAAGGTAAGAGTCCTAGTTACTGTTTCTACTGTTGTGATGAAATACCACGATCAAAAGCAACTTGAGAAAGGGTTTTTTTTCATTTACACTTCCACAGCACTGCCCACGATTAAAGTCAGGACAGGAACTCAAACAAGGCAGAAACCCAGAGGCAGGATCTGATGCAGAGGCCAATGTGGGATGTTGGCTTGTTCTCCATGGCTTATTCAGCCTGCTTTCTTATAGAACCCAGGACCACCAGCCCAGGGATGACACCACCCACAATGGGCAAGGATTTCCCCTGTCAATCATTAAGAAAATACCCTATAGCCAGATCTTATGGAGGCATTTTCTCAATCGAGATTCCCTCCTTTTAGATAGCTCTAGCTTGTGTCAAGTTGACATAAAACTGGTCACCAGAGTAGGTAGTACGTGTGTGTGTGTGTGTGTGTGTGTGTGTGTGTGTGTGTGTTTGTGTGTGCATTTATACATACATACATACACATATATGGCACTGAAATTTAATGGGAGAAAAATGGATGGGTTTGGTTGCAGAACCATGCATACATACATGTTTTTATGTAGACATGTACATGTTTAGCTGTATACACATCCTTACACTTCTGTCGGTCTAGAAGATGTGCAAACTTAGGTGGGTTTATATCTAAAACTGGCCAATGCAGAATTCCCTGTGCAGTGTGGCATTGGAAAAGTTGTGTAGGGAAGACCTACTCTCTAGCACCACTTGTCGGAGGCCCAAGTCCTTCTGATCAAGCCCCCCCTCCCAAAACTGTTGAAGTGTTGTTTGGATGTAATTGGCCCCTTATGCTCAGAGGGAATGGCACTATTAGGAGGTTTGTCATTGTTGAAGGAAGAGTGTCTCAGTGTGGGAGGGCTTTGAGGTCCTATGCTCAAGCTACCCTAATTTAGTTTGCCTGTGTATCAAGATATAGGACTATCAGCTCCTTCTCCAGCATCATGTGTATATGTGTACCATCATGTCCCACCATGAAGATAATGGACTGAATCTCTGAACTGTAAGCACTCCAATTAAATGATTTCCCTTTATAAGAGTTGCTGTGGTCATGGTGTCTCTTCACAGCAACAGAATCCCCAACTAAGACAAGGTGATTTCTTTTGAAGATGGAAACTGGGTATATACAGAGTAGGAAAACTGCCTTTCATGTCGTTTTGTACGTATGACAGGGTAGCAGGGGCAGACTTTCCAGGGAGAAACTCTGCAAGGGAAAAGCCCACATGTGACATAATGTAGGAAGTGATCTAAGGCCAGAAGACATGTTGTTAGAAGTCTTTAACTTGTGAGATACAAAAGAAGACAGCAAGAAAGTAAGGCAAAGTACAGATCATCTTGAGGTCAAAGAGGCTCAAGTTGTAAAATGTAGTTTCACACTTCTCCTCCGGTGACAACTAAGTTTTCAAAAGCATTTTAACTTGAATGCACTCTGGTGTCTCAGGAGGTCTGCAAACAAAAAGTTAGTATTTTATAATATCTACTAGCACTGTAGGTAATGAGGTGACTCTTCATGCTCCGTTGACTTAAGTTTCTCTTTATTTTATCAGGCTTCCTCGTCCTTCTTTTCTAATTTCCGTACGTTTTCCCTACAGCTTAGTTTCCTATGAGAGAATGCAAGGCAGCAGCAGTTCACAGACCAGCAAAGTGTGTGCCGTCAGCAG
The DNA here is from genome assembly GCF_000317375.1 of Microtus ochrogaster. NCBI lineage: Eukaryota > Metazoa > Chordata > Mammalia > Rodentia > Cricetidae > Microtus > Microtus ochrogaster. Next base: position 17,115,296 of record NC_022032.1, on the reverse strand, counting down.
CTTCCTTTACACGGATATAGAAATTCGCTTCTGTTTTAAAACTCAAGAGGGGCACACCCTACTAAACTAAACCACAATGAAATTGCAATTGCTTGGACACACAGAATGGTCCTGAGGTGACTTCCTTACTGCTCACTGCCAGGAAATAGGCGAGATACCCAGGAGACAGGCTTTGGGAAGAGCTGTGAGGGGGTTCTGAGTCATTAGCGGTAATTATTCTACTGGATTGGATGCAGCACAGTGAGCTGATAGCATGTAACAGGATGGTTCAATTTTGTGTGCTGTTAACCTTAGGAATGATACATACCCATAAAGAAGATGGCTATCTGGGTATTGTGTAGCAAATTCCTGGACTTCAAATCTTTCTTTCATTTTGAAAGGAAGCTCCCTAATCAAATGGTTTCTTTGTAAGAGCTGCCATGGTCATGGTGTCTCTTCACAGCACTAGACACCCTAACTAAGATACTTTCCTTTTGTTTTTGAGTTCTTTGTACATTCTGAACACTAACACTATGTAGTATTATATAGCACGCAGAGACTCTTACT
>NC_022032.1:17113351-17114390 GCF_000317375.1 Microtus ochrogaster | reverse complement strand
ACTAGCTCTTGTAGACCAGGTTGGTCTCGAACTCACAGAGATCCGCCTGCCTCTGCCTCTCGAGTGCTGGGATTAAAGGCGTGCGCCACCATCGCCTGGCAGAAATTTTTAGTTTGATGAGGTCTCATTTCTCAATTGTTGGCCTTAAGTCCTGGATTCCTATTCAGAAAAATCCCTTTCTACACCCATTATTTGGATGGCAATGCCTAGAAAGCGAACAAACTAATAAAACGGGCTATTGATCTGAACAGAGTTCTCAAAGGAAGAAAAGAATGGATAAAAAAAAATCTTTTAAAGTACCCAACTTAGAAATTAAGAGACTTCAAATTAAAACTAATGTGAGATTTTATCTTACCTAGTCAGAATGGCTAAAATCAAGGAAGCAACTGACAGCAAATTGTTGTAAGGATGCTGTTTGTTCCCGGCTACCCAGACTCAAAATAACCACTCAGAAACTGTATTAATTAAATCACTTCTTGGTCAATTTCTTAACTGTATTGCTAGCTAGCTCTTACATCTAGAATTAACCAATTACATCATTTCATATTTTACCATGAGGCATATGGCCTACCGGCAAGGTTCCAACTGACAGCTTGCATCTTACCCCTCTGGTGGCTACATGGCATCTCCTGACTCCGCCATCTTTCTCCCAGCATTTTTAGTTTTCCCCACCTATTTTACCTTGCATAGGCCCAAAACAGCTAATTTATTCCATTAAGCAATAAAAGCAGCATATATGCAGAAGGACCTCCCACACCAACAAATTCTGCCGATGATGCAGGGATAAAGGACCTACCATTCGCTGTTGGGATTGTAAATTAGTATAGTCACTATGCACTATGCATCAGTGCAGAGAACTCTCCAAAAGCTAAAAATTATGTCTACCATATGATCCAGCTGTACACTCCTGGCATGTACCCAAAAGATTCAACTTCCTATCCATAAATATTTGCTCAGCCATGTTCCCTGTCACACTGCAATAAATAGGAAATAGAAACAACCTAAATGTCCTTCAACTGATGAATGAATATGAAAATGT
>NC_022032.1:17112185-17112876 GCF_000317375.1 Microtus ochrogaster | reverse complement strand
GCCCCCCTATTCCCTCCCCCACCCCAGCCATAATTTAAATAACTTAGAGACAGAGTGGGAGGGGATAGAACAGAAAGAAGAAAGGAGAAGAGCCCACTACAGTCTTCTTAGTGCCCGCTTCTTATCCAACTTTTTCTTGGCTGCCAACTTCTTATCTCGCTCGCCTGCGTGTTTCTTGGCCATGGGACCCTCGGCTCCTCCCAGGACTCCTAGGGTCATAGGGTCAGTGGAGGCTGTAGCCCCACTTCCCACGCCCCGGGTAGCCTCAGCCCTCCCACTGCTGGTGCCACCTGCACCCCCATGGATCTCTGTGAGCAGTCGAGCCCGAGCAGCATACTCTTTATAGTTCTCCAAGAGCAGGCGGCCAGCCTCCTCGTTGAGTGCAGACTCTGGGTTAGGGTGGATCAGCAGGCACTTGATGGTCAGCAACACATGTCGGATGCCCAACTCAGCCGTCCAGTCCCTCTTGAGCACATTGACACAGATCTCACCATTGGCCCCCACATTTGGGTGGAAGATCTTGGTCAGGAAGTAGCCCTTGGGTGGAGAGGCAGGGAAATCCTTGCCCAGTAGGAGCTTCATACGGAACAGACCTCCAGCATAGGGGGTGCCCTCAGGGCCCTCGATGGTAACCTGCAGGTCCGTGAGATCCTCCTCATTGGGGAAGACTTTAATGCCATCAGGTGGGTCG
>NC_022032.1:17111027-17112085 GCF_000317375.1 Microtus ochrogaster | reverse complement strand
CATGACTTCGGCCGTCAGGGGGCGGGTCCCCCCGGCCCCCTTCCTGCACTCCTTGGACCGCCGGCAGGGGCGGGGGGCCCAACTGCCGGCCGCTGTGGCCCTAGCGAGGCCCCCCGAGGCCCCGCTCCGCTACACGCTAACTACGACAACCGCTACGAAAACGCTCACAACGTCACGCCTGCCCGGCCGCACTAAGCCCAGGAAGGATTCTTTTACTGAAGACACCAGATACTTTAGACACAGGACTTCAAGGAGCCATGCTGGAACTGACCTAGAATCTTCCTCTCTGAGGGCTAGCTCTCACAGCATCCAAAGGTTTTATGCAAGCTGCCAAGGGATAAAAGTAATCAAAAGTCCTGCTTAGCAGTAAGGCCTATTAATCAAAGCAATAGGCAGAAGGCAGGCAATGCCTAAGGATGCAATAATGGCACTTGCATCTCATAGGTAACCATAGTAACTTAACTGGAGTGGTCAATAGGAAGGAATTTTTGCCTGGTGCTGTGAATCTATCCAACTACCTGTGACTGGCGAGGCCATGTGCCCCAGAGAACTTACTACCTCCATTTTTCTAAGCAACTGCACCCTAAATATTTGTCCTTAAACTCACAAATAAGTCCACTTTTCACTGCTCATCAAAGAAGCTTTTCCTTAGAGCAGATGGAGACCATTGCAGAAAATCATGACTGGTCCAAAGGCAGAGAACAACTAACTGTTGGGATGTCCATCCCCAGTTGATACTTATATACAACCCAAGGCCTTTACCTAAGCTTCAGGGAACATTGTAAAAGAGGATATATATATATATGTATATATATATATATATATATATCAAGGAAGCGGCATGCATCAAATCCCAATATAGTCATCTCTAAACAAACAAACCTTGTACAATAGCACTGCCAGTTGACATCCCAGTGAGGATAAGGGAAATCTCCCAAGACCCCACCCCTAAAAGAAGATTATCCAGGCAATTAATGGCTGCTAAAGGAAGGAGAATAGTCTTCTTCAGAGATGAGCTCTGAAGGTTACCAAAACCCAACAGTCAGTTCTAAACATAT
>NC_022032.1:17106012-17110927 GCF_000317375.1 Microtus ochrogaster | reverse complement strand
GTGTGTGTGTGTGTGTGTGTGTGTGTGTAAGAGAGGAAATATAATAACTAATGAATAAAAGACCAAGAAGCTGAGAGGGGGTAGGAGACACAGGAGGAGTTGACGTGGGGAGAGTGTCGGATGGAAGTGACATATGAAACTAAAACAATAATAATAAACTGGGTGTGGCAAAATGTGCCTTTAATCCCAGCACTCAGGAGGAAGAGGCAGGTGGATCTCTGTGAGTTCGAGGCCAGCCTGGTCTACAGAGCGAGTTCCAGGACAGCCAGAGTTACAAAGTGAGACTCTGTCACAAAACAACAATAGTCATAATGCTAAAAAACTCACAAACAAATCAAAAAATACATACTTTAAAAGGGATGTTAGTAACTGTCCAACTTGTTCTCTAACATTTTCTGAGTTTCTCATATGTTTTCTTGTGCAGTCAGCTAGTCTATATATGCATATGGGGTTCCAAAACTCTCACACACATAGCAAAATGACCCAGTATCCCACATCCTCGCCTCCAGTGACTGCTCAGTAGTTATGTGACAGATGTTCCAGCTGTGCTCTATCTAATACCCTCTTGAGGAACCCTTGACTTAGTCCTCTCTGGAGAAGCATCTTTGTGACCACAATTGTCCGTCAATATCTGTGAGGAATGAAGATCTTCCAGGTTCCCTAGATGATACCCAAAAGTGACTAAGTCCTTAGTGTAAAATGGTGAAATATTTGCTAATAACCTACAGAGACATTCTCCTCTAAACTATCTTTAGATTATCTTAAAAACTATCTTTACTACACTTTAAACTATGTCTAGATTACTGATCATGGACCAATAAAGTGTAAATCCTGCGAGCTAGAGCAATGGCTTAGGGGTTAAGATCACTCGATGTTCTTGGCATGGACCAAAATACCCTAGTGCCAGTATATCATCAGACGCTCATAACTGCCTATAATGGCAGCTGCAGGGAATCCAACACCTCCTTCTGACCTTCGCATGCCCTGCATTCGTGTTAGCCCCCTCATAATGAAAATAAATAAACAAATCATTTAAAAGTAAATGTATAAATAGCTGTCATATTGTCTCTTTTAAGGAATAATGGTTGAAAAAGAAAAAAATAAATCTGGCCATATTTTACTCACCAGCGACCCTTTTAGGCCTAGCTACACAAATGCAACACTTAGAACACACGCATTTTCAGTTCCCAGTTGACTCAATCAATGCATAACTAGACATGAAGTGTAAATTGTATTAGCATTGCTGGCAGAACGGCTTCAACGTTACAATTATGAACTTGACAAGCATAGAATATTTTTAGATGTAGAATTGTTGCTGCAGAAGGAAAACACTAATATTTATTAATCTAATTTTGAAAATCTGTTGGTACTTTATTTTTATGTACAGTTTTTATATTAAGAGGCATATTTCCAGAAGCCATTCAATATATTTACTGGAATCATTAAAATAATTGAAATCCTTAAGTAACAATATCTAATTTTAATAAATTTACCATGGTTGCACAAATAGGGTAAGTACATTTTATTTTATGTAAATATAATAAAATTATGTCCCCACAGTAGGGAAATCATTGTGTTTGATAGTAAAACAGCTAAATATTACATTTTAATAAGATATAACATTGGGCCAGTGAGATGGCTCAGAGGAAAGGCACCACAACCTCGTTTCTCACCCCAGGATCCCAGGATGAAAGAAAGAGCCGACTCCTGCAAATAAATAAGTAAATGAATGAATAAATAAATATAAAAGCATATTTAAGGTATGAAATAAAATATAGCACATTTGAGGAAGTGTTTCTGCCAAAAGACCCTATAGCTAACGAAACTTTGAGGTCTCACTTTTGTGTCATAGGAAATACAGGTAATAACATGACATCCTACGGTCCCAATTGGATAATGCTAGAAGGCAGGACATAACAAAAATTGGACCTGACTCTCCAACCTGTCATTATGATTTTAACATAAAAGAGGCCGCCTTTCTAAATTAAAATATGTCTAAGAGACACAACGTAGTGAACAGCTGTTTACCATGTATTGATTTGAATAGAAATGTCAGAAAATAAAGATGTTCTCTTAACTTCTAGGGCAAATCCCAAGGGTGTAGATGTTCACTTAAAAGCCGGCCTGCATCTGAAATCGGAGACGCTTCGAGCATCCAAACATGTCATGAAACTAATAGAAAAGCTCAATGACAGTAAATCTGTGAGTCTGAACTGCAAGAAAATGTAAATAAATAAAAGGGGAGGAAGGAAGGGAAATTTTGTTTTGCACAAAGGCCCAAGGGATTTTTAGTTACCTTTTTATCTCTTTATTGTGTGCGATGTGTGCATGCATGTATGTGTTCACATGTTCTGTGGAAGTCAGAGGAGAGCTTCTGCAAGTGGGTTCTCCTACGCATGTGAGTTCCAGAGACGGAGCTTAGATCATGTGGCATGATAGATAGTATGTGTTTCTATTTGCCGAGGCATCTCACTAGACCTGTTATTCCCTTCTTCATTTATTTATTTTTGTTTTTGCCTTTTGAGACAGGGTTTCTCTGTATAGTCGTGGGTATCCTGAAACTCACTCTGTAGACCTCACTGGCCTCTTACTCACAGACATTCAGCTTCCTCGGCCTCCTGAGTGCTTCTGAACATCACTATCTAAATCACTTGGGCCTTTGATTCATCTGGTCTCAATTGCTGTCTAATTACTTAACAAACTCTACTTGGACTTTATGATTTAGCATGAGAATCATTCATGGAGCACATAATTACATATGTGCCAGTTTTAGGTCAAGCTACTCAGAATGATTTTTTTTTCTATCATTTTTGGTGATATTATCTTATATACTTATTGTCAGTTACCAATTCCAAGGTCAGTCAGTGATCCTAGCAGGTGTCCTCACGCACAAGCATAGCCTGTGGCTTTCTCTCTCTCTCTCCCTCTTATTATTTTTTTCTTTTTTGGTTTTTGGAGACAGGGTTTCCCACCAGCCATGGAGCCAGTCCTGGAACTAATTCTGTAGACCAGGCTGGCCTTGAACTCACAGAGACCTGCCTGCCTCTGCCTCCTGAGGGCTGGGATTAAAGGCACGTGTACACCCAGCTAGCCTGTGGCTTTCTGTTGCTTGATATAACCCAGCTCTCTCCAGACTCATTTTCCAGCAAGATAATAGAATCTTTTCACATGACAGCAGAACTGCAGAATTAGAAATGACAAAAAGCCATAGTTTTTGTTATTGTTTGTTCTTTATTTAAGGCTGTTTATCATGTCTGTTAATTGTCCATTTCTAAAAGCCAAATCATGCTGGGCAGTGGTGCACACACACCTTTATTTCCAGCACTTGGGAGACAGAGATCTCTGTGAATTTGAGGCCAACCTGGTCTACAGAGTGAGTTCCAGGACAGACGGGGCTGTTACATAGAGAAATCCTGTCTCAAATTAATAAAAACAAACAGATAAATAAAAACTAAAAAATAAAAGCCAAATCCTATGCCACAAATCCAGTTTTAGGGTTAGAAAATGCATCTCCTTTGGATGCAAGAAGATTTAAAAACATCATATTACAAAGGACCACACACGAGGAATGGAGAAAATACGACACCATAATGAGTACTCACAAAACCCCTTAGAAAGTAAGGAAGGCAAAATCCAAGCATTAAGGACTTCCATCTATCAGCAACTGGTGATGTCATTGGTGTCCAAACATGTACGTCAGTCTCCAAAGGCAGTATTTTAGAAATCATGTCACCAAAGCCCAGAGTCGCAGGAGGAGCCTATTCTCTTTTTCCTATCCCTTGCCATTTAATCATGTGTTTACATAAACAGTTCACATCTGTGCAGGCAGCATCAGGGAGCAGCTACCCAAGCGGCATTCACATTGCTTGCCGTGTCTCCCTTCTGAGATGTTTGCCAGCTAAGCTACCACTCTTATCTGAAAACCCTGGGAGCTCCTCGGTGTACACATACTTTCAGTCAGTCAGCAATCTTGCCACACTGTGATCGCTCACTAGAACATAAAGTCCGTCGAGAGCATTGCGTGTGTCAGGTTGTGTTTATCAAGTACCCAGTGCAAATTGCCCCGTCTTTACTTTCCTTTAAAAATGCAGTGCGTGTGGGGCTGTGGTGATGCACGCCTTTAACGAGAACTCCAGAGACAGAGGCAGACGGAGCTCTGAGTTTCAGGCCAGCCTGGTCTACAGAGCGAGTTCTAGGACAGCGAGCTTGACCCAGAGACACCCTGTCTGGGGAAAAAAAAAAACGAAAAAAAAGGAAAATTATAAAAAAAAAAAAGGAAGGAAGAGCCTCAGGGGGGGGGGAAAAAAAAAAACGAAAAAAAAGGAAAATTATAAAAAAAAAAAAGGAAGGAAGAGCCTCAGGGGGGGGGGAAAAAAAAAAACGAAAAAACAAAGACAAGAAAGAAAACAAAACAACAACAACAAAATGTAAAATGGAAGTGAGTGAGACAGTTCTGTGGGTAAAGATGCTTGGCCCCGAGTCTCATAGTTTGAGTTTGATCCTGGGAACCCAACCTGGTAGAAGGAATGAACTGACTGCTGAAAGTTGTCCTTGTGCTCCACCCTGCTCACAAATTAATTAACTAATATAATAATTAGATACAAATTAAACGGGGGCAGTGTCTTCTTAATTTACACAGCTGTTTGGTCTTAGAAACACACACACACAGCAGATTGTACTCAGCAGGTTCTTGAAGATTACAGGGAGGGGAGGGGCTATGTGCCAGAGCTTTATAGTGAACTAGCTTGCCAGCTGAGAGGCATGGAGGCTGAGGCTGATAATTCAAGAGTTGCATTGCCATGGTTACAGAGTTAGTTTAAGGCCAGCATGGGCTATGTGGGATTCTGCCTATATGTAGGCAGAATACCAATGCACATACACATAAAATAAAAAATAAACAATTAAAAGTTTTTTT
>NC_022032.1:17104517-17105767 GCF_000317375.1 Microtus ochrogaster | reverse complement strand
AGACCAGGCTGGTCTCGAACTCACAGAGATCCGCCTGCCTCTGCCTCCCGAGTGCTGGGATTAAAGGCGTGCGCCACCATCGCCCGGCCGATCACATGTACTTCTGATATAAGCATGGTATTTCATCTTAGTGGTGTTTTTGCCTTAAATAGATAACTGTAGTATGTTCAGGAGAAAATAGGACATAGAAATAACTTCTACAGTAAAGTCTAGAAAGTACTCCTAGAAACTGCCAGTCACCAGAACTGGTGACTGCTTTTGCAGTCATATGGCAATATGTCACAAACAAATAAGAAAGGTATATATGCAAACTGAACATAACACTGGATCTTTAGGATCTTGGAAGAGAAAATGGAAAATGCAGAAAAGCTAGTAAGTCAGAATTCGGTGTGGAGTTTGGCTGACAGCAGTGTATCAATGCTAGGTTGTAGCTGTAACAATGTCCCATCATGATTCAACATGTTAATAGTAGGCATGAGTGATCAATACACGGGATCTCTCTTATTATCTTTCCAAATTTGCTGTAGCTATAAATCTAAACCTAAAGTTGGATCATGGTTCACTTAATAACAGGACACACTGCGAAGTGCCTCCTCAGGTGACTTTTGACTTAAGAACACAAAACTGAAGTAGCTTTGATGTCTTTGGTCATCACACGGGACCACTGCTATGCAGATGCTCAGTCATTTGCCAAGATGTCACTAAGGCGTCCATGACTAATACAATTCAAAACTATCTCAGCCCACAAATGAAAAAGTATATATTTTACTTCTCAGAAACTGTACCCTTTCTGAAGAAGTGACAGGAAATAATCACAAAATGGCAAACACTTCCTCGACTGTCACTTAGAAAATGAAATAGAAGTCCATTTTAAATAAATCCGGGCAATGGAAAATATAACCTTTAAAGGAACACAGGCTAAGGTTGAAAATATGCCCATCTCTTCCTATTTTTCAATGACTTTTTAAGAGATGGAAACAATGAAGAATTACAGGGTTTTCAAGATGGCTCAGCAAGCAAAGGCTGTGCCATGAAAGCTTGCCAACCTGAGGAGCCCACACAAAAGCTGAGAGAACTGACTGCACAGAGAAGACCTCTGACCTCCAGTGCGCACTGCCTGTGTATGCCCCATACATGGTGTGCTCACACGTAGGGGCGCTCTCTCTCTCTCTCTCTCTCTCTCTCTCTCTCTCTCTCTCTCTCTCTCTCTCTCTCTCACACACACACACACACACACACACACACAAATA
>NC_022032.1:17099503-17103648 GCF_000317375.1 Microtus ochrogaster | reverse complement strand
TTTTTTTTTTTTTTTTAAGATTTATTTATTATGGACATTGTTCTGCCTGCGGTCCAGAAGAGGGCACCAGATCTCATGGATGGTTGCAAGCTACCATGTGGTTGCTGGGAATTGAACTCAGGACCTCTGGAAGAGCAGCCATCTCTTAACTTCTGAGCCATCTTTAGTCCCCATCAATAGTTTCTTGTATCAGGAGATTGAGCACAGAAGTGGGTATAAGGAATTAATCATCATTTTTGATCACTGACCAGTCCTCCCAATGCATCAGCTAGTAATAACTGGGTTGTTTTGCTGTTGTTCCTGACCTTAATTTAAAGACTCTGCACTCAACTGTGTGACTTTCTAAAACTTTTTGGGTTTTTCACCTCAAAGCTCTTTAAGAAAAACATCTTTTACTCTAACATAGCTTATCTTCAAAGCTTTGTTTCTGCTATGATGAACTCTGAAACCTGTGACCACACCTCCCAACATTAAGATTAAAAGAATTTAAATTAGCTGGGCTACTAGGACTCAGTTGCTTTTCTTAATCACTGACCTAAGCCACACTCTACAAGTCTCCTCAGCAGAAACACATATGTTCTAGCTGTGTGACATTTCCTTGCTTATTTCCATCCTCTGAAACCTTTGCTTTATCAGAGCCAGGGGCAACATTTTATCCTTCCTTTACCTATGTTACTGTTTCTACTAAACAAACCTCTATCATAATTCCTTACTATGTTTAGCAAAACATCAACCATCAAAATCCTTTTTAAATGAACACTATTATTGTTTTTTTTGTTTTTTTTTTTTGTTTGTTTGTTTTTTTTGGTTTTTCGAGACAGGGTTTCTCTGTGGTTTTGGAGCCTGTCCTGGAACTAGCTCTTGTAGACCAGGCTGGTCTCGAACTCACAGAGATCCGCCTGCCTCTGCCTCCCAAGTGCTGGGATTAAAGGCGTGCGCCACCACCGCCCGGCTGAACACTATCATTGTATAAAATCATTGTTTCACTTAAACAGTACAGCTTAGGAGGAAATCATCTAAATAATAACCCACAGGTAAAAATGCCCAGTAGAAAGGGCTATTTCATCTGGGTGGTGGTGATGTCTGCCTTTAATCTCAGCACTCAGGAGGCAGAGGCAGGCTCTCTGTGAATTCGAAGCCAGCCTGATCTACAAGAGCCAGTTCCAGGACTGGCTCCAAAGCAACACAGAGAAACCCTGTCTCAAAAGACAAAACAAAAACAAAACAAAACAAAAAAAATGGAAGGAAGGAAGGAAGGAAGGAAGGAAGGAAGGAAGGAAGGAAGGAAGGAAGGGAGGGATATTTCAATGAGATAAACACACTATATTACAGGCAATGGGGATCTCCCCCACACCCTTCCACACCTTGTCAGATAGCAGAGAAAGACAGCAGCAACAAACATGTGATGGCACAGCAGATGCAAAAGACATTCTGGAGTCTGTGGTCTCACCCATCAGAGATTCACTCCACGAACTTCAGGTAGCACCTGTTGCTCCTCTGACATGACCAGATACAAGTATGTATCTCTGGTTGGCCTAGGACATAGAGATCTATGTGCCTCTTTTCCTCTTGAGTATTGATTGTGATTCAGAGCGTGTACTAAGCCTAAAATTTGATTAAAATTTAAAATTGTGTGTGTGGGAGCTGGAGAGATGGCTCAGTGGTTAAGAGCACTGGCTGCTCTTCCAGAGGTCCTGAGTTCAATTCCCAGCAACCACATGATGTCTCACAACCATCTGTAATGAGATCTGGCGCCCTCCTCTGGCGTGTGGGTATACATGGAGACTGTTGTATACATAATAAATAAATAAAAATTAAAAAAAAATAAAATAAAATTGTGTGTGTGTGTTTTATGTGTGTGTGTGTGTGTTTTGTGCACATGAATGCAGGTACCTGTAGAGGCTCAAAGGCAGCATCAGACCCCCTGAGCCATCTCTCCAGCCCCATTAATTAATTAATTAATTAATTATACCAGTTTAGATATAGTTCTAAAATGGTCTCAGTGTACCCACATTACATGAACTGGTTACAGACTGATCGGGGTCAGAATGAGATTTACTTTTCATTGTGAGTGATTCTGCCTTCCAAATTTTGTATTGTGTGCATGTTGTTGTACCCATTCAAAAATTAATTAACGGTTGGCAATGTTTGAGGAAAGCAAATCCAGCTAAGATCCTGTGTGTGGGTGAAAATCTGCCTCTCCTGCCAAAAATGACAAGTTTGAGCCTGGTAAGCTGGAATAGTCAGTGACCATGGTATTTAAGCCAGAATTTAGAATGGTCTGCTATGCCTGGTAGAATTCCAAAATTGATACCACCTAACATTTGACTCATAGCAAATAATACAGCCAAGGTTTAGAAATTAAAAAAAAAAACTAATGGTAAAAACAGTTGCTAAAATCTAAAATCTTTCTGTCTTGAAAATTAAATATTGGCTTAATGTAAAAGGTAACTCGATGATTTATCTGGCATGTATAATTCTCTCCCAACTAAATAAAACTTTTAAGACTATATTTTTATATTCTCGAGACCAAAATTACCTAAAACATCGCTGCAGTCATGGTGGTCTTTGATTAATAAGTTAGCTTATGCTCACTTATTCCTGAATTATATAATCATAGAGTTTGGCAGTTTCTATTAGCTTTTACACTAGCAAGTGATGTTATGAATTGGAAGAGTTTCCAATTACTCTGTGTGATCATATTTACCCAAACTTTCCTAAGACCTTTAAAAAATATATTCATGTGTAAATCTTCACCTCTGTTTCCAAAGAACGGCTGACTCTGTGACAGTTTTCCATGGTGAGAGTCTTCGGATGGCGCTAGGGAATCTACTGTATTGAGTATTTCTCCTGAGTGTTGATCGATGAGCAAATGTGAGAAGCTTGAAGAAATCTCTTTATAAATTAAAACTTTCTTTGACTTTGTAGATTTCAGAAAGTATTGATTTTAGGATCAATGCAGTCAAATCATTTTATTTCATAAATGAAAACATCAAAGGGTCATGGATGTAGGTAATCTGTTGGTGATCACTCAGCAATGCCTGGAAAATAGAAGAAGGTCCTGAGGGTCTTGCAAGCTGTCTCAGAAGGGATGTATACAAACCTACATTAAGTGCATATCTGTCTCTCACTGATATTCTTAGTACAGTCTCTTAGTGCAAACACATTGGGATGGAAATGCATGGACTGTGCCAGTTCAATGAAAATGAAATCCTGGGAGAAATTGTTGAGTCCTGAGAAACACAAATAGGGGCCGGACTGTGGTGGCGCATGCCTATAATCCCAGCACTTGGGGGACAGAGGCAGGTGAATCCCTGTGAGTTTGAGGCCAGCCTGGTAAGCCCTAGATCCTGGGGTGTATCACACACCTCCACACGCACACACACCCTCACATGTACACCCCCACAAGCACACACTCCCACATACACAATAGCGATAAATCATGCTTGCCTAGATGCCTTTGTTCTTTATGGAGAATTACCTCTAACTTTATTTCAAAGTGCAGATCGTGCATCCTGTTAAACCTGGGATATTTCTCTGAATGGTAATTTCTGAATGGAAGCTACTTGCTAAGGATTGTCATCTGATTTATTTGGGAAATTCACTAACTCTTATAACTTAAATTAATCCATTTATATTGATCTACATTTTGCCTCATAATTTTTATCTCTCTTCCATCTTGCACCTCCTATTACCTCTGCATGTCCTCTGGTGTCTCTCCATTCATCTCCTCTTCCTCTCCCTCTTCCGGGAAGTCCCACCTAACCTCTTCCGGGCTAGCTATTGGACATTCAGCTCCTTATTAAATGGGTCAGAAAGTGCCTTGGCAAAGATACGTCTTCACAGTATACAGAAGATTATTCCACCACATCCAGATACTTTTTCTAAACCCTTGCTCCTTGAGAGAAACAAAAAGAACCATCACTCAAACGTTCCCTACTCTTTTTTTGTTTCAAGACTGGGTTCTTTGTGTGTGTGTGTGTGTGTGTGTGTGTGTGTGTGTGTGTGTGTGTAGTCCTGGCTGCCCTAGAACTAGCTGTGTAGATCCAGCTGACCTTGAACTAACTCACAGAGATCCTCCTGCCTCTGCTTCCTGAGTGCTGGTATTAAAGGTGTGCACCACCACTGTCTGCCATTCCCTACCT
>NC_022032.1:17093051-17099378 GCF_000317375.1 Microtus ochrogaster | reverse complement strand
CTCTTGTAGACCAGGCTGGCCTCGAACTCACAGAGATCCGCCTGCCTCTGCTGTACTTAACACTTTGGTGGGGGTATTTTGATGTAGTTATAGTAAAGAGTAATTAATTAATTAATTAAGCTGTATTTATTTCGTGGGGAAGGTCTATGACACACTGCATATGTGGAGGCTGGCAGACAGCCCATTGAGTCAGCTCTTGCCTTCTACCATGCGGGCTCCAGGGACTGAACTCAGGTTGTCAGGCGTAGACACAGGTGTCTGTACCCACTAAGCCATATTCCCAGCCCTCATGACGTCTTTTTCATACATCCGTTTTCACTCTGCATGTAAAACAACCACTGAGTTTTCCACAAGAAAGTTTCATGTTTCCTTTGTTTATCAAAATAAATAAATTCACAGTTCAGCATGGATACTTGATTTCATCTTTTTTTATAGTTCACTGTGTCCTGAAATGCTGCTGAAAGCAATTATGCATGAGGGAGATGAGCAATGGTAATATATATTATTATTAATATATGCCTATATATTATATAAATATATATACGTATACAAATACTATAATGCAGATCTTCTGCTCCCACTAAAGTCTTCCTATGAGTTGAACTTCACTGTCTTGAGTTTTGCAGAGGACTTGCTGGGTCAGATGAGCTATCCCCATCATTATGTCCTCTCTGAATTCCTGGCCAACAGATACTGTGTCACACTAAAAATATTAATATTATTTTAGGCCAATAATTTTGGTGCAATTTTTCTTACAACATTCGATAACGAATGCATTCTTCATAGCACAGCTTATAGGAACCCTGGAATAGTTCATCTTTGGTTTTTGTTTTGTTTTGGCCTTAAATGATAGCCACTGATAGCCACTCCTTTTTTTAATTTACTGATTATGAAAATTTCCTCTGAGAAATTCTGGCCTTGGGCTTTGTTACAGCCACCCTAGACAGGTATTTTAAAACTGATTTGGTGGTGATGGTGGAGAGTAGGGTAGGGTTGTTTCTTTGTTTCAGTTAGTTTTCTGATGTGCCTGTCTGTGTGTCTGGGGTGGTTAGTGTTGGGAATGAACCAAAAGCTAGGTATGTATCGGACGACTGAGTCATAGCCAGCTCTGAAGCTCTGGTTTATTAACTGCATTTTGTATTATATACCTTCATCCTAAATAATTTTACATCTGAGGTATTTTTTTCAGTTTTATTTCCTGTCACAATCATATACAAGTACATTTGTACTGAATATATTTTGGGAAAGAGGAAATGTATAAGCATATTTCAAGTCTCCCACGTTTGGGGACAATGTTCTATTTTTATTTTAATGTAATGTTATTTTTATAAAACAACTAATGATCATTCTAAGAAATATGACAAAATATGTCAAAAGATAAATCTTAAAAATATATGATCCCAATTCCAATACAAATGCTAAATAAGCATGGGGAAGATTTTATTTAATTTATTAATGTGTGAGGAAGCATACATCCTAAGAGACTGCCAACAGTACCAGACACCACACATACACGTCACAGAAGGAATGAGGAATGCTGGGATGCAATGGCAATCAGATGCAGGCAAAATCTGGCAGACTAGCTCGATGTGGAAAAACGTCAATAACATTCCAAGGGAGAAAATTTGCATTTTTTGGACAGGAAAACTTTACATTACTATCATTCTTTTTTTTTCCTCTCCCATGATATTGGCAATATGAAAAGAATTGAAGTCATTGCCTGTAGAACACTTCTAAATCTTTATTTATCAAATTGTTTCCTTGGGATTAGATTTATAATCAACATTGTGTGTGTGTGTGTGTGTGTGTGTGTGTGTGTTGCTGGAGATCAAACCCAGAACCTCATATACATAAGGTAAACACATTACCAACTGAACTGTATGTCCAGCCCATAATAAGCATTTTAATAAGCATATTTCTCAGCAGTGTTACTTTTGTTAGACACGTAGATGGTAGCAACATTTTCTTTCTTTCATTTTAGTTTTTTATCAATATGTTTGTGTAAGGTGTTTGCATGCATGTATGTTAATGCCATGTGTGTGCATTGCTCTTGGAGGCCAGAAGATGGCATTGAATCCAGAACTGGAGTTACAGATGGTTGTGAAGCACTGGGCGGGACCTGGGAACATGAATCGTGGTCCTCTGGAAGAGCATCCAAGCTGCTCTTCTCCCTTGACTCGTCTGTGTTCTTTGAGACAGCTGGAGCTGGCCTTTGACTGGTCCCCTACTAGCTTCAGAACCCAGGAGGCTGACTTTGAGCCCTTGGGTCTCCTTCCTCCTCCACTGCCAAAGGCTGAAGTTACAGTCTGCACTCAGTATCACACTTAGCTACTCAGTTTTGTTTGTTTGATTTTTTTTAAAACTTTAGATGCATTGGAGTTTTACCTGCATGTATGTCTGTGAAAGGGTCCCAGGTTTCCTGAAACTGGAGCTCCAGACATGTGGGTGCTGGGAATTGTACTTGGGTCCTCTGGAGGAAGAGCAGTTGGTGCTAATTGCTGAACCATCTCTCCAGCCCCACTCACTTTTCAATGAATATACTTTCCTGGAGGCTTGCATTTTACTAAACCACAGATCACAAAGGAGCTAGCCGATCTGTACCTTGATTTCTAATTTTCTACCTCTTTTATCTCTGGGAGTAATATTTAAAACTATATTTTTAGGATCAAAAGCTAACCCCCGTGAATTAAAGATATGTAAAATAACTGATTAGAATCTTAGAAAAACTTAGAAAAAGATGGTGGCTAGGAACGGTCTCATTGGAGAATTAAATTCTGATTTAAGTTTTTCATAGCTTTCTTCTCAAAATCACCATTTTAACGTGATGGAATGACTCTCTTCATCTTCTTATTAACCCGATGAGCTAGATGTTGTAATGGTGTTCATTTTCTAGATAGTGAAATGTACCTAAATAACCCTCTCAAAGACTTGAAGGCAGTAAGTAGTGGGGTCAGGACAGTATTTTGGGGCAGGAAAGCAGAGAGTCTTGGTACTTACTTGTCTCTGTGCATCTTACGACATTAGCCAGATTGGTGATATTCTTTGCCCCACAATGTTTTGCATGTGTGTTAACCTGGTGTTACAACTGGCTTTATTGTCAATTTGCTACAAATTAGAGTCACCTGAGTAGGGACCCTCAGCTGAAGAAGTGTCCCAGTTTACCTCAAATGATACAGGAAGACCCACTCCGATTGCGGGTGACACCTTCGGGTAGCAGCACAGGTGAAAAGGGCATGATGGAAGGATGATGGATTGTCTTGCCTTTCACTGGACTGGCCTTCGCTTCTGCAGCAGAGTGGATTTGCCCTGGGCTGCATGTTCATCTTCTGATAAGAGCATTCACTCTTCCAGCTTCTTTGAGCACTAGGGAGGACAGACTCTCCAGGAATCTTCCAGACTTCTGGGGCCAGATCGGAACTCCTGAAGCACCCTCCTTGTGGACTGATCAGCTGTCGGCTGCCCAAACCTCTTCCCAAGATAGCTGTTATGGGATTGATTGTTGTGGCATCCAGCCTCAAGGACTCTCTCTCTCTAGGTTCTTATCTCTCTCTATTTTTAAGCAAACACACACACACACACACACACACACACACACACACACACACACACACACTGGTTCTGTTTCTCTAGAGAGAACTCAACCTAATACATCTGGTTCTTCCTAGTCCATTTATGATATAAGGGAATTCTTTTTTTCTCCGAGACAGGGTTTCTCTGTAGCTTTGGAGCCTGTCCTGGAACTCGCTCTTGTAGACTGGGCTGGCCTTGAACTTGCAGAGCTCTGCTAGTGTCTGCCTCCTGAGTGCTAGGATTAAAGGCACGTGCCACCACCACCCAGCTGTAAGGGGAAGTTTGAGCACTCAGGGAAACAGAACAGTAGGGATTATCTGAAAAGAGTAGAGTGCCCTCATTCTTAAAGCATCCAGGATAGTTCTTACACACTGAGGACCCTAGGGAGACACATATTCTTATGATACCATAAGAATCTTCAGCTTTTGGCTGGCAGCAACAAAATGCAAATGGATGTATTCTTTGGGGATTTACATTTCATTAGAAAATATATACATTTTGCGTCAATTTTAGTAGTTCTTGTTCTGTTATGTTGAAACATCATAAATGGCTCGACTTAAATGTGTGGTGTAGCAGTGCGTCAATTAGTATTTTCTATCATTTCTTTTCCTGTTCTGCTATTGAATTGTGTCAGTGTTTTGTTTTAGATGGAGACCACCTGGGTACTTAACAAGGCACTTTCCAAATCCCCTGGAGAAGAATCTCCACTGGCTTAGGTCCAAAGTGGTAGGCGGAAAAGAAGACTGGACAAAGTGAGCAGGTGACACACAGTTCTCAATGTTAATGGCACCTGATGGAGACCAGGTCAGGCTAGCCTGAAAGGTGACGTCTGCCTTTGAGAGAAGAAAGGTCTCTCACTTTATTCCTTCCGTCATACACGACCACCACCACCACCACCCCTGCCATCAGCAAGCCATAAGACCCTCATGTGAGAGGCGTTTTCTCATAGCAGGAAGAAAAGAATAGCCTTGTCTCTCAAGACACAGGGAGGCAAAGACTCGGAGCCAACCGCCCTGTTGAGGAGCCCACTCCTGTGGTTTATTTGGTTTATTGTCTCCGTTTATCCAGTCACACTTCTCGATAACAGCCTAGTTTTTCATCATGCCTAACAGGATGTACACAGGTTCCTGGTTTCTCTGAGTCTTTCTTTCTAAAGACGTCCTGTATTGCATAAAACTTACCTTAAATAAATGCGTGTGTTTGTCTTGCTAACCTGTCTTGGTCACAGTAGTATCTTGAGTCTAGGATAAAGGGAAACCATTTCTTTCCCTCCACACCTTATCTTACCCACAGACTGATATGATCAATGCAATAAGGTGCATTATACCATCAAATGACACTTAACCACCAGGCTAGGACAGTGGTGACTTTGTGAAAAACCTGGACTGTAGAAGAGCTGGCAGCAAAGCCAGTATGGGAGCAGAGAGCACCACAAGCAGTGTGATAATAAAAGCTTTGTCATAATCAACTATGAGAAAAATTTTAAAGATTTATTTTTCACTCTTAGTTTGTGAGTGTGTGTGTGTGTGTGTGTGTGTGTGTGTGTGTGTGTGCAGACATTGCATGTGACTTCAGGTGCCACAGATATCAGAAGGGGCCGTCAGTTGCAGTTCCAAGAAGTTTTGAGCTGTGTGGTATGCCCAAATTTCTCTGTAAGAGCTCTATGTGTTCTCAATCACTGAGTGATTGTTTTAGCCCTTTGTAAAATATCGTTTAACCGGCCATGTGGTGGTGGTGCTTGCTTTTAATCCCAGCACTCGGGAGACAGAGGCAGGTGGATCTCTGTGAGTTTGAGGCCAGCCTGGTCTACACAGTAAGTTCCAAGACAGCCAGGGATACACTGTCAAACCCAAAAGAGAAACCCGAATGTGAGTTCTAGAGAGGTGTTATGATATAAATTAGAGTGCTGCGTATATAAGCTGAGACTGTTCTTCTAGTGTGGTGTTGAATCGAGTTTCTAGAGTGGGAAAGAGCTTCAAGCTACCCCAGGGTGTGATGTGATTTAAAGGACTTGGAAATGAGCTTTGGTCTTCAGTTTCACACCTCAACAGATCCCACCTGGCCTCCCTGAAATCCCTTACACATGTGATGCCTCTTTTGTGTTTAAAATTATAGGCTTAAATTCAGTGTACTAAGTCAGATGAGAGATATATTTCCACCAAACGATTTGAAGATTAGTGTGCTTTATAAATTAAACTAAAATCTGAGTAAGGTGTATAAAGGGTTACCAGGAAAGTAGGCTGGCAAGGGATGATGCTGAGTAACCAGAAAGCTGCAGGGTAGTTCTTGGAACTTTGGAGGTGACAGGAATTGGAAGAGCGGTGTATCACAGACACCAAAGCCTGTTACCTGCTGTGAATAGATTCTCTGTGTTGAACCCAACACTCGTAGGGATCCAGTGCTTGGGAATATGACCTAGAAAAGTTTGCTAGTGTTCATTATGCTTTCATGTACCTGACACTCATTCTAGGAACTTATGGCAATGAGAAAGAAAACCCTACAATCTCACTCAGAAGCACTCATCACGGTCGGGGAGATGGCTCAGTGAGGAAGGGGCTTGCTGAGTAAGCACGGAGACCTGGGTGTGGGTTTCCAGCATCCACACACAAAGCCGGGTGTGGCTGTGTGTATCTGTAATCCCACCACTAGTCAGGAAGAACAGGAAGATTCTCAGGGGCTTGCTGAACAGTCAGTGCACACAAACATGTACATGTTCACATGCGAGATGGCTCAGTGAGGAAGGGGCTTGCTGAGTAA
>NC_022032.1:17087683-17088230 GCF_000317375.1 Microtus ochrogaster | reverse complement strand
AAAGTGCGCACGCTCAGCAAAGTTATTGCTTTCTCTCTCTGTGTTTCTCTCCACAGTAAACGGTCACACGGGTCCTTTGAGGGCTGAAACTCACTGCCTTCCCAGCCTCCACATCAGATGGAGCTTTCGGCTTCAGAAATCCTAAGGCAGGGCGCCACCCACTGGACAGTACATGGGGTCAGTTCTCACCACTGGAGCAAAAAGAAAGTAAAAAAAAATGAAAGAAGAAATCCCATTTGCCAAAGATCAGCAATTAGTGTGAAGGAGACTTTGACCGTGACCTTCCCTCCCTCAGCCCAGCCTCCTTTACTAGGAACCCACTAGAATGTCTGGTATCTGGCGGGACCACATAGCTTTCTTATCTGAAACAAGAAACAATGCATGGTAATCTTTAGCTGGCTGGAATGCTCCTTCGGAGGACCCCAACACTCATTAAAACACTTGTCTCAGGGGGAAAAGCTTATTCACCTAAGGTTTTAATCTACTTTTTAATTAAAAATGCTATTACCCAAATACATAAGTAAATTTATATGAAATAGTTTTTTTT
>NC_022032.1:17084577-17087478 GCF_000317375.1 Microtus ochrogaster | reverse complement strand
TTTTTTTTCATACCAATCCCAGGTCCCACTCCTTCCTCTCCTCCCAGTCCCTCCACATACCTCCCCACGCCCTAGTAGTGGCTTTTTGGGGGGGGGGGAATAGTTTTAAATTCAATTCGCATCAATTGCTTCTCTTCAGAAATGTGAATTTAACACTCATATCTTTGCAGCCCTCAGCCTCCCTTGCTGTCTCCTCCAGCCAGTCTTGGTCACCTGACTGTAAATACTGTTGAGGAGATAAGATCTCCGTTGCTGGAAAAAATAAATAGGCTGTTCACAAATGTTTGAACTCTTGCTGTTGGTTCTGAGCCCTTTGGCTCTATTTCTGTCTCCATAAAATAAAGCAAAACATCTCCCTCCCACAGTTAAGAGGATTGCCTGAAGTAACAGAGAAAGCATCGGGGATCTCACCTGGCAGATAGGAAAAACAAGCTATTATTTTAAAAAGACATAATATTTAAATCCCACAGTCTTTCTTTTTCAGCATTCCACCACTCTGATCTGTTGCTGCAGAGAATTGCTTCTTCCCATGCGACAGTAAATTTTCAGTCTCATATAAAAAAGGTAAAAATCCCATTCTCTTTTGTACCATCCAATTTGTCAAGACACAGCTACAGTGGCACCTTTCCCCCGAATTTCTCACTCCTCACCTGGGTGCTTTTTAAACTTCAGCATCTCTTTGATAGGTTCATCACCTTTTTATCAGATAATCTAAGTTTCAAATTTTTTCCCTATTCCCTGTGGATATATTGTGTTTCCTTTACCTGATAATCGCCTTTATTTACACAAGATTTTAAAAAAATTACAGTGCAGTGAGGTCCTTTACCTTTGCTTTGTTGAGGTCTAGATAAGTCTATGTTAGCCAGCCTGCCTTGTCGGTCATCTGAGGACGGAAAGAGCTGGGCTAGATTTGTGCAAGTCTCCAGTCTCAGTTCATTTTTAAGGATTTATTTATATTTTATTTTATAGGTGTGAATTCTTTGCCTGCGTGCATATATGTGCCCCTGTGTGTGCCTGGTGCTCTGAGAGATGAGATGAGGGCATTGAATACCCTGGAGCTGCAGTTACAGATGGCTGTGACGTACCATTGTGGTTGCTGCAAACCGAGCTCAGGTCCTCTGCAAGAGCAGTCCATTGCTCTAGTCCTTCCTCTTAACTGTAAACCCAGATATGTCAGTTCACCTATGAAGAATCTCAAAGCTTGGCTTTTCTATAAGATGAATAGAGCCCCTTTCCCAAGAGATTTTCGACTCAATAAATCTTAAGCCAGTAAACATTTCCCACACACCCGGTATTTTCAGTAGAGATGTGGCTCCAGTTGTGGGTATCCCAGTGCTGCATGAAACTGGACATAGTGTCACAGAAGCTAGGTAGGATTGTTACGGTCATCCTGGCAACTGAATGCTATATGCTACACTACCTGGATACTATTTTAATATTCTTTTCTATTTTTTTCTCTTCCACTGTTGTGGTGTTATATACCAAATCCACATGTTACAAATGTGATCTATGGATAAACTACATAACTGGCAAGACTTGCATCATTTTTACTCTTGGTTTTGTCTAGGTGCATCCTTCTTTTGAGATAGATTTTCATATCCCACCATCACTCTCCCCACTTCTCAATCCACACCCTTCTCTCAATGCTTTTCTTCTTTAATATATATTATTATTTAGGATGGGCGGTGGTGGGGCACGTCTTTAATCCCATCACTCCGGAGGCAGAGGCAGGCAGATCTCTGTGAGTTCAAGGCCAGCCTGGTCTACAAGAGCTAGTGCCAGGACAGGCTCCAAAACCACAGCGAAACCCTGTCTCGAAAAAACCGAAAAAAAAAAAAAAACAAACAAAAACACAAGCTAGGGAATGGCAATGTGGCTCAGTGGTTGATTCCTTTTGTTTCAAGTGCAAAATCCTAGGTTCTGACGCCCAACACAACAAACAAACAATAACAGAGAACATGAATTTAAAAACTAGATGCACCTGCATCAAAGATTTTATTCCACATGGTTACTTAAGGAGTTACTTCTTTGATTAGACACAAAACTCACAGAAAAAAACACAGACCAACTGAACTGCGGTCTTCTGTCCTACCATCAATTCTATAAGTTAACAAACAACTTAAGATCAAACATCAACTAACAAGTCCATTTGCCTAGAGAATTGAACTATTCCTGGCTGAAAGGTCTGCTGTAGCTGCCTTTGGTTTCTAAATTTGAGTAAAGTTTCTAAAAGCTAAAGGTTGGGAGAAATTTAACGGTGGGTGGGACAGAGATGAGGGGTCAGAGATAGAGCTTGAGAGATGGGTTTTGCTCAGTGGTAGAGCATCTCCAATTCTCAAGTTCCTAAATTCAACCTCTAGCATTGAACAAGACATAAAAAAGAAGCCACTGAAAGGGTGGGTATGGCAGCACATGCCAATAATCTCAGCACTCTAGAGGTTGAGGAAAGAAACTTAAAGGTTCAAGGACTGCCTGGGATAGCAAGGAAAGCCTGTCTCAACAGAGTTTAACTCTGTGGCAGAGCTTCTCTACCATGTTTGAGGCCCCGAGTTCCATCCCCAGTAATGCGGTAATTGCATGGTAAGCGAGGTCATTGGCTGGAGCATCAAGTAATTACTGGTTGCCTGATAGTCTGGAAGAAAGGGAGCGGCAGCCACAATAGTGGGAAGAAAATGAGAATTTCCTAAAGAGCAAAGGATTAATAGTATTGACTACTTGACTAGTGCCAAGTTCAAATAATGTGAAAATTGAAATCCCAGCCTTTAGCAGTATGAAAGCTATCACGGAAACCAATAGGCACAAAAATATAGACATAACAGATTTGGACTGAATTTAGGAAGAGTATGGCATAAACCAACAAGTCCCAGAGTATATTCTGGCCCGTGTGTGTGTGTGTGTGTG
>NC_022032.1:17081554-17083707 GCF_000317375.1 Microtus ochrogaster | reverse complement strand
TGCAAAAATTGTCCTCTGACCTCCATGTTAAGAGTGCCATGACACATGCATCCTGGTGGACACAAAAAAATAAATAAACTTAAGAAAGGGAGGGAAGGAGGGAGGGAGGGAGGAAGGAAGGTAGTAAGAGAGAGAGAAATACATTATCTTAGGGACTAGAGAGATGGTTCTGTGGTTAAGAGTATTTGCTATTCTTCCAGAGGACCCGAGGTTGATTCCCAGCATCCCCATGGTGACTATCATCTGTAGCTCCAGGTTGAAGGGGTGAGATGCCTCTGATCTCCGCAGGCATTGGCGCTCAAACACATGCTCCACACAGTCACACAATTAAAACATAGTTAAATAATCACATTTTTCTGACACTGCCTTACTCAGCGAAAACATCCAGGGAAATCACGAGACCCTGCCTTTGTGAAATAACCATCTTAAGTCCTGATGCTCATGCTCAGTAACTGGATGCCTCCACGTTAGGAGCAGAATTGACAACAAGATCCATGAAAACATTGGGAGACACATGTCATCCTGCTCTTATTCCTGATTAGACCTCATTCACAAGTGTTCTTAAAAATGTGTCTGCAGAGCCCGGTGGTGGTGATGCACACTTTTAATCACAGCACTCAGGAGGCAGAGGCAGGTGGATCTCCGTGACTTCGGGCTACAGAACTAGTTCCAGAGAAACCCTGTCTTGAAAAAACAAAAACGAACAAACAACAACAACAAAAAAAACCAAAATAAAACAAAACAAAAAACCACCACAGACATCGGTTAGACAGTTCAAGATCTCCTGAGTACATTGGGAGCATGTGGACCCTGGGGGAGGGTTGAAGGGGAGAGGGGAGAGGCAGGGAGGGGAGCAGAGAAAAATGTAGAGCTCAATAAAAATCAATCAAAAGAAAAAGTTCAAAATAAATTATGTCTGCAGTCTGATTCCTAGTTCTGAGGAACCAAGACTACATTCATCCTCTAATTTCTCAATTATATGATATATAATCATATATTCAACATTACTATTTCATCATTTTTTGTTTCTCGTTACATTTTATTAGTTTATTTAGTTGCGCAGAAGCCATAACCATGTGTCACAGTATGCATGTGGATGTCAGAGGACAATCTCTCTTTCCACTCTGTGGGGTCCAGGAATTGAACTCAGGTTGTCAAGCTTGGCAGCAAGTGCCTTGATCTCCCAGTCATCAGATGACCCCATCATTATTCAACTTAAATACAACTCCTTCCACTGAACGTATGTTGAAAGCTACATTGCCGCAAAAGCCTCGAGGCTTTTGAATTAATTACATAAATGTTTTGTAAAGTCTTAATCTTATCTTCTGGTCTCCGGTGATCTTGGGTTTCACACCCAGGAAGATGAGAAACTAACAGTAGCATTTCAGGAATGCATTTGAGGGAGACAGACAGTAAGAGAATCTGAATTCATGTCTCCAATTGGAATACAAAGAGAAAATATAGGTTTAACTGTTCCTCGGAAGGTAAGGTCAAAGAAACTATAAATGAGGGATTGTTCTGTCACATTGTAGAATGATACTTGGCCACAGCCACAGTCAACGAAGACTCCAACGTTGTACATTTGCTTTCTCAGAGAGACCTTTCTTAAAGGGGGAAAGACCCAGAAGGTGTACTCGGCCCCCATCATGGACCCCATGAGCAGGTACTTATCTCCAGAAGCCTGGGGTACATTGTTCTTTCTCTCTGTACAGTCACAGATGCCCAACTGCCACTGCATTGCCTGTCCCACGGATACCTCCCAATAATGCCTCCCTGAGCTGAAGCTCCCTGCACCCAACACGGAAGCACTGAAGTCCAATCTCCCTGGAGTGTCGCACAACCTCTGTGGTATAGCTCCAAATCCCATGCTTCTCAAGTCCTCAGATAAGACGAGGGAAGGATGAGCGGTGTCTGGGTCCAAAGTTACATGTCCTGCAGGAAGAGAACTTCAGTTACTCAATTTTAGGGTTCAGCAAAATGACGTCACTGTTCCTAACAGGTAGCAGCTTCCAAACAAGTGACATGTGAAAGAGGCAATTTAGGAGACCCTGAAATAGAGACATGAAGCTCTAAAGATGGGCAAAACGGGGGAGGATTATGGTGATAGAGTATTCTTCTTGTTGTTGTTTTTGTTTTTCGAGACAGGGTTTCTC
>NC_022032.1:17071790-17079290 GCF_000317375.1 Microtus ochrogaster | reverse complement strand
TTGAACTATATCCTTAGGGGTTATCTATGGAGGCTTTTCAGTGGATTGTTTTATTATTTATTTTAAAGTACTTTTACTGTTTTAAATATTATGAATTGTGGTTAGGTCTACAGCTAAGTAGTGTTTGTCTAGTAGCTCAAGTCCTACTACTTCCACTAAAAATATATATAAATACTGTGAATGAGCATCCAAGCTTTTCAGATACGTGCCAGAAGAACAGGGGAATATAAATAGAGTTTAAAAGGCTTTAACTGACTATTGTTCTTTAGTAGTTAGCTTCTTAAAAAGATAATGCACGCGGCTGTATAACATTTTAAATACTTAGTCCATTCAGGCTGTACTAAAAACCCTAGCTGGAATAGCTTGTTACAATAGGATGTTTTTTCTTTTTGGTTTTTCAAGACAGGGTTTCTCTGTAGCTTTGGAGCCTGTCCTGGAACTTGCTCTGTAGACCTCGAACTCACAGAGATCTGTCTGCCTCTGCTTCTCTAATGCTGGGATTAAAGGTATGCGCCACCACCACCCAGCTTTAATGGGAATTTTTATCACATACCCTGGAGGCTGCTAATTCACAGATTTGGTCCTAGTGAGGTAGCTTTTGTCTCACATGGTGAAACCAACGGGGGGGGGGGGGAGTCTATGATAGACCTTCTAATAAAGTCACTAATCCATTTAGGAGAGCGCCACCCTACACACCCTACACACCTGAGGATTCCATCTCTCATACCCTTGCCCCTGCAGATAAGAATTTTGATGTATTCACCACACACATGCACACACAAAACAGAGATTATAGCCCACCCCCCCATTCCCAGATTACATGTCTTTACTATGTAGAAGGCTTTTGTCTTTTGATACATGTCAATTATTTTCTAAAACCCAAAGGAAAAGCCATTGTACATTACTCCTTGCCAATTTGATATTTTAAATACAATGTCTGGAGATACATTGTACTTTTTCCATAGAGTATTCTATTGGATGGGAGAAAGAGGCACATCTCAGTTCATACTTACTGTTTCATTTCATTGTTTTAGAAGTAAGATCTTACACAGAGGCCCTGGCTAGCCTGTAACTCACAGCAATCCCCCTGCCTCATCCTCCCAAGCATTGGCATGGCATGAGTCACCATGCCTGGCTTTCAAACTCACTCTGATAAATTTTTAAGGAGGTAAATCACTTTACAAAATAGTTGTCTATCACACCAGGATACACTGTGGGAACCATGACACGTGGATGTCTGGTGTGGGATGCTTCAGAGAGAGCAAGTCTGGCTCCTCAAACATTTGTCTGATGGTAGAATTGGTCTAAGTTCACTCTTCTAACATTTTGAAACATACCAGAGGGAGCATCTACCACACACACACACACACACACACACACACGAGAGAGAGAGAGAGAGAGACAGAGACAGAGACAGAGACAGAGACAGACAGAGAGGTTCAGGGATCCTTTCAAAGGAGGGAAATGCATAAATGCCAGAAGCAGTGAATAAGAAAACATTTCCTGGACCCAGCAGGCCAGTCACACACAAGAACTCACAGCAGGTGTGACAGCATCTACAAAGCCTGGGCAAGCCCACGCTAGACCAAATCCTAGCACGGAGAGGTCAGCTGGGCTCAGGCTCTTACCCCTAGTCGTGAAATTATTAGAAACTGCTAGATGCTGGGAGAGAGAGTTTTTTTAAAGACTGTAGCCCCTGGTAAGGCAGCTGCTCTCCAATGGAAGAACACACCCAAGAATATTTGGGCAGCAAAAATTGATCCTGAAGGATTTTTAAAAAGGAGAAAGATGGCTGGGAAGGGGTGTATCTGGAAAGAGTGTGGTGACCCTGAATATGATCAAGCACATTATATTGAACTCGCTATTTTTTTTTTTTTTTTTTTGAGATAAGGTCTCACTATGTAGCCTTTGCTGTCCTGGAACTGGCTATGTAGATCAGACTGGCCTGAACTCAGAGAACCACTAGCTTCAAAGGAATCATTTTTAATAAAAAGAAATGCAATATATCATCATTATCTCTTGTCACATCCTTGTACAGTAAACCACCAGGGCTTACTTCTATCATCTATCAATCATCTATGTTTTGACCTAGAGCTCAATACCCGTCAGTCAATCTCTCTGGCCGTCTTCCTTTCCAGCTTTCCTCCAGGCTTTGTTAATCACCCTCTGTCAACTTCGATGACATCAATTCAAGTTCTACATAGGAATGGGAATCTCGTGGCGCTTTCTTTTGTATTCTTGACTTACACTTAACATAAGGACTCCAAGTTTATCATTTTTATGACTGAACAGTATTCCGCACATGAGGTATTTGCACCACCTTTCTTTCTCCATTCCTAGCACTGTAAGTTTTCTTGGCACACTAATTTCATTCCCTTCAGACATATGCCCGAGTGGGATTGAGGAAGCTCAGTACTGCTCTCCATATGGCTGTACTGATTTACTTTCCCTCCAACTGCATTCCTGATGCTTTCTGCAGGTGGACCATAGCCACTTAGTCTTCACATTGGGTGGAAGAGCACTGGCCCCGGCATTCTGGAAGTGACCCTCAGTGAATTCTGTCCCCTCTTCGGCTCTCAAAGTGCTCTTAAGAAAGGGTTTCCTCCAGGCTTACCTGGAGCAATGCTCCGGCAGGTTCCCCCCACTTCTTCTCCAGTTCCGTAATGTTCTTCTGGAGGCTGCGGAGGTGCTTCTGAACCCAGACTGCGTTAGCCTTCAGTTTGCTCTTGTTCTTCCTCCCCAGGTGGCTGAGTTTCTGTAGATGGCATCTCCTCATTACCATATGGCAAGTTGTACCTTTTCTCATTTACTAATTCAACCTTGTCCGGTAATCTGCTTTCCTCCCAGGAGTAGACACAGTCAGCTAAGGCCATGTTTCTATGTGAAACAGGCTGCCCTTTTAAGAGAATTGCAAGGCAGGAGGTGCTGGCAGCACATTGTGTAATTCCAGCATTTGAAAGGTGGGGACAAGAGGCAGGAAGATGATGAATTCAGGCCAGTCAGGACTACAGAGTGAGATCATTACAAAGAAATAATTGGAAAGTTATCCCTTGTTTAATATGATAAAGTAAGCATTTGTCCATGTAATCTGATTACTCAGATTAACAAACATGGCGCCCAAAACACACCCACCTTCTTTCTGGTGCGACATTGTGTTCAGAAGTTCAATGTTTCACCACTAATTAAAATGATAAGTTAAGTCAAGGTATTCCTTTAATTCCAGCACTCAGGGACAGAGGCAGGTGGGTGTGTTTCTGTCAGTTCAAGGCCAGCCTATCTACAAAGTAAGTTCCAGGCCAGCTAGGGCTACAGAGTGAGACACTGTCTCAAAAACATTGTTTTTGTTTTGTTTTTAAAGAGAGGATCTCATTACATAGCCCTGGCTGTCCTGTAACTCACTCTGTAGACCCGGCTGACCTTGAACTCACAGAGACCTGCCTGCCTCTGCCTCCCAAGTGTGCTACCATGCCTGGCTACTCCAAAGCAAATTTTATACTTTCATCAATAATTAATGAGGATGCGTATACAATTAGGCTACTGATAACTGGTTTTCTTTTTTGGTTTTTCAAAATAGGGTTTCTCTGTAGCTTTGGGAGCCTGTCCTGGAACTTGCTTTGTAGAGCAGGCTGGCCTCGAACTCAGAGATCTCCCCGTCTCTGCCTCCCAAGTGCTGGGATTGAAGGAGGGCAACAAACACCTCCACCTGACCTGGTTTTCTTTATTTATCCTTGAAAATGTATCTGTTCTCACCTCATCTCATTAGCACATGGTTGTATTAATTAGGAAAAAAAAAACCAACATTAGATTTTTATTCCTTATTAGGCAACTTGTTTCTGTCTTGGAGAATTCTTCACTGACACACAGAGTCATGCTATCCTTGAGTAGTATTCTCTAGTACAGCTGCCGCCCAGCTGATGACGCAAGGCTCGTGTAGAACGCTGTAGGTTACATTTAATCTCCTCTCGCCATTAAGGAGCACAACGGTAATAATGACGCCTGCTATTTTTGGATGGCTTAAAAACGTCCAGGGCCCCATCTAAGGGCTCTCTGTAGATGATCTCACTCAAAACTCACAGCAGTGTTATGAATTAGAGGCCATTGCGGTTTCCACTTCACAGCCAAAGAAATTGGGGTAGTCATCGAGCTGCACAGGCCCAAGGCTACCTAAAAGCTAGTAACTACTAGAACCCTAATAAGAGCCCCAGGAACCTGCCTTCTGAGGTTAACCCTCAATATGGCTCTGGACAGAAACAATATTAGTGCTGTCTTAGCCATGGATGCAAGTATATTAGCAGTGTAATATGAGATAATGATTATATACAATAATGTACATGTCTACTTTAGCTTCCTTGCTTGTCTATGTGTGTGTGTGTGTGTGAGTGTGTGTGTGAGTGTGTGTGTGTGTGTGTGTGTGTTTGGACAGAGGCATATAAAAGAATTGCAAGTATGTAAACATATACACTCTGCACGCATGTGGCTGTCCCTGAATTGTTTATTTGCGAATGGATACACTGCTTCGGCATTACTTCTAGAATATTCTCTTACCTGTAGCATTTCCTGGGACTTGTGACTGAACTCAGCATTAAACTGCCTCAGTAGGTTCTGATGAGGTTCTTTCACATCCAGGTCAAGTGTGCAGGCTGACAGTCTCAGAAAGGGCCGCCCCATCTCTTCAGCCAGTAACAGGAATCTCATCTTATACTCAGCCCTGATCATCTCTTTAAACCTCTGCTCTTCTTCCTTTCTCAAATGCAGATGTGACAGATCTCAGGTTAAACAGGATAAACCCACAATTGTGAACCCCCTTCTTTTGCCAGGACACAACCACAAAAAGTATTCCGTTCAGCTTCACCAGTAAATCAACAGAATCATAAACTCAACACCCTTATCAGGCAGCTCACAACTGTGTCTGGCTCTCCTTCTAGGGAATCCAGTGCCCACTTCTGACCTCCTTTGGCACCAAACTTACTTGCTCAAACATATTTGTAAATGAATACAAACCTTAAAATTAATCCTTAAATATGATAAGGCTAAAAATAAATCTTAAAGAAATTAGCTTCCTTTCCTTTAGGGATTCCAAGTACTTTTTTCCTGCTCTGCTATCTTTTCCTTTTTCTTTCCAAGACAGGGTTTCTCTGTAGCTTTGGAGCCTGTCCTGGAACTAACTAACTCTTGCAGACCAGGTTGCCTCTGCCTCCTGTGGGCTGGGATTAAAGGTGTGTGCTACCACCGCCTGGCTCTGCCTTTTTGTTGTTGTTGTTGTTTTTGTTTTGTTTTTAGTTTGTTGATATTGTATTACCTAATTTCTTTTTTTGTTTGTTTGTTTTTTTTGTTGTTGTTGTTGTTTTTTTGTTTTTTTTTTTGGTTTTTTGAGACAGGGTTTCTCTGTGGCTTTGGAGCCTGTCCTGGAACTAGCTCTGTAGACCAGGCTGGTCTCGAACTCACAGAGATCCGCCTGCCTCTGCCTCCCGAGTGCTGGGATTAAAGGCGTGCGCCACCATCGCCCGGCTGTATTACCTAATTTCTATCATTATTGATAGGTTCCCTCTCCCCAACATCAGGATAAATCTCACCTGAAGCATTACCACTCTCTCTTGTTCATCAGCCAGTAAGCTTTTAACTACTTCCAGCTTCTCCCGCAGTATAACCAGTGTTTCCTGGAGTAACTTCTACAGAGAAATAGATCACAGAATTGCAGGTAAGTTTCTTGTGTGAGAACAGGGAGGGTTCCCTTTGACTCCCTGCCCTCCCCCAGACAGGGTTTCTCTGTGTAGCCCTGGCTGTCCTGGAACTCACAGAGATGCCCTGTCTCTGCCCCCTAATGCTGAGATTAAAGGCATGCGCCACCACCACCCTGATGATCTGAGGATTCTTGGGGGGGGCGGTCGCTGAGACGGAGGACACAAACAATATTAGTAGCATCAACCATGTGTTTTCTTTGGACTTAATGTAGAAAGTTTAGTTTATTGTGGTATTTCTTAATCAACTCCCAGGGATTGTTTCTGGAATGCCAGTATATCTGTTCAACCAATCAATCAATCACTCATTCATTCATTCATTCATTCAGGAGGCAGCCAGACTCCTTTAGATTTCCCTTACCCTGTAATACTCAGCAGCTTCTTGTATCCCATATACCGCATGCTGCTTGTGCTCGGGAGCCTGGACACATTTGCTGCAAACTGTGGTTTGGTCATCGTCACAGAAGAGCTGCAACGGCTGCAGGTGTGTTCCACAATGGGCCTCCTCTGCAATGCTGGGCAGTAACTGGGGCTTGGGCGTCTGGGACATCCTGGTCAGTGCTGCTAGATGAATACCGGCCTGTTTGTTCCTGATGGGGACCTCTTCCCTGCTGATAAACAGGAGGAGACAAGCTAATGTGTCAAGCTGAAGCAGGCCCACTTGGTAACGGGCAGGACACTGGAGCAGAATCGGACTAGTTTTTCAGTCGCCGCCTGCTGAGGGAGGAAGGAGACAGAGTTATGGCATTATTCCTGCTCCGATAGGCTCAGGTCTTGCGACAATCCGGCAGTAGGTTTGAAGACTAACTGGAAGCAACAGCAGAGCCCATTTCTCTGCAAGTCAACAGAAGGCAACTGTGAATACGATGCCGAGGGACGTAAAGATCTCAGTTGAAGCAAAGTCACATACTCACGCAGATTGCACACCCGTATACCGCAGTACTCACTACCCACTACCGAGACAGCGACAGACTCCCGGGGCGCTGAGTGTCTCAAAAAGGAGAGGCACCTAGGTTCCAAGTGTCAGGAGCCATTTGTGTTCATGCTTGTACAGGCGCACCTGGCCTGAGAGTTGCGTCTCTGTAGACTTTGCAACAATGTTGTCCCAGCTCACCGGACCCTAGAACTCATAAAAGAAAAACCACACACACACATATACAAGTGCAAACAAAATGTGACTGTGATGGTTTGCTTGTCACAGTCTAGAACCCACGGGGTACTAATCTCTATCCTTTGGTCCCAGCGAGATGGGGGTCATAGGTAGGAACAAACAACCACGCCAAGCTATGTTTTTCTTCTTGAATTAGTGTTTAAGACACAATATATTTTTATGTTTAAGCATACTATTTTATAATTTTAAGTATACTACACATTAGGGATATATTTTGTACATATATATGTATTTTTTATTGTTGTTGTTTTGGTTTTTGAAACAGTGTTTCTCTGTATAGCTCCGACTGTGCTAGAACTTGCTCTGTAGACCAGGCTGGCCTCAAACTCAGAGATTCACCTGCCTCTGCCTCCTGAGTGCTGAGATTAAAGGCCTGCACTGCTTGGCTTGGTACATATATTCTTAAAGAGTATCTTGTTGGTCAAGAGAGATGACTCAGAGGTTAACAGTGTGTACTGCTCAAATAAAGGACTGGAGTTCACAAAGAGAGTAACTCCACTCCAGGAGATCCAACAGTTCTGTCATACTTGGGTACCTACAGTTATGTACAGGTACCTGCATCCCACCACACACACACACACACACACACAC
>NC_022032.1:17066586-17070335 GCF_000317375.1 Microtus ochrogaster | reverse complement strand
CTTAGTGCATGTGGGGCCTTGGGTTCAACTTTATCACCTCAAGGGGCGGGAGATAGCCCTCTGTTTTCTTAAAGAGTAAATTATTACACTGATGATATATGCCCACCCATGATCGGAACTGTTGCAGGATATGTGGTCACACCCCATGATTCTGCTATTTACTGGAAAAAAAATGTTTCTGGCTGTAGTGTGGCTCAGACCTGGCACACACCTTCTACCCAAGAGCTTTCTGCTTGAATATTGTAAATAGGATTCAATAAAGTCAACCATACGTCAAGAGGCAGAGCAAGCAACCAGCTGACAGGAAGTGAGCATAGGATTATTATGGAAAACCAGTGTAAGAAGGAGTCAGGAGGAGAGAGAGACAGACAGACACACAGAGGAAGTAGAAGGGAGGGACATTCTGTTTGAGGAGGCTTCTGGGATGTAGGTAGAGGGGGAAGGTCAGTTGGATGCTTTCCCTGCCTCTCTGAGCTAGCATAGCAGGCTTTCACCTCAGCATTCGGCTCCCAAGTCTTTATTGGTAAAAGCGAAGGATTGAGATTTTGATAATAATAGCACTTGACACTTGACCTTGGAGGAATGCCTTGAATTTGAAGGCAGCCTGGGCTATAGAGTGAAGGCACACTCCTTTAATCCCAATACTTGGGAGGCAGAGGCAGGCCTCTGAGACCAGCATGATATATATATAATTCCAGGACAATTAGGGATACATAGAGAAACCCTGTCTTTAGAAACAACTACAACAACAAAAACAAACAAACAAAAAACCCAGACCAAACCAAGGCTATAAGTTTACAGTAGACTATTCTTGGGAACAAGATAAAAATTCATATATAAATATTAATATCTCATATGGAAACACGATGGCTGCTTGAAGAAAATATATTTCTGTAATATGCATGAGGTGAAGTCTCAAGTAGTATAAGCTGATATAGTATAGATTCTCCATACAGGAGACAAACCTTGATCCTTCTTCATCATTGTGCCCTCATCTTCTGGGGGTTAGAATTTCAGGTATGGAGCAGCATCCCGAACATTATTTTCCTTGATTTTTTTTTGTCTAGATTTGTTAATAGCATCCTTACTTTTCTGTTTATTTATTTTGCTTTGAGTCAAGGTCTTGCTCTGAAGCCCAGGCTTTTCTGAAACTGGCTGTTTCTGTGCTCGCTCTTGGCAATCCTTTCCCTGCTTCTGGAGCCATCACACCGGGTGTAGTGGATTTTTGGGTTACTAGTTCACAAATAACAACACAGAGATTGATTAATTTTGAAAGCTTGGCCTTAGCTTAGACTTGTTTTTAGCTAGCCCTTATTGATAACTCCTAACCCATCTTGCCTAAATTCCTCCTCCTTTTTCTCTCTGCCTGGAAGTTCCGCCTAACCTCCTGCCTAGCTATTTGATGTTCATCTTTTTATTACATTAGTCACAACAATATACCTTCACAGAGTGTCCATGCATCTCACAACAACCAGGCTAGCTTCTGTCTTCTTTAACTTTTAAAGAATTGAAAGTGGGGGGACTGGAGAGATGGCTCAGTGGTTAAGAGCATTACCTGCTCTTCCAAAGGTCCTGAGTTCAATTCCCAGCAACCACATGGTGGCTGACAACCATCTGTAACGAGGTCTGGTGCCCTCTTCAGGCATGCACACAGACAGAATATTGTATGCATAATAAATAAATAAATATTTAAAAAAAAAGAATTGAAAGTGGGTTGGTGGTGCAGCCTTGCAAACATGGAGTGCAGAGGCAGAAAGTTGAAATGTTAGAAGCAGGAATTTGAAATGTTGTCGTTTGGAAGGACTGCAAACTGAGAGGCTATTTACAAATGACTAATGTAAGCTGTTTTCACAACTACGCATGGAGGAAAGAATTCAAATGATAAAACAGCTGGGCCAGAAGCACAGGACCAGCTATTTGGGAGGCCGGGCCAGGATCACAAAATGAGGCTTACTTCAGTTAGAGAATGGTCCAAGATCAACCTGTGTGGGACTTTCAATCAAAATGACACAAACAGACAAAAAAGAGGGCTGAGGACTGTGCCTCAGTGGTAGGACATTTGCCTAGCATGTGTGAGGCTCTGGATTTAAACCCTAGTACCCATAAAGATAAGTCAATGATTAAAACTTAATGCAAGAATGTTAAAAAAAAATCATCTGGTAAGATTCCAGGGAAAGAAGCAGTGGCCTGGAATATAATATTCTTCCCCTTTTCCAACTGCAAACCTGTGTGAGGTCAGATTTGAAGCTCAAAACCAAACCCATTCATTGTTAACGACTGGTTGCCTGGCAGACACCGGAAAACAACTTTTCTAACAAGCTACAAATGGAATAGCCTTGCACAACAGTAAAACCACACATTATTCTAAAAAAAACAGTGACCAGGCGGTGGTGGCGCACACCTTTAATCCCAGCACTTGGGGGGCAGAGGCAGGTGGATCTCTGTGAGTTCAAGGCCAGCCTGGTCTATAGAGTGAGTTCCTGGACAGGCCCTAAAGCTATAAAGCAACCCTGTCTTGAAAAACAAACGAAAAACCAAAACCAAACAAAAATAAATCAACAACAAAGTGACTAAGGCTTGTAATTCCAGCATTCAGGCTGGGGCAGAAGGACTAGGAATTTAAGACAGCCTGTGCTAACGTAACATTCTGTCATTAATCATTGGGAATTTGGGGCTACAGGAGTATATTCCCTTAAAAGGGATTGCTGACAATACATTTATGATTTCAGTAACTTTGTCAGACTCCTAGCCACAAGGGCTGTACAAACATGCATTCCAAGCAATGTAGGGGAAGGCGTCAAACTTTTGGCTAGGTGAGAAATACTATCACTGCATACTTTTTATTGTTATTTTACCTTCAAATGATAAAGGATCTATTCAGTTCTCTGACCCACTTTCTATCAGAATTTGAATCAGTTTTATAGAGATGCTTATTTATTTACTTCACAGTAGCCTGGAGAAGTAGGTCATGCTTGTAATCTCAGCACTTGAGAGGTGGGTGGAGGCAGGAGGATTGCTACCAGTTTGAGACTAGTCAGCTTGATTATATAGTGAGACCCAGTTTGGAAAAAAAAAAGTAACATGAATTGCAAATGTGTCTTCTCTACTCATAATATGCTCAGGCCTCAAAGACCCTGGAGTTTCCCTGGGTTAGCTTCTCTGAGCCTGCCAACCTGCTGCAGAGATTCAAGACACTCAGATTTCCTGGTCCCTTCATGAGATGGGGAGACTCTGTCCTTCTTCCCAGCTTTAAAGATCATGTTAGCTGGTGGCACTCAGATTTGATTGGCTCTGGGTCTGTCTCTCTGTGTAGCCTTGGCTTTCCTGGGACGTGCTCTGAAGACCAGGCTGGTGTGGAACTGTTAGATCCTCCTGTCTGTTTCCCAAATGCTGGGATTAAGTGTGCTACCAAATCCACCCTTAAAAACAGTATTTTGGGGTGCCGGGGAAGGAGGCATGATAAAATCTTCTACCAATTAACAAAATGTTAAAAGCAAAATCAAAGGCCAGGAAAAAATAATAATTTTTAAAAACAAAACTAAGATATTCATGCGTACTTACGCTAGTTTCCCCCAATGCTTTATTTTCCTTTCTTCTGCCATCCTTTTACATTTTTGATCTTTTTATTGCATCTATCTATCTATCTATCTATCTATCTATCTATCTATCTATCTATCTATCTATCTATCGCTACCATCTATCAATCAATCACCCATCTATCAAGCTTCCAAGTACACTAAAATTAAGGG
>NC_022032.1:17061655-17066453 GCF_000317375.1 Microtus ochrogaster | reverse complement strand
AGGCAAACTGGGCTTCCTATGGAGGTTCGAGTCCCAGTGCCCACAAGTTAACACAGCCATCAGTTCTAGGTGGATCCAACACCCTCTTCTTGCCTTGGCCTTGACTGACACCAGGCACACGTGTGCTGCCCAGATATTTATGCATTTAAGCCCCTATTACACATGAAATAACTAAGAAATAACAAGCTGCGCCGGTGTGATGGCTCAGTGTGTGAAAGCAGTTTTTGCCAAGTCTGAGGATGGCTGAATTCGATCCCCAAGACTCACGGATTGGAAAGAGAGAAGCGATGCGGCTGTTTGCAAACCTAACTCCAACAGTGCTTGCCCCGTCTCCACCAAGCCACCAACCTCACACATGCACACATGTAGTTGAAAATAGTTCAAGGAAGTGACACCTCACCTCTCTCCGCTGAAATCTTAACACAGGCAATGGAGACCAGGGATTTCTGTCAGCATTGAACTCAGTCGCCCCAGGGTCTCCCCTTCACAGAATCAGGTTACGCTGCCATTTTGGAATCAGACCTTCATAGTTAACCTCTAGGACTGGTTCTGAAGGAGCAACAGAAGCCGTTAAACCAATTTCCTGGCCCCACCTCCAGGACTCGGTGGAACCCTGGTAGGGGAGGTCAATTTACATTTCTAAAGACTTCCTAGAAAATTCGACCACAGCTGACCAAAGGGGATATCGCCGGAGAGGCTGAGGCAGGAGGATTGCTGCAAATTTGAAGGGAGCTGAAGCTACAAAGTGAGTTCCAGGTAAGCTTGGATCACAGAGAGAGATTCTGGGAATTTTATTAAACAATAAAAAAAGGCGGGGCGGTGGTAGTGCATGCATTTAGTACCTCCTGTGAGTTCAGGGCCAGCCTGGTCTACAGAGTGAGTTCCAGGACAGGCTCTAAAGCTACAGAGAGAGACACCCTATTTAAAAAAAAAAAAAGGAAAAG
Source organism: Microtus ochrogaster (assembly GCF_000317375.1). NCBI lineage: Eukaryota > Metazoa > Chordata > Mammalia > Rodentia > Cricetidae > Microtus > Microtus ochrogaster. The sequence continues at coordinate 17,065,509 of NC_022032.1, read as the reverse complement.
GAAAGAGTGTTGGTGGTTCACACCTTTAATCCCAGCACTCAGAGACAGGACAATCTCTGTGAGTTCGAGGACAACCTTAGCTACATAAAGAGTTCTGTCCAGGCCCCCAAGGGCAGGATGAAGACAGTATTTTAGGATGTGGTTTTGGTCCCACCTGAGCTTGATTTTGCCAGGAAACAAATCAAAAGATTCTGAGAAGCCCTTCACAGCTAGAGGACCACTTTTGACCACCTCTGTCACCTCCTAATGGGTCTGGCCACAACCTGCAGCCTATCCTGTCAGACAGAGTCATGGTTTCAGTGGCTGGGCTGCTCACTCATATAACCCTATAAAAAAAAAAAAAACCAATAAGCTTTTGCAGCCAGCACTGTCCTCTATTAATCCGGCATGCCTTTCATTTTGCATTAAAACCCCTTCCTTGCCGGGCGGTGGTGGCGCACGCCTTTAATCCCAGCACTCGGGAGGCAGAAGCAGGTGGATCTCTGTGAGTTCGAGACCTGCCTGGTCTACAAGAGCTAGTTCCAGGACAGGCCCCAAAACCACAGAGAAACCCTGTCTCGAAAAAACAAAAACAAAAAAAACCAAAAACCCCTTCCTTCCACTCGGGCAGTGGTGGTGCTTGTGTGCGCACTTTTAATCCCAGCACTTGGAGAGGCAGAGGCCCTATGAGTTCAAGGCCAGCCTGGTCTACGGAGCGATTTCAGGAACAGCCAGGGCTGTTTCACAGAGAAATCATGTCTCTAAAAACCAGGAGGGAAACAAGCAAACAACAACTACAAAAACCCTTCCTTCCTTCCTTCCTTCCTTCCTTCCTTCCTTCCTTCATTCCTTCCTTCCTTCCACAGAGATTGGCTGTGTTCAATAGTTTCTTGCTGTGTGTGTTTACAACGTTGAGAAAAGTCAGAGCTACCTAGAGACCCCGTCTCAATACAAAGCAAAACAACAACAAAAAAGAGATTGCAAAATTTACGGGAGAATGGAGAGAAGTGGGAAGGATTATATCGAGGTGACCCACGGTCAGAAAGATAAATGCTGAATGATCTCTCTCAGGGACAGACCATAGCTTCTAATTGTGACTTATATCTATTTATGCCGGGGAAATTGTATCTGGGGCCAGGAAAGCAAGGGAGCCCAAGAGAGGCAAACAAAGGCTTTAGGGTAGGATGCAGCTATGGGGCGTGAAAGCGGAAACGGGAATACCAGGGTGGAAGGGTTTAATGGATGAGTCCCTCAGGGAGCTGGAGAAGAGGCTGGGGGTAGGGAGAAGGTCATCTAAAGCTAAATATATATATATTTTTTAATAGCATAAGAAAACTGGCAACTTGGTAAGGTAATTAAAAATAAGTTTAAAAACTGTAAGACAAAACAAAAAAGTCTCCTGTATGTAGTGACAGTTTAGAGGAACGCAAGCCGTTAAACTAATGCTCGGGATCCTTAAACTAATGCTCGGGATCCCACCGTGCTTTCTTCTTAACCTTAGCCTCTAATCTTAACTGCTGTGCACATTTTACGAGAATGATGACTCACTCTGTAGCAGGTCTCCAGAAGGTTTGCTGCAGGGAAGGGCCACTGCCTTTTGTGTCAGATAACAGTCTGCCTCAGGACTTTATCCCAAACAGGAGGTGTGGTGGGGACATTCCCAGCTAGTAGGCGTGGAGCAGGGGGGGGGGTGGTGTCCAATGAAGAGAAAGATCTGTCTGATTTCCTAATCTTACAGTTCTATCTTTTGGAGGGATTTATATTATATACCAATCCTGGCTAAGCAAAGGAAAGAGGTGTTTATTTTCTCTATTTTATTATTTTAAAGCTGTTGACATGACAACCAGCACATCCTTCTACTGGCTTTCTGATCTTCCAGTAAGTTTTTTGTTGTTGTTTTTGGTTTTGGTTTTTTGTTTTTTGTTTTTTTTTTTGGTTTTTGTTTTTGTTTTTTTTCGAGACAGGGTTTCTCTGTGGCTTTGGAGCCTGTCCTGGAACTAGCTCTGTAGACCAGGCAGGTCTCGAACTCACAGAGATCCACCTGCCTCTACTTCCCGAGTGCTGGGATTAAAGGCGTGCGCCACCTTCGCCCTGCTCCAGTAAGTTTTTTTAAGACAGGGTTTCTGTGTAACTTTGGAACCTGTCCTGGAACTAACTCTAATTTTAGACAAGGCTGTCCTCTAACTCACAGAGATCCTCCTGCCTCCGCCTCCCAATTCTGGGATTAAAAGCCTGCACCACCACCGCCCAGGTCCAGATAAGGTTTAACCCTAAGTATCTAGTCCAGCCCTTCTTCTATCTCAAGATTCTCCACACCCACACTCTCTTCCCAAACTGAATTTCCCAGCCCTCCTCAGAAAAAACACCTTCAATGTTTCGTATTCCTTATTTGCTTACTTATTTATCTAGAGTAGACCCCATCCCTTCTAAGCCTTGGCATCTTTTTTGGACTGAGTCTCACTTTCTAGCACAGCACCCCGCCCCCTACCCCAAAGTGCTGAGCTGAGGTTAGAGCTGCTTTCAAATCCTCCCCACTTCCTTGTCCTGCATAGCACAGTAGCTTCTTCCTTGTTCACAGGAAGCCCTGTTTTATGACCAACTCAGAGGGTAAATACTTGCCAAGCACAGTGCTCAGGGTCAGGCCACAATCACAGCTAAACGTAGCCTTAAAATTGTTAATGATTGAAAACTGAATGTTGTGACCCAGTTCTGAAAACAATGCACACTCGTGTGCTGCTTATACATTCTTTTTCTCTTCTTTTTGGTTTTTCGAGACAGGGTTTCTCTGTATGGCTTGGGAGCGTGTCCTAGAATTTGCTTGTTCTATAGACCAGGCTGGTCCCGATCACAGAAATCTGCCTGTCTGTGCCTCCCCAGTGCTGGAATTAAAGGTGTGAGCCACCACCACCCGGCTCCTTTTTCTTTTTCAAGACAGCCTTTTGCTGTTTATCCTGAAAGTTCACCTCAAACTTCTGGCAATCCTCCTGCCTCAGCTTCCCTAGTGCTGGACCATATAGCTGTGCAGCACCATGCCATGAAAGGAAGAGCTGGCTTCCATCTGGCTCATCTCCTCGAAGACTTTCCTGTGCATTTGAAGCAGGAATTCGGGAACAGGAACAATCGCTCAGCACTAACCGTACTTACAGCTGTGGCAGAGGACCAGAGTTCAGTGCACAGTAATTCATTTAAGACTGCTCCTAACTGCCTTTACCTCCAGATCAAGTGGACTGATGCCCTCTAGTGGCCTCCAGGATACCTGCGCTTAAGTGCACACAACTCTGCCCTTGTCTTCTGAAACAAGTTTTCACTGAATAGCCATGGCTGGTCTGGAACTTGCTGTGTAAACAAGTCTGGTCTCGAATTTAGAGATCCACTTCCCCCTGTCTCCAAGTGCTACATTTAAAGGCATTCCCCACCACAACCAGACAAAATATTAATTAACAAATTAACCAGGAAAAAGAAGCAGGTGTTTAGGTTTCATTAGCTTCCTTCATATCTGTTCGTTGTTTCTTATCTCTAAGGGGCCCAGATAGCACATCCAACTTTGCCATTTTAAAAAGGTTGGCATTGAAGAATGGAGCATTTGGGCCGGTAGGATGGCTCAGCTGGCAAAGGCTCTAGCAGCTCAGAGTTTGTTCCCCAGACTCCAAATAAACTTCAAGGAAAGAGCCAGCTCCATAGAGTTTCTGACCTCAAATGTGCACACCCACGTATACTTTCTGTGCTCACATAATAATAATAAATTAATTTCTTTTTGATTTTTCAAGACAGAGTTTCTCTGTGTAGCTTTGGAGCCTGTCCTGGAACTCGCTCTGTAGATTAGGCTGGCCTCAGACTCACAGAGATCCACCTGCCTCTGCCTCCCAAGTGCTGGG
>NC_022032.1:17058847-17060986 GCF_000317375.1 Microtus ochrogaster | reverse complement strand
GAGACAGGGTTTCTCTGTGGCTTTGGAGCCTGTCCTGGAACTAGCTCTGTAAACCAGGCTGGTCTCGAACTCACAGAGATCAGCCTGCCTCTGCCTCCCGAGTGCTGGGATTAAAGGCGTACGTCACCATCACCTGGCAATGGGTTTCTTTTCTACAAAAGGACAGGGAGAGAATTTTCTTGTTAAGGACTGAGACACAAACCTGCAGAAGCTCTACGCAAATGTGGGTGATCTGTAAGATGAAGCAGAGCAGACAGGAGACAGGGAAATCTACAGTGTTATTCTGAGTGCCCTCCAGTTCTTTATTCTGATATCCAATGTGAGGATGCACAGCTGTTTCTACACATCCTGACTGTGGCAGGATACAAATGTGACTCAGTTTATCAACTCTTCCTACAGGGCGGGCAGAACAAGGGGCTATATTCAGCCAGTGTTCTGAGGTTAGCCTACCTGCTTCTGCAACTGGAGTGTTTTGTGGGTTCCCAGGTAATGAGATGCAGTGTCTTAATTTCAAAATTGGCAAGCGAACCAGCAAAGCCGTCCCTGACACTATTGTAGAGTGAAATAGCATCTGAATGTCAAGTGGTATATTCTGCTTGTACCAAGCTTTGTTTGCCAAATGCTTGAGCAAACTCGTAATCTCAGCTGGAGAAAGAAATAGTCTCTCTCCCAGAAGACACCTTACAGACACTTTTTCTTTCTTAGTTTTTTTTAACAATGATTTAGTTTTTTATTTGAGTGTTTTGCTTACACGTTTGTATGTGCAGCACATGTGTTCTTGATGCCCGTGGCAGTCAGAAGAAGGTGTCAGAGCCCCCTGGAACTGGAGTCACGGATAGTTGTGAGCCGCCATGTGGGTGCTGGGAATTGAACCCTTGTACTCTGGAAGAGCAATGAGTGCTCTTAACCTCTGAGCCACCTCTCCAGCCCCTCTCCCCCCCGACACTTGTTTCTAGTTCATTAACTCTCAATTAGAGCAACAAGCAATGTGGTGCAGAAGTGACCTTCCAAGTTCCTGCCATGACGGTATCCTATGGTCATCTTGGGGCCAACGATGTGGCTCAGGCAGTGTAGTGCTCGGCTAGTGTTAAAGAATCCCCAAGCCTGAGTCCCGTTACCACATAAGCAAGCTGTGGTGGCATTTATGTAGAATCCCAGCTTTTGTAAGGGGGAAGGAAGCAGGAGAATCAGAAGTTCAAAGTCATCTTATGGGTACATAGGACAGGCTGGGCTACATTAGATCCTGTATCTTTATTTTGGAGGCTGCCTTCACACTGGCTATGTAGGCAAGAATACACTTGAACTCCAGATCCTCCTGTCTCCACCTCCCGAGTCATAGGATTATAGATATTCACTCATTCGCTCATTCACAAGTCTGTCAAGATGATCTTCCACGTCCCACTCAACACTGTTAGCTCTGCTCTCCAAATCAGTCAACATGGTGAGAGAAGACAGGTTTCCCCTACAGGGATCTATCCATTGGGAAGAAAAATGTCGCTTAGCTTTGCCTGAGAAATCTGGGTTCATTCTTATTATTCTTATTATATGATCAGACCCTAAAAGCACCCTGGGTAAGTCAATAATCCTGGAAGAGCACCTGTGTATAGAGTTATTTCCAGTTAAGACAATTCTGGTGGTTGTTGTTTTGAAACAGGGTTTCTCTGTGTAGCCCTGGCTGTCCTGGAACTCACCTGTTAAACCAGGCTGGCCTTGAACTCAGAGATCTACCTTCCTCTGTCTCCCAAGTGCTGGGATTAAAGGTGTACACTACCATACTTGTCAGGTTCAGAGAATTCCTAACAGAGAACAACCTGTTTTCTTCCTTCCTGTTTTTGGATACCGTTAATACAGAAACTTGACATTAACTAGAGGAAGACCGGGAATGGACACTGTCTAGGTGAAGTTCAGAGACGACACACAAGATTCTCACCTTCTCATATGCATGTACCTCTTCCTGCTTTTTCCAAAGACACATGGACCAGGTTGTTGATAGAAGAGATTTAAGAATGTAAAGAATGACCCAAACAGAATGATCTCAAGTTGGTGTTTATGGGGGGTAGCACGACTTAATATAAACCCAGAGACAGAAATTGGGGTTCAGCCGGGCAGTGGTGGCGCACGCCTTTAATCCCAGCACTC
>NC_022032.1:17049924-17058424 GCF_000317375.1 Microtus ochrogaster | reverse complement strand
TCCCAGCACTTGAGAGGCAGAGGCAGGCGGATCTCTGTGAGTTCAAGGCCAGCCTGGTCTACAAGAGCTAGTTCCAGGACACACTCCAAAGCTTCAGAAAAACCATGACTCGAAAAAGAAAAAAAAAAAAAAAGATGTGTGTCTCCACTGCCTGGTCTGTAAAGGTCTTCACAGTGTGACTGTTTTACTCTCTTATCTTCAGGCAAGTTTTATTTCTTTTTTCAAAAATATTTATTTATTATTTATTATGTATATAATAGTCTATCTGTGTGTATGCTGAAGACCAGAAGAGGGCACCAGACCTTATTACAGATGGTTGTGAGCCACCATGTAGTTGCTGGGAATTGAACTCAGTACCTTTGGAAGAGCAGGCAATGCTCTTAACCACTGAGCCATCTCTCCAGCCCTAAGTTTTATTTCTTAAAATACAAAAGAAATATCACTACAAAAGTCTGGAGTACTGGCTGCTGTTCTGGAGGACTGTGGTTCACCAGCATCCATATTAAGGTTGACAACTGCCTGACGTTGTCATAACAACTGAGGTTATTACAGTCCTGGGGGAACTTCCTCCCTCTTCTGGCCTCTGAGGTCTACTACACACATGTGGGTATATAGGAATAACCTACAAGCAAAACATCCATACATATGAAAGTATAATAAAACAACCTCAAAAATTAAAAGAAATACATGGTTCATTTATTTATCTTTAAATCTTATTAAAAACTGTGTTTATGTTCTCTGTGTGTGCACATGTACGTGTGAGTTCTCTCATACCAAGGGGCACAAAACAAGATTCAGAACTCAGTTCTCTTCTGCCACCAAATGAGTCCTAGGGACAGAGCTGGTCATCATTCATGGGAGCAGGGCCTTTCCTCCCAAGCCACCTTACCTACCCTAGTTATTTATTTTTAAGAGAGGAAGGATTTCATTTTACTCATGGCTTGAGAGGTCAACAGTTCATCATCAGCCAGGCATGTTGGGGCATGCCTTTGATTGCAGCACTCAGAAGGCTGAGTCAGGCAAATCTCTAAATTCAAGGCCAGTCTGTGCTGCGGGATGAATTCCAAGACAGTCAGAGCTCTGGAGAGAAACCCTGTTTTGTAAAACAAATAAGTGAATGAACGAATAACCTCCCACAAAAACCACAGAGTCCATCGCAGCATGCAAGAAAAGCATGGCAGCAGCCAGGTCCACACAGCAGGAGTGTAGAGTTCGGGGAAACCCCACCTTTTCACATCTTGGCAGAACAGGAAGAAGGATGGCAATGCTGGGACTTCATGGAGACTAGATAAGTCTGACCACCTCAAGGCTAGCCTTCTTGTATTGAGAGATGGAGGGTGACACATGCCTTGTGTCCTTTTTGTTGTTTGGTGTTCTTTAGACTCCTGAGTACTGGGATTCATGGTGTGAGCCACCATGCCAGGATGGTATGTGTTTCCTGAGTAGTTATAAGAAGCTATCAGCAACTGCCATCATCTGCCATCAAGAGAATGGTATCTTTGGTTAGCTGGAGAGATGGCTTAGGCACTAAAAGCAAAGAAATCAAGCTCATTTTGCAGAACCCACGTTGGGCAGCTATCACCACTGTGTCTGCAGTGCATGGGGGCATCTAATGCCTGTGGCCTCTGGGGGCATTTGCACACATGAACACAAACCCACACACATATGCATAATTAAAAATAATCTTTTAAGAATGGGGTGGGGGGGGCTGGCCAATTCTATAGACCACGGAACTGAATAATCTCAATGAATATAAACGAACCTAAGAGAAGACCTCAGATTTCAGATGAGACCAGGTCCTAGACACTATCTTAATTTGACCTCCTGAGACCTGAGCAGAGGAACCAGTCACCCCAGGCTGCACAGCAGATCTATAGAGCAGTGAGCTCCTGAGTGGGTGCGCGCTGGGTTATGATGAGAAGTTTCCAGTAATCTGTTGTCATTCAAAAGAAAATGAATACAGGCACTTACTTCAGCAAAGTGCTTCTTGGTGCCTAAGGGGAAAAAGGAATAGAGTTAGAGATGGATTATTTAAGCAGCACTATCATTTTAAGTTGGGTAAAACAGAAAACAGACCCAGAGAACAGATCAAGAGTTCTGTTCTCAGCCACAAAACTGTTTTATTAGACTAGAATGGTAGTTTCTAATAAGCCTAAAATAGCTACAGATGAGAATCAACCTAAAATGTGGTATTTGATTTTTTTCATGATGAAAGAATAAAATCTTTCTTCTTGAAGGGGCCAATCCCTTTCCTGAGTCAAAAGTTTGTTAGAGATGCAAGGTATTTATCTTGCAAAGAATCATCCTGTTTACCACTGTACCTGTTCATACGGACAGTGATATGAACCTCTTCACACATTTAGCTAAATGAGCACAAATTCCTAATGGGATCAGTTTTTATTTCCTCTCTTAGGATAGATTTACTATGCAGAGTCTTCTATTGTATGGTATGACTGAACCTGGATTCTGACTCTGCATTTTGGAATCTTTTTATTTATTCCTGAAAGGATTCCCATTTGATGACTAGTGACTAACTGTAATTTCATTGGATTAGTGACTGAATCATGTACATGTAGTATGTTGGTTAGATGAGAGGGGATTTATTGGAGAATTGGCACATGTGATTATGCTACACCCCAACAATGACTACCTACAAATGGATCCTGGTACACTGGTGGTGTGCCTCTGTATTGCCAGAGGCTGCTTGTTCGTTCCCTGACCACCCTGACTCAAAATAACCACATAGAAATCTGTATTAATTGCAATATTGTTTGGCCAATAGATTAAACAATTGCAATATTGTTTATATTTCTGGCTAACTCTTATATTGTAAATTAACTTGTTTCTATTAATCTTGCATTTCCACGAGGTCGTGGCCTACGGCAAAGTTTCAGTAGGCTCAGGCAGGGGGTGCCTGCATCCAGTGGCTGGAGATTTCTGTGTGGTTAAGTCATTGGCCAAAAGCTGCTTCTTTTTAAACCAATGGCAATAAAACATATTCACAGCATACATCACCTTCCACATCACCTCTTTAAATGGGAAGACCAGTGAATGAGGAAAATCAATGCTATAATTCTCCACTAAAGGTCACGTTTCTTCTTTTCCTCTTTTTCCTCCTTTCAAGGTAAGGTTGCTCTGTTTAACAGCCCTGACTGTCCTGGAACTCATTTTGTAGACCGGAGATCTACTTGCCTCCGACTTCCAAGTGCTGGGATTAAAGGCATGCATCATTACACTTGGCTAGGCCAAATTTCTGAGAACTCAGCGGTACCTCTGCTATAAGGTGTCCTTGGGTATTAGGCCAATGAATCTGTGGTTCTGGCCTCTAAACCCTCCTGATTCTCAGAGAGACAGCAATTTTCCTTCTGTCCTTGTTCTCTGTCCCCACCCTCTGTCACGTGCCCTCCAACACTGAAGATGGGTCTTCCATAACTTCTGAGACTCATATGGCAATCTCTCAGTGTACATAGTCACACAGACATATAGGAAGTGAGGTTATGCTATATCCCAGGGCATTTATAAGGCTGTGCTCATCAATTTTATTTTATTTTTTTGATTTTTTGAGGCAGGGTTTCTCTGTAGCTTTTGGTTCCTGTCCTGGAACTAGCTCTTGTAGACCAGGCTGGCCTCGAACTCACAGAGATCCGCCTGCCTCTGCCTCCCGAGTGCTGGGATTAAAGGCGTGCGCCACCACCGCCCGGCTCAATTTTAAAATACATACATACTTATACATACTAATTTTTTTCCAGCCTTATAGTCAATATATTTGAGTATTTAATATTTAAATTTATTGATTTAAACCTTTCTAAACAGGAACGTTTTTCATTACATTTTTGAGATAAAGTCTAGCACTGGGAGCCAAACTCTTCTCCTACACAAGAGTAGTACTCCAGCCTGGGTCTCTTGATTATCTTTGGGACTAAATGTGTTTATTATCATGACTTTTCTTTTTTTTTTTTTTTAGTTTTTTAAATACATGGTCTTAAATACAGTAGCTCTCACTTGACTGATTATAAAAGCTAGCCTCTGACTTGTGACAATCTTTCTGCTTCTGCCTCTTGTGTGCTAGGATCGTAGGCATATACCACCCTACCCAGCTGCCATCGTAAAATTCCTACTATTAGTATTGTCTGTGGGCAGTGGTGGTGCATACCTGTAATCCCAGCACTCAGGATGCAGAGGTAGGGTGGACCTCTCTAAGTTCAGGGCCAGTCTCATTTACAAAGAGAGTTCCAGAACAACCAGAATTGTCACACACAGGAAATCCACCTTAAAAATCTAATGTGTGTGTGTGTGTGTGTGTGTGTGTGTACATGCGTGTGTCTGTCTGTATGCCTGTGTATGTGTTATTAGTTTAGTTTTTTTTCTTGAGAGAGCATCTCTTGTAGCTCAGTTTTTCTGCAGCCTGCTTACAGTTCCATAATGAGCAATTATCTGCCAGATCATTGATTGGACCTATGTCAGAGACTCCAAGTATGACACACTGGATTCTTCTTCTCTTGTTAAAGATCTATCTTGATTTCCATGGTTATTTGCATGTTGTCACATGTGCTTGGGTGCCTAATCCCTTGAATCTGCCATCTCCGAGGGTTGGTAACCACCTCTTGGGGGCTAGGATACTAATTTTGGTCTTCTCGAAGAGCAGCACCTGTTCTTAATTACTGAGCCATCTCTTCAACCCTCATTATTTTCTTTTTAAGGTTTATTTTAATTATTTTTAGCTGTCAGGATATGTATGTCTGTATGAGTCTGTGCAGGTCTTGACCAGGAGCCTAAGCAGGCCAGACAGGTCAAGAGTTCCCTGGGGCTGCAGTTCATGTGGTCAGAAACCACTTGGCCTTGGTGTTAGAAAATGAACTGCGTCACCTGCAGAGTTGCGTATGCTCTTAACTGCTGAGCCATCTTCCTTACTCCTGCAAATCACTAGGAGTTTTTACTCGTATATTAATGACTCCATGACCTTTGTAGTTTCTATTAATAGAGGAACGCCCCTCCCTCCCAACAACACAGGGCACACAAGAACGGGAGTGCATTCCCACGCCATTAGGTAGACTTTTGCATTTCTCTGGCTGTTAATACACTTGAGTAATTTTTCCCATTTGCACCTAGCGTTTGATCCTGGTAAAATGATATTTTCCCCACCACATAGGCATCTCTGCACTGTGCAACGTGTTTTCCTGAAAACAAACAAGACTTCTCACACTCTGTCAAATCATGTGCTAAAAATAAGTGTTTCGATGTGTTAGAGCAGAAAATTCAGTCACTAGTCAACTCAATCCAGATGCTTAAAAAATGTTAATAACTCCCCCCCCCACACCCCCTCCACAGCCCAGAGCCAAAGACAGAAGTTTCTAGCAACAATCAGATACATAGTAAGTACCGAGGTAATGCTTTCAAGAAGTGACCTTTACTTGACAGGCAGTTTGGGGAAATGAGGAGATGCTGGGGTCGTGAGGCAAGGGCAGAAATGTACTTTGGAAACAGCAAAATAAACCTCTTATACACACCTCTTATGAGGTGGGAGTGTCATTGTAAATTTGAGGCTACTTTGGGCTACAAAGCGAATTCAAGGCAGCCTGGACTGCATAGTGAGTTCAAAGCCAACATGGGTTACATAGTGAGGCCTTCTGCTATCCCCATCACCCCGAATCCTTTCTTAAACAGAATCTTTGGGGACTGCTGGTGAGTGTGGAAACAGATCCCCTCATCGGTGCACTGTGTGTTTGGCTGATGCAGGTGTATTGCTTATCTTACTTTACTTGGAAACAAATTCCAGTGTGCTGGGGGGAAATCCGGTTTAAACCAATAGGATTTTCTGGTGAAACAGTGTATTTTGTGTGCTGTTTCCAGCCTGTCACTCCAGGGGGGGCTGTTTCCTCAAGTGTGCTCTCTAGGTCACTGAACTTTGAATTTCATCTGCCTTCTTTGATAGACTTGATAGACTCTTCAGACTGGGCCTGTAGCTCGGTTAGCAGAGTGCTTGCTTTAGAGGTAGCTCAGTTGGTGTGGTGTTTGCTTTCCGTGCAGTAGGTCTTGGGTTTGTTCCCTAGCACTGCAAAAATAAATACAAATTTAAAGTTATGCATGATGTCATATATCTATAATCCCACCTCTCCAGTAGATACAGGAACATAAGGAATTCAAGGTCAGTTTTGATTATTTAATGGCTTCAAGCTCCACCTAAGGCTCTATTTCAAACAACAATAGCTCCCAGGTGGTAGTGGCACGTGCTGTTAATCCCAGCAGGCAGCAGCCGATGGATCTCCACGAGTTCGAGGCCAGCCTGGTCTTCAGCGCACGTTCCAGGACAGGTTCCAAAGCTGTACAAACTCAAAAAACAAAAACAAAAGAAAAATCCAACAATAACAACAACAAATTCTAACCTGGATTTTCCATTCTACATGATTTTTAGGGATAGTTATCTAGTCTGTGGTTTTCAATTGCCTTCTTTTCTTTCTTTTTTTAAAATTTTTTTCTCTTATTCAATACGGCCTGACAACAGCTTCAACTCCTTCCTCTGTTTTCTTTTGAAAAAGAGAGGACCTACCAGGGTTATCAATCAAGCATGACATAAAACGATGCAATAAGATTAGGTACAAACCCTTATATCAAGGCTAGACAAGGCGAGCCAGTAGGAGGAAAAGGCTCTCAGTGGCCTTCTTTTTGAACATTTATGTTTGTATGTACGTGTGTGTGTGTGTGTGTGTGTGTGTGTGTGTGTGTGTGCGCGCGCGCCTGTGCACTGTGTGCTTGCCTTGCCATATTGTACTTGTTTAGATAAAAGCACAACTGTGGGAACTGGGGGATTAAACTCAGGTTGTCCAGACTTGGTGGCAAGTGCTCTCACCTGCTGAGCCATCTTTCTGGCTCCTCAGTTGCCTTCTTGATACAAAGCCTTTATATAAATTTTAGATATTTTGGGACTGGAAAGATGGCTCAGCAACTAAGAGCACTGGCTGCTCTTCGGAAGGTCCTGAGTTCAATTCCCAGCAACCAAATAGTGGCTGTTACAGCCATCTGTAATGAGATCTGGTGTCCTCTTCAGGCCTGCAGGCATACATGCATGCAGAATACTATATACATAATAAATAAATAAATCTTTTTTAAAAAATTAGATATTCCTGCTGATCATTAAACTCATACGTATATGTACTGAGTAGAAATCTCTATTTGGATATATGCATGTATCTCAAAGCCACCGTGCCCATACTTTATATCTATGAATATAAAAATATGCTATCCTCTCTCTTTGCCAACCAAAAACATCCTTGCAGTTAAGCAAGAATCTTGCTGTTGACCATAAGTGACTATCCCTTTTACAATTCTCTAGGTAACCAAGGGCTAGCACTTCTAGGCTACTTTAAATTTCATTAGGGAAGTTCATTTCTTTCTGTTCCCACTTCGGCTCTCTCCCCACTTTAGCTTTTAGCTGAAAACTGCAACCAACTGTCAAGCTGTGTGACAGTTTTAATTATTTTGAACCCAATCGTCACAGTCATTAACCTCTGATCGTACCAGTCTGCGAATGTGAACTTACTCGAGAATGAAATAAAATTCTGTCATATTTGCAAAGCCATGCCTATTTTTCCACCCAGACCACATAAATTGTTTTAATAGAATGTGATGGTTTGGATGCGGTTTGCTCCCCAGGAGTTTATGTGTTGGAAGTTTGTTATTAGTATGAAAGGTGGTTGGACCTTTAGGAGGTTGGGCCCTGTGGGATGTCCTTCCGTCTGTGCATGCTGTCCTCAAGGGAAAATCAAGCCATTCTCCAGAGATGTCTTCTCCACTTCTCACAAGGAGGGCTGTCCAGCTGGAGTCTGACACCGTACCACTATCTGCATTTCTGGCTGACCATACCATGTTTTGCCACCACACAGACAGCAGACATCCAATGCCTGATGTTTTGCCTGTCTAAGACACCTGAGCCAATAGCAAGGCAGGAGAAAGGATAGGTGGGGCTGTTAGGCAGAGAGAAAAAGAATGAGAAAAAATCTGGGAGGAGAGAGAACAAGAAGTAAGAAAAAAAGGGGCCAGTCACCCAGCCAGTCACAGAGTAAGAGTGAAAGGAAGATGTACAGAAGCAAGAAAAGGAAAAAGCCCAGAGGCAAAAGGTAGTGGGAAAATTTAACAAAAGCAGGCTTTAAAAAAAAAAAAAGCCAAGCTAAGGCTGGGTATTTATAAGAAATAAGACTCCATATCTAATTTATTTGGGAGCTTGGTGGTGACGCCCCCACCCTGGCCCCCAAAGACAAAAGAATAAAGAGTGAAAAGTAAACCTACAGGAGTTCTCTCTCTCTGCTTCTTTCCCTTCCAATGGGACTCATACTTGGAGTTCAGATGGGGAGTTACTGCACTGTGAGAGTCAACTCTGAAGGGAGAATCATGGTGTGTCCAGATGTAGCATGCAGGCATGTAGTTTACAATGGGAAGCTGTAGTTAGCATGGACTTGACATCCAGACTGTGAACACAAAATCTCAATAAGTTTTTTCTTTCTTT
>NC_022032.1:17047348-17049779 GCF_000317375.1 Microtus ochrogaster | reverse complement strand
GGCAAGTTTTTTTTTTCTTGACAAGGTTCTTTGGTTGGCTTGGAACTCATTGTATAGCCCAGGTTAGACTGTAACTTGGAGCGATCACCCTGCCTCTGCCTTCTGACCGTGGCGTTACATGAGTGTGCCACAGATCCTTGATAAGGATTTCAGTCTTCTGGTTGCACTTCCACAAACATGTTGCATCATTCCTTTAACTTCTTTGAGTTTCCAAGTCACAGTAATGTGGCTTATGGTCCTTGTGTCACAGCTCCTCAGGGGCATCCATTTCTTAGTGGTTAAGTGGAATTAGGGTAGAATTTTCAACAGTTTCTGAAATGTCCCTAAGCACATTTCTCTCATTTTGTATTATTCATGCAAAGTGAATTATCAAGATTGATGATTGTAAAATCAAAATATTGATCAGACTTTGAATGGATCTGCACATTTATGATCCTAGAACTTGAGTGGTGAGGTAGGAGGATCAGGAGTTCAAGGCCAGCCTAAGTTACACAGCAAGTTTGAAGACAGCTTGGACCATATGAGCTTCTAAAAAGCAAAACAAAATAAAACAGAAATAAAACAAAATAAAGCAAAAAACAGAATAAATAAATGCATAAATGGTTAAAAACATCGTACATACTCTAGCCCTGCCTTACCAATTATCTACTTAAGATTTATTCCTTATGTAAAAATAAACAAGCACATCCATTTAATTAATATGAAAGTTTGTTTTCATCTTTTATAATGGCAAAAATGGTATGTATAGTAAAGAGTTGCTTAAACACTTTTTGTTATGATTTATCATCACTAAATATTTGAATTTGCATACTTATTTTATAAATCTATTTTCCCAGGGTCCTACAAATTTCTAAGGTGAAGCAGTGTGGCAAAGTAGAAAAAAGCAGCCCTGGTATAAAATACAAACACATATAAAATAAAATAGAATCGTAAGTCAACGCAGTGACAAAGCAATACAAAGCAAAGTAAGCTGAAATTCGTAATTGGGAGAAACATGTGCGCCCTCACTCATACACACAGGGTTTCATGTGGAATACATATTGGGCAAGTTGCTTACAGAGATTCAACTTTACTTTTCCAGATGGCTATACTCACTTGTCGTAAGTCATCTGTTGAATAATCTATCTTTTCCACACTGATGTGAAATGGCAGTTATATTTTTAAAACTAGGTACAAGGTATTTTCCAAATAAGCTCAATCTAACCCACTATCCCCCAATATGCAAGGACTTAATTGTATTTTTGAAGTTCTATTTATTTTCCCCTATACTTCCAACCTTAGCCAAATCTGGGTGGCAGTTGTCACCATGGGATATCTCTAGCATTACCTCATCACAGACATGAGACTGCAAAAGGATGATACTTGAGGTGCTGGTGGCAGGAGTCATGACACAGTGCCTTGAAGGTTTCTGGAGGACACTTTAGGAGAGCTGGATCACTCTGAATTTGCCACATCTCTGAACAGAGCCTGCCTATTCAGTGTATTTAGAGAAATAATAAAGTCTGCAATTTCCAAGGAAGAGTTGTGCCAGTGTGTTGGAGGAGGCCACTAGTTAGTTCCCGGCCACTTAGCCCTGAAATAATCACACAGAAACTGTATTATTTAAATCACTGCTTGGCCCATTAGCTTTAGCTTTTTATTGGCTAACTCTTACATCTTAATTTAAGCCATCTCCATTAATTTGTGCATCACCCCACCACAAGGTTGTGGCCTACCAGCAAAGTTCCAGCATGCCTGTCTCCGGCAGTGGCTCCATGGCTTCTCTCCGACTCCACTTCCTTTTTCCCAGCATTCAGTTTAGTTTTCCCCACCTAGCTCCATTCCCCTATAGCTCTTGTATAGGCCAAAAGCAGTTCCTTTATTAACCAATGATATTCACAGCATACAGAGGGAAATCCCACATCACCAGTGGGGGTAACCCTCATACCTCAATGACAGTTGTCCACTTCTGATTCCATCAGAGATAATTCATTTATTTGAGATTATTGGAATTTTTTTTATGTTAAAGTCAACAGCAAGACGTAGTATAGTGTGCTGACCAAAGAGAATGACCTCTTTGGTAGGAGGAGTAGATTCACGTTTCTTATTTTGATCTAACCTAAGTAAGCATAAAGGTTAGGCTTGACTCATTTGAGCATGGGTTTGCATCTTCACCTGTGGAAGGTTATTGGGTGTAAGATTGTTCTACTTTTCAGCAGAGTAGAAGACTGCAACTGTGTAGTGATGTGATTCCTCCTAGTCATCCATTTCAAACATTCTTTAATGTTTTCAGAGAGAGTCTCACTGTGCTGTAGGTTAGTCTGGCTTGGACCCTGCCATGTAGTCCAGGTTGGCCTATAACCACCAATCATCATGGTTCAGCCCCCCTGAGTGCTAGAATTATAGGCATGGTTCATCATACTTCATTGAAAAACTTCCTTATGAGCCGGGC
>NC_022032.1:17032233-17043683 GCF_000317375.1 Microtus ochrogaster | reverse complement strand
CCAAGGTCCCCATGCCCCCAATTTACTCAGGAGATCTTGTCTGGCACAGGTATTATCTTACGAAGCTCATAAAAGATAGGTGTTTATTTGGAAGAAGGATGTGCAATGGAATAGTAGTGTGAATTGGAGGCAGAACATGCCAGTCTCCTAATTCCAAATTGGAATGTGGGCTCTGTGATGCACTCCAATTCAACTGCGAGACTTGTTCCAATGACTCCTCCTAGGCCGGGGTGTGAATTACATCGAATGCTGGGAGCATTTCTTAAATCTTTTTTCCTAGAATGGCATTTAATTTAGAGTTATTGCCAATTTATTTTTGGAAAACTCTGGCTTGTGAGTAATTCCTAACAGTGTGGACGCTGTGTTCATGTAGCAGCTTGAAAGTCACCTCAGCCATAATGCTTTTATGGTGCCTCATGATGCCACCTCAAATGCTGGGGACAATAACACAACTCTGTGATGGTTTGGTTAAAGCCTCGTTATTGAAAACGGTGTATAAAAGACATATGTTTAAAACATTTGAATCAATGTCTTTACCCTGGATCTCCACCACCAGGCCGAGAAGTGATGGGTCACTGACTTTGGAAAGGTGAGTTTTGGTTAGTCATTGTTGAAGATAAGACAACACCTAAAATCCTATTGGAAGTGAATGGGAAAAGAGGATCAATTCTTAAAAGTCAGAGCACAAGGTTAATGGGATAACTTCGATATTATAGGCCTACAGAAGGTTGCCAAGCCAGAGAGCAACAGGTCAAGAGTATAAACAGAGTCTGGTGAACGGAGTGGATCTTAGGAAACACTTTCTGGCAAATAGCATATGAAAAAAGGGCATGAGCAGAAGGGACTCATGGGCATAGGACACTGTGAGTTTATACAGCACTTGGCACTAATCATAGAGGTCACTGTACAGAATGCCATACATTTCCTTTTTCATAGACCGAAAGAAAAATGTCTGCCCACGTGATTCCTGCCAAGTAAGAAATGAAAGAGAATAAGGTGGTTTGTGGCTCGTTTGAACATTACTGGAAGGTAAAAACCAGCAAACAAAATTATGCCATGATATAGTTACTTCTATCCATCTCGTAGTGCAAAGGTCTCTTGAGGTAACGTTTAAGCATATCAATTGAACTACTTTTAATGGCAGAGGGATGAGTGAGCATGTGGGCTTTCAGGGCTGAGAGGTAAGTCTAAGAGTTAATTCATTGTTTGCCGAAGGTCAAGGAATAGTTCAGTGGTATAGTTCTTCCTTTGTTAGGATGAGTACAATCAAACAAATGTACTGAGTTCCTGATTACTGTGCTGAAAACTTAAGCTTTTGTCAAGGAGAAAAAAAGAGCTTATTGATAAAAGGAATATAAGTTGCAATATCTTCTTTCCTAATTAATTTTTTTTTTTTTTTTGGTTTTTCGAGACAGGGTTTCTCTGTGGCCCTAATTAATTTTCTTGAGTGCGGTCTCCTGAAGGATTTAAAGCAGACTTCCTATTCAGGGAGCAGAGGCTGCCAGAGTCTTTGTTCTGATTTACACTAACTAGTTAATCCTCTGTGCCCCAAACCTATATGTTTGAATGGTTTCGTGGCGCTTATGTACAGGAACTAACTACAAAATCCCAACTATATTGGATGCCCAGCATCTAGCGTGTGGCATGCGCAGAAGTGATTCAAATCCAAGTTTGGGGCTGGTGATGAGTCGGTGTGCAGGAGTTCCACATTAAGTCACAATTGGCTTTGTGCTGGAGAGCGCATAGCATTTGGTGTAATCAGGCCCAGAGGAGAGCTAGAGTTTCTCGTAACAACAACACAGCACCTGATCACCCAGTTGTGACCGAAGAGGATTCCTGTGATCCTAGACTAGAAGTGTCGCCTTGTCGTGATGTCCATCCAAGAGAAGATATCCACAGCAGATTTGATGGAGTGCCTTCGGGAAGAGCTCACCTGTTTCATCTGTTTGGACTATTTCAACAGTCCGGTGACCACCGAGTGTGGGCACAGCTTTTGCCTGATGTGTCTCCTCAAGAGCTGGGAGGAGCATAACACACCTTTATCTTGTCCCGAGTGCTGGAGGACTTTGGGAGCCCCTCATTTCCAAGCCAATGAGCGACTGGGGAGACTGGCTAGCATTGGCAGGCAGTTGAGATCTCAGGTCCTGCAGAGTGAGGATGAGCAGAGCAGTTGTGGGAGAACGCCAGGAGCCAGCAGGGTGTTCTCTGATGATGAACAGAGTGTAGTTAATTTCTCAACACAAAGTCATGGCATGAACAGGGCATATTTCTCCAGCGAGGCCGAGGAACAACACAAAGTAAGTTGACTTGCTCAGTGGCAACCTCAGAGCGCAGAACTGGTCCTTTCCCTTAATTCTCATAGTGGTCTTTGTTGGTGATAGCCATGGGCATATATCTTCCGAATAGCACATCACACACTGGCGCTTGGATCCTACTTCCACCGTTTCTTTGAGAGTCTCAGTCATCTTCCAGTTGTTGGCTACTGGCCAATCAACGTGTTGTTAAAGTAATACGAGAGGCAAATCTTTACAGCGTACAAGAGCACAGCATCTATCTAGTGACTAGTTTTCCTGATCTTTTCACCATCGGGTACTCTGCCAAGGGGTTTCTTTCTACTGCAGGAAAAACTCCAGGACATCATCAACCTGTTACGGAAAAAGAAGAAGGAAGCTCAGGCCATACTGAACCACGAGAAGGAGCGAGTGATGCTGTGTAAGGTCAGTGTCTGTCTGATGTTTGGGCTTGTGTGTGAGGTGCCTGGTGAAACACGAGGGAGAGAGGACCACCGTGAGTCCTGCTTTGGGGCTGCCTGGCTCTGTGTATTCGCCTGGGGACAGGACAGTTCTGCTCAACTTCTCTCATCCCAGGTAGATTTACGTTTCCTTCTTTATCTTCCTTGGTTAGCTGCTGTGATGAATCTGATTAATATTATTTAAAATACAAGCAACAGATTTGCAAGACAGGATGGAAGCCGGTTTTAAAAGCGAGTCTCTCAAATGCTTAGGGAAAAACTGTATGCAAATTAAAAGCAAGTAAAGCGGAAGGGACAATAATGGCATAATAGTAGATTGAATCGTACTGGAACGAATGCCTAAGGTTAGTCACAGATTTGGATTTCAATTGCCTAGCAGTTAAAGCGAAGAATTAAATGTTTAATATGGCACAGTGTAGACATTAGGGCTGGGGAGGTGGTTCAGTGGGTTTAAAAAAAAGCCCTTGCCATGCTAGTCTTATGACCTGCGTTTGGATATACAGAACCTGCTTAAAAGCTAGAGGACAAGTATTTGTAACTCTGTGGGAGGCACGGGTGTGTGCGTGTACACCCACGCGCGCGAGCGCGCACACACACACACACACACACACACACACACACACACACACACACCTATTTCCTCATGCATTTGAAGTGAATATTTGAATTTCCCAAAGACTCTGAGGACATTTCTTCATTTGAGGCATCCTCTCCCTGAGTAACCCAGGCTAGATTTGAACTCATGATTTACCTTTTCCTGTCTTAGGCCCCCTAAGTGCTGGAATTTCAGGTGTGCTGTACTACCATTCATGGCAGACTTTGAGTTCTTTTATCTTATTTGTTTTGGGAGACATGATCTTGCTGAATGATCCTGGCTGGCCATGAATTCGCTGTGTAGATGAACAGGCTGACCTCAAATTTTGCGTCCATCTTCCTGCCTCTGCCTCTGCCTCCTGAGTGCTGGTTTTATATTCATGTGCCACCATGTCAGCTTAGATCTAGAACGTAATGGTAACTTTTTGTGATGTATTCCTTGCATGGTATCTGATGCCAAGTTTATTTTTAAAATCAATATATGTCTAATAATGTACACATTCATCTTTCACATGTTTTCTCTTTTTGAGTTTCATTTATTTTAATACTTGTTTCCTTTTAATTTTAATTTTCTTTTCAGTTTTTTTTTCTCTTTTAAATTTCGTTTTATTTTTACCGGTTGTAGTGGCACTTATTTTTAATCCCAACACTCTGAAGGCAGAGGCAAGTGTATCCCTGAGATTTCAAGGCTGCATAGTAAGTTCCAGAACAGCCAGAGTTACATAGTCAGACCCTGATTCTAAAAACAAAACGAAACAAAAAGCAAAAGACCAAACTTTTTAATTTTATTTTCAAACAGTGCTGATTACTACATGTCAGACTTTGTAATTCTTTTTTATTTCTTTTTTTTTTCTCCTTTTTTTTTTTGGTCCGTTTGCAGTAGAAAAGACAGTTCTTAGGTTAGAAAATCTGATAGTGTTGATTACTGTGGCTGTACACATCTTTCAAAACTTTGCTCTTTATCCACCTAGTCAATATAAGGTATGCATTCTAGGAGTGTTTCTGTTGCTAACATTATGTGTGTGTGTGTGTGTGTGTGTGTGTGTGTGTGCGTGTGCGTGCATGGGCACGAGCGCATGGGCATGCTCGAGCATTGATGTGCACATGCGATAGCAGGAGGAGACAAAGACGTGTAAGCAGGTCGTCGTGTCAGAATATATGAAGATGCACCAGTTTCTGAAGGAGGAGGAACAGCTGCAGCTGCAGATGCTGGACAAGGAGGAGAAACAGAACATGAAGAAACTGAGAGACAATGAGATCCACCTGACCCAGCAAGTCAGACTCCTCAACAAGATGATAGGACGGATGGAGTCCACCTGTCAAAACTTGACCTTAGAGTCTTTTGAGGTGAGGCAAAATTCAGGAGGATGACAGGGGAAATTGATGGAAAAAAATATGAATAGTGACCCGCAGTATTTCAATCCATAGGAATTTATATTTTCCGGTTTTCATCTGAAAAATTAAGTTCTGCCTGAAAAGTAGTTTTCTTAAGGAATTGATTTTTCTGGGTATGATATATTCTTCAAAAGGAGGAGAAATCAAACAAGGGGGAAAAAAAGACAAGCTCAGAGATGACTGTAGCTTCTTCTGGAGCTGCCTGTGCAAACTCAGCTTTGTTTAGTAATTCATTATTTATTGGTAGCTAGTGTGGATGGTCAATTTAGTCTCCTCAAAGATCTGGGGAGGGTGAGCAAGAGTGTCACAGCCTAGAAGTGATTGTCACCTACAAAACAGATCTGGAGTAGCAATATTTACTAATATTTACTAATTAGACTCATGGCAGTTAAGGCTATCTGTTGGTCCTACAGCTAAGAGGGGACAGAACCCATGTGTCCTTGTGTCAAGCCCACTATTCCATCTTTGTTTACTTCCTCCCTAAGGTATGGCACTCATAATATCCCAGTCATAAGCCATGAGACCCACCTCAGCTTCACGTTCACTGGCGCTCAGATTCTGCAGAGTGCTGTCTAATTCTTTGTCTTCTGAATGACTAAATGACATCAAAAACCAGAGCATGGACTTGGTCTCAGCTCTCGCTGAGTCATTTTTCTGAGTCATCTGAGTCTCACCAAGTCATCTCCGGTTCTGGGACATGACATTATTATTTGGCTTCATTATGAACAAGAGAAAGGGACTTAGAAGTCCCAGTGTTCTTTGAGCCATATATAGGCTGCTAATGGTTGCATAGGGGTGGGAGAGACATTTTTTTCAATGAGGTAGTCACTAGTAAGATGCCCATGTTTTGTACATAATCTCTAACCCATGCCCCCATAAATAACCCTAACTAAACTCATCGGGTCATAAACAAACAAACAAGTAATGTGAGTAGAATTGCCGACACACTGGGAAGAGGAAGGGGTTGAATAAGAGGACAGATCAAAACCCCTTATTTACATATATGTATACATCAAAATATATTATATCCACGTGTGAAAGTGTCAGGATGCAATCCATTATTATGCATACTGAATTTATGCAAATAAAGTTAAAACACATTTTAACAAAGACTTTAAGAGACAAGAGATTGTCTAGTGGGTAAGGTCACTGCTGCCAAGGCTAACCACCTGAATTCTGTCCATGACTGGGATCCATGCGGTACAAGGACAGACTCCATTAGCCGTCTTCTCACCTCCTATTTGTGCTGTGGCCAGGCACTTTCCCTATATACAAATAAGATGCTATTTTTTCTTTAAAAAAAAATCAAAAGCATGGATGTGAAAAGAGAACAAACGATTTTTTGGTCAGTGTGAGAATTACCTCATGTTCATCAAAACCCATCCTTAGGAGAAGCTGGGGCTTTATACTCTTCTGCCCTGTCTGTCACACCCTCTCGCAGTGTGCTAGGACCATGGAAGCAGATTGTACAAAACTACCAAAACACTGTGACGAAAATGGATTTGGTGCTCACTAGTGATTGACATGAGCAGCTAGTAACCTTCTTGTTTTTCTATCCTTAGGAAGTCA
Organism: Microtus ochrogaster; assembly: GCF_000317375.1. Classification (NCBI taxonomy): domain Eukaryota; kingdom Metazoa; phylum Chordata; class Mammalia; order Rodentia; family Cricetidae; genus Microtus; species Microtus ochrogaster. The sequence goes on along the minus strand of NC_022032.1, from coordinate 17,037,373 downwards.
GAGGAGCCATGGACCGGTAGGTTTCCATCACATCTCCAGCATGTGGCCCATAGGGATCTAGTATTGATGAAATGATAATAATGTGGGGATGAGGATGTGGATGTTGTTGGGGAGAGATGATATGGATCATGAGGTTGGACCAGGCCATGTTGCATGCGTCAAGGAGAGAATGAGGCTGTCTTTTCTCTTGGAAGGTGTGAGTCACTGTTGCTTCAGTGTCCAGAGACCACCGTCACGGAGCTGAGCCTGTGCCGTATCACTGGGATGAGAGAGATGCTGAGAAAATTCAGCAGTAAGTCCACCTCCTTGTCACACGTCCAGAGATTTCCATAGTTAAGTTCAGCACATGTTTTGGGCAACACTGAGCTCATGGGCAGCTTCTTCTGCCATAAAATATTCTGATACAAGGTTCCCAGGTCCAGTACCCCTGAACTAGTGCCGAGCACCAAGTTACAAACACTGCCTGTGCTCGAGCCAAAAGGCAGAGAGCTTGCTTGCTGTTCTGTGAGGCTCTGCTTGTTGTGACTAGGTCTTGGGTCCTGCTTTTGTCACCTTGTTCTGTGATATGCACACACCACACAAACAATAATCCTCAGGGAGAGGATCCTGCCTTGTCAGCTCTCTTCCTGTTAGGATAAACGCTGGCTTAAATGCTTTTGTTTTAATCTTTGTGTGCAGGCAGGCAGTGGTGTGTGTGTGTGTGTGTGTGTGCACGCGCGCACGTGCGTGCACGCACACACAGGTTTATGTTCCATTTAATGGATATAGAGGTCACATGACAACCTTGGGTTAAGTCTTTGACTCTTTGTTTAAGGCAGGTCTTTCTATTTGTCACACCTAGATGCTCTGGGAATATATTTGACTAGAAGCTGTCTAAGTTGGATTGTTATCTGTAATGGTAAACTAACACCATTATTCAAAGATGGGGGTATGTGTAGCCTGATTCATATTGGGATAGGGGGGTCCTGAAGTTACTAGGTGCATTGATTGGAGAGGATGTGTGTACACAGTGCATGCAGATGAAGGAACTAGAATGTCCAAGTACATTATTACAGGAGGGTCTATATGGGAACAACTCAAAACCAAATGGGGTCCTAAACCTGCCTGCTTTTTTGCCTGCTTCAATGAGGGCCAATGATCCCATCTGGGGTTAGAGAAATTTTGGAGCCTCTCATGGACTTCCTCACAGGTGGGTGGAGATAAAGTGCTCCCAGTAGCTCACATATGCTTTATGGCATTGTCACCTTGGTGCTAACACACACAAAGCTGCATTTGACCACGGTGCACTGAAAAATAGGAATTATTTTTATAACAAGCAATGATTTTGTAATCTTAGTAAAGTTGATCTCTTAAGGATTTTATTTTTCTTTTTAATTTCTTTTTATTTAATTGTCGTGCACTTATTAAACAAGGTCTCATACATCCTTGGCTGGTCTAGAACTCCCTGTGTAGTCAAGGGTGACCTTGAATTTCTGATCTTCCTAATTTCACTTCCTGAGTGCAGTGACCACAGGTTTGTTTAACCACACCGGGTTTTGTGCAGTGCTGGGGTTTGAACCCAGAGCTTCGTGCACATTAGGCAGGCATTCCACTAACAGTGCAATGCCCCCAGGCTTCCTTTCAAATTGATTTTCTTTTTTTTTAAATATTTGTTATTAGCTGTGTGTATTTATGTGGGCCTGTGGGGGGAGGGTACACATGAATTCAGGTGCCTGAGAAGGGCAAAGCTGTTAGGTCCCCTAGAGATGGCATTTCAGGAAGCTGTGAGCCACCAGATAGGAGTGCCGGGGATATAATTCAGGACCTCTGGAAGAGCATCATGTACTTTAAACCTTAGAGCCATCTTTCTAGCCCTTGTTATATTTATTTATTTATTATTTGACAGAGTCATGCTATGTAGCCCAGACTGACCTCAAAGTTATGGCAATCTTCCTGCCGCAGCCTTTTGAGTATTGGGATTACAGGCCTGTGCCATCTTGGCTTGGGTTAACTTTTAAATTTTTATTATCATTACAACAATTATTACAGCATTGGGGATTGCACCCAGGGCATTATGTATTGTAGATGCTAAAGAAGTACTCTGTCCCTGAGTTATATCTCTATAACATTTTTTAGAAATTAAATAATTAATTGTAATAATGGAGACAAGGTCTCATAGAACCCATGATGGCCTCCAATTCACTATGTAACTGAAGATGACCTTAAATTCCTGCTTTTCTTGCCTCCATCTCCTGAGTGCACAGATTATAGATATATGGCCTATGGCCACCATACCTAGCCAATATGTATATATTTATATATGTATATGCACACATATATATTTAATAAAACTATATTTATATAATTATGTATTTCATACACATGAAAAATTATGATTGATACAATGATGAAATGCAATAATACATAGAAAAGCAGGATTTGCATTTAGAAAGAGTCCAACAAATGTTAATGAACAAATTTACAAATATAATTAGCAAATGTTAATGTCTCTCTCTTTTCCAACCGCAAAAATTCTGCTATGGCTAACAGCAAGGGCATCTTTGTATGGACAGATAACCTAAATTCTGAAACTGTCCACTCTAGGAAACCAATTTCCTTACACTTCCAGGTTCCTCTCACCCTGGCAAGTGTGCAGAGTCTCTGTATGTGACTATTCTATCTCTTCTGATAGCGAAGGGGGCAGACAGGGTCTCATTACATATACCTGGCTAGCTTTAAACTCATGGAGGTCCTCCTGCCTAAACTTCCTAAATATTGGGATTACTGACACACGACACCAAGTCTAACTAGAGATGGACTTTTTTCTTTCTTTCTCTCTTTCTCTCTTCCTTTCTTTTTCTTTTTCGGAGACAGGGCTTCTTTGTAACCCTGACTGTCCTGGAACTTGCTTTGTAGACCAGGGTGTCCTGGAACTCACAGAGATCTTGCCTATACCTCCCAAATGCTGGGATTAAAGGTGTGGGTCACTACCACTAGGGTGGACTTTTTTCTTTTCTAAAGAATGCTATCTCAGCAGATCCACTTCAATTACATTTAAAAACATTTTTGTTTATTTTGAAATAGGGTCTTATACTATAAACCAGGCTGCTCTTGAACTCACTACGTGGAGCAGTTTGGCTTCAATCTTGGTTCTAAAACCAGATATTGCTGTGTAGCCCAGGATATCCTTCTATTTACCTTGTAGTCCAGGCTGGATTTGAACTCATACACTCTTGTGTTAGGTTTATAAGTGCTGGAATTGCTTGCCTAGCTAACACCCAAATTACATTTAAAGAATAGATTTAGCTGGGCTTGGTAGTTGTGTCTAAATCCCAGCACTGAAGATGCTAACACAGGAGAGAACTGCCGAATTCAAGACCCAGCCTGGGTTGCTTAGTTATGTTTTATCTCAAAAACAAATAAATAATAATAGGGCTAGCTATTAAGGATTTAGTTTAATATTAACATATATGGGTGGTTCCTAAGGATGTCCAACCATTCATTCTTTTCTCTTCTTGCAGCAGATGTAACTCTAGACCCAGCCACAGCCAATGCCTACCTAGTTTTGTCAGATGATCTGAAAAGTGTGAAATATGGAGGAACCAGACAGCAATTGCCTGACAACCCAGAAAGATTCGATCAGTCTGCCACTGTGTTGGGAGCTCAGATCTTCACCTGTGGGAGGCACTACTGGGAGGTGGAAGTGGGGAAGAAGACTGAGTGGGAAGTGGGCATCTGCAAGGACTCTGTGATCAGAAAGGGGAATCTCCCCAAACCCCCTGGGGACCTCTTCTCACTCATAGGGTTAAAAATCGGTGATGATTACAGTCTCTGGGTTTCATCGCCTTTGAAAGGTCAGCATGTCCGAGAGCCTGTGCATAAGGTCGGTGTGTTCTTGGACTATGAGTCCGGACATATAGCATTCTACAACGTGACGGATGAGTCCCTCATTTACAGCTTCCCATCGACCTCTTTCCATGAAGCTCTCAGACCCATCTTCTCCCCTTGTCTTCCAAATGAAGGGACAAACACAGACCCTCTTATCATCTGTCACATCTGAGGGATGTGCCCTGAACCTTTGAAGACAGAGCAAGGACCAGCCTAATCATTGAGATGGTTAGTGCATTCAGAAACCTTCACAAATCAAATAATCTGAAAAGGAAAAAAAAAAGAAGAAGAAAAAGAAAATCCTTTCTCCCCCAAGACTTCCCACCAACCCAGTTCTGCGATGAAGAGTCAATTAAAAATCTATTCAACACCAAGAACTAGAAGCCGATACCCTGACTTAACCCAGTCTGTTCACTGAGCTACCCTGTGCGTGCTGGCTGCTCAACATACGTACCATCTTCTTTGACCTGTCAGTCTGTCATAGGCCAGGTTGAAAAATACACGTCATTTTTTTCAGTCTGTTTATTTGCTTTTCTAGCACCGTGCATCTTGTGTTTTTATCTAACATGTATAGATAACATGCTTATCTGCATGGTCCCCTCAAGAGTGAGTTCCTCCATCTAGAGCGGGTGATGGAGACTTAGGACTCAGCCTCCTCTCGAAACCTACGTTTTCCCACAAGGCTTGAACTACTCATCCCCAGGAAGGCTTACAAGTTTAGGATGCCGTTTAGATTTGCTATGGCCAACATCAGACGATTAGTGTTACTATTATCTTAAGAGCCTAGAATTTTCTATAGTTTATTGCAGATAAAGGTCTGGTCAACAAACCTATTAAGGCAATGGACGCCAAATGGCTTGGGGTTTTCACTGCGGGTGTTGGCTACACTTGATAACTTTCTGAGAGCAGAAGTCTTTTAGTCCCTGGAAGGTGGATGTTAGCCTTTGCCATCTCAGAATGCCAGGGCCTGGGGGGATGACAGTGATGAGTTCAGATGGAACTCCTTTGAGTGGTCATACCACCTGCTGGAAAGAGGCCTGCAGACATGCATCCCTTTTTGTGGTCTCTACCTTTAGCATTTTTCTGTCCCTCTTTTTAAAAATAGAAATCTACCTTACATTGAAGAATGTCACCGATCATAATGTCACAGAAAAGACAAGGCAACTGATAGGTCTTGACTACCACACAGCTGCCTAATTAAAGGTTTTCAGGGGGAAAATGTCATGGGTTTTGTCTAAAATAGAAACTAGGTGTGTGTGTGTGTGTGTGTGTG
>NC_022032.1:17030348-17031828 GCF_000317375.1 Microtus ochrogaster | reverse complement strand
TTTCTCTTTTACTGTGATACATTTCCGCTTTGTGCCCCTGAAAGGGAGGGAACAGATATGAAGAACCAGCTTTAGATGCTAGAAAACACTCGCTTCTCTGTGTTTATATTTGCGTTTTCCTTCTGTTACCATACATAGCCCCAGTTGATGACTGGGGTGGCACCATATTTAGTGACGGTCAGATTTCTTTCTCATTTACTATCAAAATAAATAGTTCCTTTTTTTTTTTTTTTTTTGAGACAGGGTTTGTGAACTCCTGGCTATCCTGGAACTTACTCTGTAGACCAGGCTCTTCTTGAACTTGTGTATCCTCCTGCTGCCTGCTTCTTCCTCTCTGTCTCTCTGCCTCTCTGCCTCTGCTGGGATTAAAGGTGAGCAGCACCATGTCTGGCCACTTGCCAATTTCTGTATACAGTATTCTGCCTGCATGTATGCTGGCACACCAGAAGCAGGCACCAGATCTCATTACATATGATTGTGAGCCACCATGCGGTTGCTGAGAGTTGAACTCAGGACTGCAGGAAGACAGTCATCTCTCCAGCCCCAGAAAGTGACCCTCAAAAACTCAGGCTGTCCCTGGGTGGGCTTATACCACCAACCTTTTGGTTAACAGCCCAGAGCACTAACCGATTGCCCCACAGAGATGGTAACTCCAATTTCTGTTGTCAATCCCTTACTGTGAACATTTAGAATTGCTCTATTTGTAGCTGTTTCAAATGTACACAAGTCTTTGAGTGTGTCTAATGATCCCCAGGTTTGTTTCCTGCAAGCCAAATGGTGCCTGACAGACCCCATGGCCCTGTACAGATGCTCCAAACAGGCTTAGGTAGCCCCAGGGATTTTACTCATCATTGTATTAACGGAGCAGAAATCACAGATCTTAGGCAAGGGGAAGAGTATGCCCTCTGTTCCATCTTCCAGGAAGGACTGCCTGGTGTGGTGGTGCACATCTTTCTCCCAGCACTCAGCAGGCAGAGGCAGGTGGATTTCTGTGAGTTCAAGGCCAGCCTGGTCTACAGAGAGTTTCAGGACAGCCAGGGCTATATAGAGAAAGCATGTCTGGAAAAGCATATGTATAACCCAAGACAAGACAAAATCAGAAGGTTTAATGTAAAAACTTGTAGTATGATTCTTCACGAAGCATTTCGACTCTCACAGAGTGATCTGCTCCTTGGAAAAATGAGAAGTACCTATATTGTTGGTTTTCCTCGGCCCTGCAAGTGATTACTTCAAAAAAAATTTTCAGAAAAGACTCAGGAAAAGCACAGGATATTCATAAAATATAGAAAATGGCATCAAATCATTTGGCATATATATAAGAGGGAAAACAGTAAAAGTCAGAAAAAGAGAAAAAAAAAAGAACGTGTGGGTTAGTTTTTCATATTTTACAGAAGTCCTTTTGACCAAGCAGGCATAGTGGCACATAACTGTAATCCCAGCACTTCGAAGATGTGAAGGAAGGAGGTGAGGGATGGAGAGA
>NC_022032.1:17022514-17030248 GCF_000317375.1 Microtus ochrogaster | reverse complement strand
TGAAGGAAGGAGGTGAGGGATGGAGAGACAGACAGAGAGAGAGAGAGAGAGAGAGAGAGAGAGAGAGAGAGAGAGAGAGAGAGAGAGAAAGGAGAGACTCACCATTGTCTAGGATGCCCTGTAATAGATTTTCATTGGCTTCTGGTATGAAGCAAGTTTTTATGAGGTCCGAAGCTCATGCAAATTAAATCATTTAAAAGATTAATAATAAAAAAATTACCAATAATAAAATAGGGTCAGAATCCCTAGCAAAAGAGTGGCCTGACGCTTAGACTTCATTACCTTTGTGTATATCCGTTTCTGGTTAGCCAGGTGCAAAAATAAGGTAGAGAGGCCGGGCAGCAAGCACCCTAGCCTCCAGCTGCAGCTCTCTGCCGACTTACTCTACCACCCCAGGCTGATTTCTCTATCTCCCTGTGCCTCAGTCTCCTCAGTAAAAATGAGCTTGAAATGTCTGCCTCAAAGGCAACCATCAAACAACTACACTTGTGCGGAGAACATCACCTCCTTAACTCAGGAACTGTCAATCATCCATCCTTCCCTACTCTTTGTCATCCCCAGCAGCCAGACTGCTGCCTGTATCTCACAGTGCTGATGAAGGCATCCCAGGCTCCTTGATTGGATGGATCAAGGCCTTGGCTCTTCCCCCTTCCCCCACAGTCCTCAGGCTGCCAGTCCCTGAAACCCTCCTAGACAACAGCCCTAGATCATGGCATTTGAGAGCTTGTTGTTTTGAGTCCATGATTCTAATTTTGAAATTGTTTTCTTATTTTGAGGTAGACTCATATTCTAGAACCCAGGCTGACCTCTAGTTTTGACATCCTCGTCCTCAGCTTTCCAATGCAGAGACTATACACAGGAGTTACCATATCAGGCCTGATTGTAATTCTTTCAATTCCTTGTATATTGGGAAAATTTCTGGAAAATTCTTGGGCGTTTTAGCTATTACTCTTTAAGTTGCCTCTTCTTTCTTTTCCTTCCAGTTCAAATAGTGTGATTGCTGCTATTCCTTGGCTTCACTGTGTTCTCAACAGTCATGAAGGAAGCACAAGTCTTAGTTTAAAGGGAAATTTCCTCTACCACATAATGTTAGACTTTGTTTTGGTGAGGAGCCTCTCCACCCCCCCCCCCTCTGTCTCGTCTCTCTCTCTCAAAATTATATTCAGGGGTGGAGTGATAGTGCAAAGGTTAAGAGTACGTGCTGCTCTTGCAGAGGACTAGCGTTCAGTTTCCAGCAGCCACATGGTGGCTCACAACCATCTGTAACTCCAGTTCCAGGGGACCCAATGCCCTCTTCTGATTTCCCTAGGCACCGAGAACACAGGTGGTTCACATATACACATGCAAGCAAAGTACATTAAATAAATGCACCTTTAAAAAATATATTAAGCTTTTGATTAGTATACAAACCAGCCGGTTTCATTATGACATGTTTACATGTGTGTACACTTAGACTTTGCTCACATCAGACCTCGTTTCTCTTTGACCACTCTTCCCTTGTCCCCTTCCTCTCACTAAAGAGTTCCGTGTTTGCTTTCAGGACAGCTCTTGGCAATGGGTTTGATTTCCCTATCCTCCATCAGTATGGAAAGTCAATACAGAGTGTGCTCTGGAGAGACAAGAGTTTGAATAGTGCAAGAGTAGCGTGCTCTCTCTCTCTCTCTCTCTCTCTCTCTCTCTCTCTCTCTCTCTGTGTGTGTGTGTGTGTGTGTTTTGGGAGTATGCATACATGTGTGGTGAGGGGCCTGTTGTAGGGAGAGAATCTTTTTTTTTTTTCTAAAAAAATATGAATGCATCATGAACTTGCGTGACATCCTTGTGCAGGGGCCATGCTAATCTCTGTTATCGTTCCAATTTTAGTATATGTGCTGCGGAGGCGAGCACGGGAGAGAATCTCCATAGGAGTTCTTGGCTCCCCTCCTTTTCCCTTCCGTGTGTGTCCCTCTCCTTTAAATTATCCCTCTTCTTGTCTCAACCCTCGCTGTCTTCCTGGATTTAGTTGCTTGTTTTTCAAGCCCTGTTTAGAGAAGAGAGTCTTACTTGGTTTTTCAGGGTTCTTAGTTTCTGTCACTCCAGGACACCAGTGTCCTTGAAGTAGACTCTCAGAGAAGAGCTTCAGAAAGCTCACGGGAAGACCTCAGCCTGATGCGTTGAGATATTATCCCAACACAAGTCTATTTTCCTCCAGGAGAAACCAGGAGACCCTCCTGGCTAATCTAGAAGGATTCATGCTACTCTTACATCTATGCGGTTATATTTTTATAATGTGTTCTTGTAAATTAATGAACATCATCCAAAAACAGTTTAAAGTAATGTAAACACTGAGAGCCACACCGCACACCGTGTCCTAAAGGTTGAAATTACTTTATTCCCTTGAGCTCTCAAGACTCTGAAGCTAGCAATGTAAGAGTCTGTCTTTCTTCTCAGTAGATCTGAAGAACTGCTGGATTCAGTTAAAATTTTATGAGGTATTTTAGAGAGTAATTGCTAAATGTGCTGTCTCCTCAGAGGTGTTGGCAATGCTGTTTTTATCTGGCACGGCTTGCGTCGTCTGTTGTTCAGACTGGAAAAAGGCAATGGGCTGGAAATCTAAATGCTCAGTTTCCGTATGGAAATTGTGCTTTGGTAAAAATTAAAAAACAAAAACAAGAACCTGAAACCCCAAAACCAAAAGCCATGGCTGTCTTCCAGCATAGTTTGAGTCCCTGTGCAACATACCAAGAGAGAGTGTAAAAGACAGGTTATTTAATTTTTTTTTTAATTAAAAGAGGGACCCAAAGTCTTTGAAATCTGGGTGGAAAACAGGTCTGTTCAGAGAGAGTAAGTGGAAAGAGGAGGTCTAGAGATAGGCTGCCTGGGCCACACACAGGGGTCACCCTGGAGCTAAAATGCTGCCATGCTTCCTCATGTTGTGTGATCCTCAACTGTAAAACTGTTTCCATTGCTACTTTATAGCTAAAGCATTGCTACTGCTATGAATCATATTGTAGAATCTGTATTTTCTGAAGGTCTTTGGTGACCCCTGTGTAAAGGTCATTTGACCCCCAGAGGGGTTTCAACCCATAGGTTGAGAACCAATGCTAGACTAAGGTCCTCTGGAACAGGAATGAGATGGATCAGTCTTTTAACTGCCACACCTGACCGCTTTGTGTCATTATGGGGGGTGGGGGTGATTTTAGCAAGGTGGCTCCCTGTAGCCACATCTATGTACCCAGGACATGGTCAGAAAAAAGGCACAACCCGGTCTCTTTGTTAGGAAATGTGGAAGAGGCAGCCTGGCCTACACCGCAGTCATGGAAGACCTAAAGAGGGAAGTCTGAGGTCTATGATCTGTTGACCTTTCTGGCTTTGTTGTTGTTGTTTTGTTTGGTTTTAGTCAGAGTTTCATAGAATCTAACTTAGGTTTCTGATCCACATATATATCCACCTGTCACATCCTAGGTTCATAGACATGCTCCTCCATGATGGTTTTAGGCAGCACTGGGCATCTAACTCAGGGCTTCGTTGTGGATGGATGCTTAAAAGAAATCCCACAGTAGCTCAAAATCGAGAAATAGATGGCTATTTATTAGAATTATTTCGGAGAATCCTCTGTTTGAACCGAGATCAGAAAACGAATCTCGCAACCGGAAGAGAGAGGCCAGAAAAGAGGCCAGATGCATGCAGCTTATATGGTTTAAGAGGCCACGCCCCAGTGGTCTGATAACCACTGGCTGTAAGACTTCCTACAGCATGTCCTGCATGCTAGCAGGCACTCTACCAGTTGAACTATATCTCTAATCCCCTGGCCTTTTTAATACTTTATTTCAGGAACCATGTAGGTTAGTTCTTTAAGCCAACCAATTGGTGGTCAATTTGCGAACACCGGGGTTTTTGTTTTGTCTGTTTTGTCTGTGAGGCATAATCTGGTTATGCGACCCTCTGTTGTAAAATGCTGTACTCTGGGCATGACATGGCCCAGTTGTCCTTTTGAGCTGTTAGCAGCTGTGCTTACCTTCAGGGAACTTGTGCAAGTGGGTCTATTTAGTAACTCCATCTTGGAGGCTCCACTACTCCTCAAGGACTTGAGTCAGGTATTAGCTGCTGAGTCACTTCCTGCAGGGGAATAGCTGCTCGTCAGTAACCATAATAAAACTCACTGGGTCACCAAACTCAGGTGGAATTGTTTTGTTTCTTGTGCCTCTACTGGTGAGAAGACACCTGTTCATTTTTCCTCAGTACGAGTTCACACAACACCTCCTGTCTTGGTTACAACACCTCCTGTCTATGGTTAGCCATGATGTTTGGTACCTTTTCTCAGGAAGGCATTATCATCTTGTTTCCTCTGTTTCTGGGTAATGACTGCATCTCTGCCTTTCCTCTTTTCAGAATTCTTCTAGTCTTGTTGTCCCACCTATACTTACTGCCTGCCTACTGATAAATCAGCATTTTATTAAACCAATATGCATAACAAACCTTTAAAGTGTACAAGATCATTATCCCACAGCATTTCCCTTTTTTTCCTTTTAAAACAAGACTCTGAATCTAATCTCCTTTATTTATTCTTTTTTCCTGACCATTATTCATAACAACTTGTAATCAATACATAAAACAAAGACAAACATCCACAATCCATTTTTGGGAATATGGGTGTAGTTTTCTAGGCTACTTCCTGCTGACTGGGGGCTCTGATAACCTTATGGGGATCCAAAGATAATTTAGGATTATGGTCAAGTCTTAACTGGAGTATTCTGTGAGGCTGGATCATCTCAGCCAGCAGTCTTGAAGCTATTTTGAATGTAGAACTCAGAGGAAACAGCATCACAGGTCTTCTGAAATATTGAATCATCTGGACCATCTGCTCTTATCAGAGATTTTTCAGGGTGTCTCCCTTGACCAAACCTAATTTTTCTTAACCCAGATGAATCCACAACCTTCCATTTCCTGTGGGAAGAAAAGCAAAACCTGTTTTTCAAAGTAAGATATCTTTTGACTTAAATTGAAGTCAAAAATACATATGTTGGATTAATCTAGCAGCATTTATAATCAAATGTCTTTTAGCAGCTGTTGTTCCTCCCTCAGCAGGCAAACAATTCAGAGACAACACAATAACATACAGTATCCAGATTCTTTGTGCATTTTCCATCTTTATGTGTAGTTTTTTTTATTCTATTTCTTTTATTTTTATCTTTTAATTTTTTTTTTTTGTGACAGGGTTTCTCTGTATATCTTTGGCTATCCTGGTACTTACTCTGTAGACCAGGCTGGCCTTGAACTCATAGAGATCTGCTGGCCTCTGCCTCCCAAGTTCCCAAGTGCTGGGGTTAAAGTTGTGTGCCACCATTCCTGACTACCCTATTTCTTTTTTGAAGGACTTTCTATACCCTTTTTCTTTTCTCTCCCAAGCCTATGTATATTTTCAAACACATTGTAAATGGTTTAGAATTTTTTTCCATCAGAATCTGTCTTTGCTGTATCTCTTATTTTGATTTATTTAATCTGCTAAGTGATATGGATAGGATTAAAACTGAAGCTTTGGCAACTGGCTCCACCCTATTCCTTAGCTTTTTCAGAGTCTAGTTTCACGGTGGAGGTACTAGCAGAAGCCACATTTATTGGCACAATTCTGTGGAGTTTCTAGGTCTGTGGCACGACCAAGAAGCCTGATGCTAGCTGCTCATAAACATGATTTAAGTTTTTGGTGGTAGGGTCTCTTAAGAGAGCTGCAAGGTTTTTGCCACTATCTTTGAGTCAGGAAGCCTAGTGTCACTGATCACTGCCAGTAAACAAAGCCTACCAGGATAAAGATGATTACCAAGAAGCTTCCATTGACTCTGTTTTTGTCTGTCTAGAATCCTTTTTATAACCCTTTTCAGGCTTGATGTGGAAATTCTTGCCAAATGTTTGGGCACCATTTATGTAAAGAAGTTTCTGTCCTGCCCAGTCCTGCAGCTGTTCAGTCCCAAAGAAACACATAGAGGGTTATATTAATTATAACCTGGCCTATCAGTTCATGTTTATTATTAACTAGCTTTTACAAAGAGCATTATCCCACAGGAGGGTACTCCAGATCCTCCCCACCCCCTACCCCATCTCAGAACTAACAAGAAAGCACTCTGGAGTGTGTTCTGGTTCTCTCTTTCCCTTATTGCACTTCATTTCTTGGGGGAGCATGCTTCAGATTTGCAAGTTCCTCTGCAGGGAACACTGAGAATAAAGTTTCCTCTACTTCTCAAAAAAAAAAAAATAATAATAATAATGAAAGGGGCCTACATTATCCTTTCCGTGACATTTAAGAAGACAACCTAATCATGTCTGAAATGTCTAATTATGCATTTAAATTGATCTTCCATTAGAATACTACAGACACTTTCTCCCCCTCCCTCCCACTCCACACTTCTCCCTGCTGGTCATATCACATTTCACAGCATCGGGTTGGGCTCTACTTAAGGCCTCTGGCAACCTTTATAGTACTGGCTGCCTCTAACTGTTGCAAAGTACATGGCATTGCATGTGCCATGGGGATGACTGCAGAAATGAAACTCACCCAGGCCAATACAAATTTTGTCCCTGTGCAAGAGTAGAACCATGTTTAATTATTAGGATCCCTACCCTACCTTGTTGCGGCAGACTGTCCTCTGTCAACAGGGAGAGGACTTTGCCACAGGTACGGAAGGCTGTTAATTGATGCAGTTTAAAGGTCTTTGCATGATATAATTCATAAACTAATTTGTAGAGAAAACATGTGAGGTGGAGTTGGGCTACGGACGCCACCTTGACGAGTTTAATTTTTCTTCCCTTTGAGATTCCATCCCCAAACATGTCTCTGCACAGCTGATGCTTGCACAGTCAGAGTTCCAGGCTTCTGAGACAAAGACTCGCATCAAGCAAGGCATTGTTATTGACTCTATTAATGTCATTTAAATTGCTTTCTGCTGTCATTCGCAGGACAGTTCCTCCGAGAAAAGAACTGTGTTGGAAATGCAATGGGAATAGTACTGATAATGAGAGCAAATGCTATTTATTCCTTGCTTGGAACTAAATGTTCTAAATGCTGAAGCACATTAACTCATTTCATCGTCACAACGACCGAAGAGATTGCTATTATCTAGGGTTTCTGACGGAGGAAACGAGGCACAGAGAGGGTGAAGAATCTGCCCATATTCACAGAACTAAGAACCAGGACAGGCAACATTTGGATGCAGCTGGGTCTGACTCCAAGCTTTTTAAACCATTGCGGTTGAAGAATAAAATATTCATTACATATTAAATGCAGAAAACTGTTATTATTAACCGAAGAACTGAATCCACAGCTAGAACTGTTTCTTTTTACCTGCTGTAAAGAAAAGATTGGGAGTAACCTTGGCAAGGAGTTGTTCAATGCATGATCTATTTAATAATGTATTTGTCTGCTACAAATTGGTCTCTAATCATCTTTAGAACTTCTTGCTTTCAGTTCATGGACAATATCTTGGAATTCAGGTTTGCATTCTTTCTCTGAAAGCCCAGGACTTTGTCACCCAGCTGGTTTATTGCTAAGGTTCATAGCCCACTGAGTTATGCTGAGTGGCCGTCCTCTTTTTTTTCTTCTCCTCCTTCTTCCTTCTCGTCCTTCTTTCTTCTTCTTCTTCTTCTTCTTCTTCTTCTTCTTCTTCTTCTTCTTCTTCTTCTTCTTCTTCTTCTTCTTCTTGTTCTTCTTCTTCTTCTTCCTCTAACTCCTGTTCCTCCTTCTTTGTTTTTGAGACAAGGTCTCAT
>NC_022032.1:17011836-17021898 GCF_000317375.1 Microtus ochrogaster | reverse complement strand
AGAATGATCTACTCCCTATGTACCTCAGGCTCGTGCTGAGTTCAGGTGTTCCTGCCTCTATCCCCTGAGCACTAGGATTCCAGGTACGTACCACATGTAGAGCTCCTAGGCCATATTATTCTTCAGTAAGAATTAGTTGAAGGAGTCAGTTTGATTAAACTTTTGAATTTGAGGGAGGTTATGGTGCACAAACAAGGAGAGAACAGTTAACCCCTGGGCTTTTAGGAGCAGGGAATCTACTTGACTGCCAGACTGGAGATGAAGAAACAATTTTATTGTTCAAACAAACAGTATGTGGGTAATAACTGAAATTGAGTGGCGGCATCCTCTTATTTTAGGGAAGATGGGCATATTTTTAGGCGAAATCTTCACTTTCGTGATGTTCGGAGAAAGGACAAGACTCCAGACCAAGAGAGCGGAAGGCTACTTGCGGGCACATATCAAAATGGTGGCCACTGAAAAAACACAGCCCTCTTGCCTTAGCCTTCCTTCCATTACCCATGGTTTTAGTTACACACAGCCAATAGCAGGAGTGTCAGCGAGACAGCTCAGTAAGTAACCTGTTTGCCTGGAGCTCAACCTGTTTGATCTCCTGACTCCACAGAGTGGAAGGAAAGAGCCAACTCCAACAAGTTGTTCTGTGATTAACACACTTGATGCTCCCTGTGGTGCCCTCGTACTGTGGTGTAAAAGTACCCAAACACCACACACACTCACACACGCACGCACGCACACACGCATGCACACATACACACGATAGTAGCATTTTAAAAGAGAAGATACTCATTGAAAAATTTGGGAACTGCACAATTCTCTAAATGGAAACTGTGTATCTTCTTCAGTCCAGTGAGAAAATCATTGCTTTTGTGTCCTGTAGTATGAATTCTCCTGTACGGTGTACTCACCTAGTCCCCGCCTGCTCTCCGTCAGTAGACCTTCTATTATTACACCAACTGTTGCAACCTTGTAGTGCTTATAATCAAGTAATCCTTATTTTATTAAATAACAGCCTCAAAGTACAAGGGTAGTATTGCTATTGTTTCAGACATTATGAAGAAAAGCCATAATATTTGTCCCTTAAGTACAAATACAAATCCAGAATAAAGTTCTCCGACAGAGAGGGCCTGCATTCATGAAACTTTCATTTCAGCTTGTTGTTATAAATTTCATTTTATTATTAGCTATTGTTGTTAATCTTAGGTTGTGCCTAACTTACAAGTTCACTTCTTCAGTGGTATGTGTGTGTTTGAAAAGTATTGTGTGTGTGTGTGTGTGTGTGTGTGTGTGTGTGTGTGTGTGAGTCACTATGGGTCTTGGAAAATATCTCTGTGTATAAGGGGGAACTATGGTATGTTAGTGATATCAAATCCTTTTTTTTTGAGGCAGGACCTTGTATAGCAGAGGTTGGCCTTGAATTCACTGGACAGCCAAAGATGGCTGCGACTCTGTTTCTGCTGCATCTACTTTTCAGAGGTCTGAGATTACAGAATGTGTCAGTATGCCTGAGATTGAATCTAAGGTCTCATGCATTCCCGAGAAGCACTCCACCAGACTGATCTATATCCTCAACTCTCAGATTCATCCTTAAAGAGTAAAATAAGAAAATCGAAAGCTCCATTTACTTTTTCTGTCAAAAAAAAAGTCAGATCCTAAAATTCCAGTCAAGTTCATTTTTAAAACACAGGATCAAGAGAGATGAAGTCTCACATTCTTAGTTAAGTAACCAGAGGGTACCCTTGGTACTTCAAAATAAATACTAGCACTCTGGGTTAGGAGAACTTGCAGTTTTCTCAATATGTCTACAGATTTTATGATTGCCAGGCTTAGATGTCCATCAGCATGTTCCTGGAAACCTGGTATAAGCACCTTTATACACCTTGCACAGAGCGAGCGCTTGTGCTTTGAACAGATTTGAACATTTGACACTATTTGCAAAGGGTGCCTGCTGAGAGAGGAAAGTCAGTTTTCTCCCATGGAGTGACACTGCGTATGTTGCCCACACTGTAGGCATTCTCCCTGCTCCAGCGTAGTTAGCCAACCAAAAACAGATGCTGTGATTTTTGTGTATGCTTTTTTGAAAAATTTGTTTTTGTTTGGTATCTTTTCTGCAGTTGTTTTTGCTATTTGGAGAGAGAGAAAGAACATGGAGCTAGGTTTGGTAGGAAGTGGGGGAACATCTGGGAGAAGTTCAGAGAGACAGGAAAGAACATAATCAAATATATTATATGAAAAAAATTTTTTTGCAAAGCCATCTTAGTAAGGATTTTTATTTCTGTTAAAACACCATGACCAAAAGAAACTTGGAGAGGGAAAGGTTTATTTCTCCTTAAGCCTTGTAGTTTGTCATCCAGAGAAGTCATGTCAGGGGCTGACACAGTGGCCATGGATGGGTGCTGCTTACTTGCTTGCTTCTAATGGCTTTCTCAGCCTGTTTTCTTCTAGTACCCAGGACCACCAACCCAGAGGTGGCATGACCCACATCAATCATCTCTTAAGAAAATGAACTGCAAGCTTGCCCACAGGTCAGTCTGGCGGGAGCATTTTCTCAACTGAAGTTCCCTCTTCTCAAATAACTCTAGGTTGTATCAAGGTGACATAAAACTAGGCAGCAGAAAATCCAATACATACAAAGACAACTACAGTAAAACCTGCTGCAGAAGCTACCTACACCCACAGATTCTCACCGACATTATTGCCTAAACATGAGTCGAACAAGGACAATAGCAGTGGGCATGCTAACACAGATGGGGAAAGACAGCAAAGCCTCGACGCTCCAGGAAGAACTACAGGCAACTGAGGAATGCCAACAGTGGTGAAAATATCTTTCCTAGAAAAAAAAGCACACCAAGTGAAAGTGATTACCGAATACCAAACTGTCATCCCTGGAAACAATGACATTATGCAGACTGACAAGGTTCAAGGTTGCGTTTATGCATTTAGTAATTTTCTTTCTTTCTTTCTTTCTTTCTTTCTTTCTTTCTTTCTTTCTTTCTTTCTTTCTATCTATCTATCTATCTATCTATCTATCATCTATCTATCTATCTATCTATCTATCTATCTATCTATCTATCGTCTATCTATCATTTATATTATAGAGGTATATAACAACAGTTAATGTAAAAAGAGACCAGGAATTTGAAATAGAGCAAGGAAGAGTATATGAGAAGGCTTCCAGGGAAGAAAGGAAAGGGAAATGAAGTAAGTATATTAGAATCTCAAAACATAAAAGAATGATAGATCAAGTGCAAACTTATCAGACCTTGGGATGGAATAAAGTAAATTGTTAGAGAATTCCAATAGCATATATATATATATATATATATATATATATATATATATATATATATATATATTCTACATGTGTTTATCATTTTAACACTTTAATAATGTAGGTTTTAAGAAAAGCTCAAGACTTTTGGGCATGTTCCCGGCACTTTGGAGGCCAAAGCTGGAAGACTTACCATGAACTTTAAGCTACTCTAGGCTATACTTCAGGGCAGCCCAGACGGTAGATAGTGTGAGACCCTTTTTTTTGAAAAAGTTAAACAACTGAAAGCAACCACAAAACCTCCTCCCAAAACTTGGGGAACATTGTGGAAGAGGATGAAAAGAACGTAAGAGCGGGAGGATGGGGAGAAGGGCTGAGAAATGCTGCCTCTCGACACTGCCTGGCCAGTGTTCTCATGAACTCACCACAGCTACGGTTAACTGCACGAGACCCGACGATGATCAGGACAACAAGACCAGTCAGTATTCCAGCTGGTTGCACTAACAGGTCTCAGTCTGTTACAATAAAGGAGAAAAAAAGGTGGAGGAGGGCCATGGAGGTGGGAAGGGGGTACGTGTGGGGTTGTGGAAGAGTGCAGATGGCGGTGGATCTGATGAAAATATATTGTCTACATGTATGGAGTTGTAAAAGCAAATGGAAGATTAGGAAAGGAAAAAAAAAGAAAGAAAGAAAGAAACAAAACCAAATAGCATCAACATTATTTTTTTGCTTTGTACTGAAATCTCCTCAAAGGCAACCTTTAGGGTATT
Source organism: Microtus ochrogaster (assembly GCF_000317375.1). Taxonomy (NCBI): domain Eukaryota; kingdom Metazoa; phylum Chordata; class Mammalia; order Rodentia; family Cricetidae; genus Microtus; species Microtus ochrogaster. Next base: position 17,017,860 of record NC_022032.1, on the reverse strand, counting down.
ATGATGACAACATCTCCCTCAAGAAAAGTCTGTTATTTGCAAAGTTTGTACTTAAGTAACATGAAGCAAAGAAAAAGAAAATAATTTAGTCAATTTAGGCCAATGCTGACCAGCAAATTGCTTTGCATGCTAATTGAGACTCAATGAGGAGGAAAAAGTCAATAAAGCTAAAAGGGTAGCTCCTTTAATCTAAGAAGCCTACTCAAGAATTTGAGAACAATATTTTTCTTTTTAATAGGAACAGCGAACCCTTAGGCGCCACCACTCTCACTGTGAGCTAGCCACCTCACAGCCATCTGCGGTTATGATGGTAAGGTAAGCCATAGGCCAGGGCTGGACTAGCAGACAACTGTCTTTTTCCGAGATAACAAGCTATGGTGAACAAGTGGTCTTTTCTCCACACGGTCACAAAAGGACTGAGGTTGGAGGAGTATTATCCCTGTCAACCCAGAACACAGATTTGGTAAACTGAGTTAAATTGAGATAATCCTTTCTTCAAACTTGTGAGTTACAACATGGACGGAAGTGGCCTCTGTTTCAAGTGAACAAATGCAGTACACACCTGTACACACTAGCACTAATCAGTGTAACCTAACCCAGTACACACCTGTAATCAGACAACAGAATCAGTGTTACCTAGCCCAGTACGCACTTGCAACCGGGTAACAGAGTCAATGTGAACTCAGCCAGTACACACCTGTAATCAAGCAACAGAATCAGTGTAACTAACCCAGCACACTCTTATAGTCAAGAAAACAAGAAAACGGAATGTCAGGGAACACATGAATATTATCCAACCATGGGATGCCAACTGTTCAGACTGTATCTGCATAAGGTAGATGGACCAGCACACCCTGCTCTTGGAGAACAAATGCCAAAGTTGGCCAACCAGGCTGTTGGAGCATATTATTTCTTTTCTCAGGCTATGTGGCAACCAGCTCCAGTGATGAGTGTGTGTGTGTGTGTGTGTGTGTGTGTGTAGGGGGGCTTCCTGATGAACCTTTGCTCTGAAATGTAACTGAGTCCTAGAAAACTTATCTGACTCAGATATATTTTGCTAATTTCAACTTGTCTCTGACTTTTCCAGTGTTGAGACTTTATTATGGACCATTTGCCAACTAATTAAAATGAGGGGGACAAGGGGGAGAGAGTATAAACCCAGACCAAAAGCTTTACTTTTAAACTTGACACAGAAGCATTTGTCACGTCTTCACTGGCGATCTGCTTGCATAGATCCCTGAGGAGTGTGAGGAATTATTTGCAGTCAAGTGCTCCAAAGAAAATGCATGCAGGGACAGTTAGCAGTGCCATTGGCAACTCTGCTGGAACCTAGCAAGGCTGAAAGGGACAGGGTGAAGATCATGTGGGTTTTCAGCTCCTTAATATCCACAGGTCAAGCATATTTTATGAGTAAGCACATTTTTGCTTAAACAAACGTATTCGTTGTGACTTTCTGGTTGGGGCTAGAGTGGCACTTTGTAAGCAAATCAATGGGCATTTCTGCGGTGAAGTAGAAGACTAACACCATGAAGTTCTTCTGTGAGTTCAGGGCAGGTTTGACCTCCAAATAAGTTTGCAAAAGACGGAGGCAAACGCTTTAAAGTTTGGATTGTTGCTCATTAATCACAGGTAGGTCATGAAGTTTTATGATGTTTGTGCAATTGTGATGGTATGAAGCCAGAGAGTTGTTGTTATATTTACAATCTATCTTTTAAAATTATGTATATATGAACGTGTGTGTGTGTGTGAGAGAGAGAGAGGGGGGGGGCTTGGAAATCTAGAATAAGTGAGCACAGTAGGGTAACATTCAGCAGCACCAATGTTAGGGATGCTGGTAACATCCCAATAGAACAAGAAGGAAATTCTCTTTGTCCTCTGGGTAGAATTCCTAGAGCTCACTCTGTTAAAATTCCAGTGCTATGTCTTTGGTTTTAAATGCTCCCTCAAAGACCTGTGTGCTAAATGCTAGGTCCCCAGTAGTATTGAAAAGTGTGAACCTTTAAGAGGTAAAGCCTACGGGAAGGTTTTAAGTCATTGAGGGCCTGTCCTCAAGTTAGTAGGGCAACCCTGCCCCCTCAACTTTCTCTCTTTAGCTACCTCTGTATGGAACGAGAGGTTGTCCTGTACCTCACACTTCAGCTACGATGTGTTGCCTCACCACAAAGTGATGGTGCCAGTCTATCATGAACTAGAAACTCAAAGACTGTGAATCTGAAGAGTCCTTCCTTCTTCATAAGTAACCTCAGGTCCTTTATTATAGCAATTCTTGCAATCAATTCAGTAGAATTTTCCATTGAACTAGCGTAGACTGCTTCCTAACTGCATTTTCCCTGGTTTGTTTGTGAGACATCTGCACACTTCTCCATTTTGCATCTAATGGTACATCACTGATTCCCAGTCCTTATTAGGGGTCCATAATACTCAAAGATGCCTGACATCAGCAAACACCCTCTAATAACTCAGCAGCCTGTGATCTGATGACAGGTCTCCCAGAGGGAGATCTGATCACATCACTCAGATGAAAACACATTCCGTTCTTCCAGTATGCTTGTTTTGAAAATGCAAATTTGTTCCAATACAATTGATGTATCAGAGAATAATTCAAACATAATGTGAATTTCATGTTTCTTTATGCATGGATTCATCCATGAGAAACAGTATGTGCGAAGAGGAAAGAGAACACAGATGAACCCAGTCACCCTAGAATGCAACACACACACACACACACACACACACACACACACACACACACACCCCTCCCTGATGGCTGTTCACTTCATGTATTGAACCAAACATGCTTATTTTAAGCATTAAAAGCATCTGTCTGACATCTTTTCTTCCCTTCCCCTCCTGTCATTGCTTTACACAAGCTGCAATCCTTCCCACGTTCCCATCTACAAACAAACCAGATCTTTTCTGAGAAAAAGCTGCTGTAATTATTTTAGAACACCTGCACGTTTAGTCATTTAAAACCTTGCCGTGTGACACCATTAATGTGAAGACACATCCATTCAACTCAGATAGGAACCAACTACAGGCCAAAGTAAAAGCATCCAATTTGGTGAACCAATGAGTTTCTTGGGATTACTTGAAGGACTGTAGGGAAGACTTACTCAGGAGCATGGACAATGGGAAGGCGTCACTAACTTACCAGGAGCTCCTGGTCAGAGAGTCTCCTTGAATTGTCTTTACTGCTTTGGATAACCTCAGGGAGGAAGCAACGTGTGAATTCAGTATGCTTCAGGGAATTCCTCAAACTTCCGAGTTATTTCCTGAGTCTTACTTTTAGAACTTCCCTAATCATAACAGCTTCCCTCCAGTGTAGGCTATTTCAATGCTGAAGACGCTGCTACACACCCAAAGTGTAAAACTGCCTTAGTGTATTGGTTACATTCTTCTTTTTAAAAAGATCATCCAGGTTTGTACCCATGCTCAGAGAAGAATTAAACAGTGCAGTATTTATTGCACTGGTATCCGCATGGCAGTCATTTTTAGAATCACAAAGGAGCAGTCTCAGGAAAACTGCCTGTGTGAGAGAATTAGCTCCTCACAGCTACAGTGGCACTGAGGGTCCAAGGTCATCAGTGAGCCAACTTCTTCATTTTTTCTTAGGTTGCTTAATCCTTTCTAAAGCTTGTTTTAGGCAAACCAGGGCTGACACGGAAGAGATGGATATTTAGCAGCATGTGGTTACTACAAATTATGTTTTGTTTGTTTGTTTTTCAAGACAGGGTTTTTGTGTCACCTTGACTGTCCTGGAACTTTCTTTGTAGACCATGTTGACCCCAAACTCAGAGATCCACCTGCCTCTGCCTCCTGAGTGCTGCATAAAGGGTATTTGCGCTACTGTTCCCTGCTTGACTCATAATTGCAATCTTAGGAGTTGTGAGCTTGAGGTCCCACTGGGTAACATTGCCAGGCCAGACCCAAAGGCAAAAACAAAATGCATGTTTATTTGGGAATAGAAAACTTGAAACAGGGACTGGAGAGATGGCTCAGGGGTTAAGAGCACTGACTATTCTTCCAAAGGATCTGGGTTCAATTCCCAGCATCCACATGTCAGCTCACAACTGTCTGTAACTCCAGCTCCAGAGGACCTGAGGTCACCTTCACACAGACACACGAGCAGGCAATACACCAATGTATATAAAAATAAATAAATCTTAAAAAAAAAAAAAAAGAAAACTTGAAACAAAACAAACAGGAAGCTGTTGTATTCTTCTGGTCTGTCCTGTCACTGAGTACCCTGGTCCTTTAAGAGACAAGTCCCGCCCACTCCCAACCTCCCCCTTCCCACCAGAATCTCCTGCCTCCTCCCTAGCCCACTTTCTCTCTTTCCTGTCTTCTTCTAAAGAGGTAACTACTGCCTCTCTACTGTCTCCCCTTCCCCTTTTTTCTTCTCTCTCCCCTCTTTTTTTCTTTCCTCCCTTCTCTCTCTCCCCTTCTCCCCTGTACCCCATAACCTCTATTCTAATATCATTCCCAATGCCCACTAAATAAATTTGATACCCAAGCTCTCTCTGTATGGCTTATCTGTCTGTCTCTCACCCATTGTGGTCTCCCACCTGCAAGGGGACCCGCAGAGGCCTCGTGTTACCCTGTTTTACAAATGATAACAGAAGCCATTAGCTTGGGGTTGTTTCTCGTCCTGAAATCTATACACAAGCAAATTGAAAGGATTCTGAAGTATTCCTTACAAATTACTGATTTAAAGGAGGGGGGAGATGTCAGAGAACACTAAACCAAACCAGCCAGTCACCGTCAACTTTATTAGGGTGTGCTACTACAGATCACAATAAGCCAACCTCGTCATTAGCTATGTAACCAAAGCAAACCATAGAGGTAAGTTCTTAAGAGAATAGAGTCAGGTACGTTCCTGTCTCTGTTGTCACTTGTGGTCTGTAGAGCCAAATGGAGTTGTTTACAAGCAAAGTTGAGAGCATAAAAGATTTTCAATAAACTCCTAAGGACTCATTAGAATTGGGATCAATTTCATGCACTCTGGGTTGGGTAGCATCCTTCTGGTTCTGGAGCAGTTCATTGGGTTAGGCATATGGAGCATCGCTGGAGGATTTCTGTATTAGCACATTATGGAACAATCCCTTAAACCACAGGATCAGGAGCCAGGGGCAAGTGGATTTCTGTGAGTTTAAGGCCTGCCTGGTCTATATTTGGGGAAGTTGGGTGTAGTTGGCTGCAGTACAAACATTTCACCTTCTATCTGCCTGACCAAGGTCTGGCATATTCTAAACATAAAATATTTTTTGTTGTTTTGCTTTGCCTTTCATAACACATTATCACAAAGGCGACCCACCATCACCAGGCCATTTTAGTTTGCCAAACATAATTTCAGAATATCTTGATATAGAGCCAAGGCAAGAAGAGAAGAATGTTGCTAGCAATTAATTGAAGACTTCTGTGTTTTGGTGGGAATAGAAAAATAAATGACCATAATTCTCTTTGACTGGGAAAAGAGCATATTAATATTGATAAATTAATGGAGTAATATTAATGCATGCCTATGGTTTTCTAGGTATGGGCTGGAGTGCTGGAAACTTTCACGGTACAGTGTGGTTCATTACCCGTGATTCGTTTGAGTTTCTAGTATATAATGGTATGGATTAAATGGAAGGTGATGCGTGCTTTTCTTTTTTAACTATACTCAAGGTCTCTTGCATGATACATGCACTCTACAATCAAGCTGCACTCCCAGAAAGTAACTTATTATAAAAACAGTAAGATGACCCTCATTTTGTCTGTGGCTCTCTGTCTTGCCATGTTGTCTTTTCTGCCTGAATTCTCGGCACTGCCATGCCATTGTGACATCAAATATCAGGAGACCCTCAGCAGAGCCAAGCAGCAGCAATGAGCAGCACCAACAGCTCCAGAAGTGTGAGTTGAATATCTTTTTTATAACACACCTGGATTCAGCTCTTTTGTTACAGTAACCAATGGTCGAATACAAATGCCTGCAATACTTAGCTCAGTCATAGGGAATGAAGGCTTTCCTACAGTTTGAGTTTA
>NC_022032.1:17003131-17010971 GCF_000317375.1 Microtus ochrogaster | reverse complement strand
GAAAACACATCTACCAGATTGGTCTGTGTGAAAGCCTGTGTCGCATTTTCTTGTTTAAGAATCGAGGTGGGAGGGTCCAACGTGCTGTGAGCAGTGCTATCCCTGGGCTGGTGATCTTAAATGCTACCTGAAGGCAAGCTGAGTAAGCCCTGGAAAGCAAGCCAGGAAGCCACACTCCTCTATGGCCTCTGCATTAGTTCCTGCCTCTGGGTTCCTGATCTTATTTCCCTGGATGATGGACAAGCGACAAGCAGAAATAAACTCTCTCCTCCCCAAGTTGCTTTTGGCTATGGTGTTTTATAACAGCAATAATAGGAACCCTAACGAATATAGTGTTTTAAGTCATCTGAATTTCTGTAATAAACAACAGAATACTAATAAGGATTAAGAGAATAGGTAGGTAAAAGAGAAGGGAGAAATCAAAGAAAGCTGAACCCTTTGAAAGTGAGATAGCAGTTGTAAATTCCTCTTCTTTACCAAATTTGTAAGTATACCATTATGCAGTCTCAGCTATTAAACTGCATAATCTCTATCAGGTGTTACGTTTGTGTATATTATTTATCTATTTATTTTAAAGTTAGTGTGTGCTAAGCAGTGGATTTTATTTTCATATATGTGTGCCATTATACTTGGTTCTAATTTATTCCCCTCCCTGATTTCTGCCCCTCTTCTTGCTGGTCCTATTTCTATTCCTAAATGTATCCTCATCATTTTTCATGATCCACTCTCTAGATGAATGCCACACACACACACACACACACACACACACACACACACACACACAGAGAGAGAGAGAGAGAGAGAGATCTATGTTCTCTATGTGTGAGTAAATACTGTAATTTGTCTTTTGTTTATAACTTATTTCACTTAACATTATTACCAGTTCCACAATCTTTCCTGAAATTTCATGATTTTATCTTTATTTATAGATAAATAAAAATCCCGTTCTGTATTCATGCCATGCTTTCTTTATTCATTCTACTGTTTATAAATATAGGCCATTTTCAAATCCTAGCTATTGAGAATTTGCACACGCAAATTTGTTACAGCATTTCTGTAATATGTTCGCCAAGCCCTTTGTGTATATTTTTCTTTGTATGGTGGGTCTATTTTTAGTGCGTGAGAATTCTCTGTCCTGATTTCCACAGTGGCTTTTTGACAAGAGGTAAAACTTAGGATTTTTAATAAACATTAAGAGTTAGACTCGGAATGGGGTTTCGATCTTTACTTTGCTTCTTGGGAATTTTTTTTTTTTACCTCAAGCAGCTTTCTTAACCTTTTTCAAGCCTCATTTATTCAATTGACCTTTTCTGGAGTCTCACAGTGGGTCTACTATTGACCTACACTGAAGGCATAACAGATAAAAACAGTCTCGTATGTCCAGAAAAAAATGGGCACCCTTAGAGGAGTCGTGTGCAGAACTTTGAACAGTCCCCATCTTCTGGGTTGCTGTGGGGATTAAATGAGTGAATCTTTATGCACACACTTCGCATTTGGAGGAAACTCGGTAAATGATCATTTCTTTCTCTCTCCAGCAGTAGTCTGTTGGGAAGGGAATTCTGCAGCTAGGAAATCTTAATTTGTGCTTTTCAAACAATATTAACATTGCCATGAGGGTGCCTGGCTCCGAATAACAAGTATGAAAACAACGTTAGGATGAAGGTTACTCCACGAATTGGTGAAAGTTGTAACGAGATTTTGGCTAATATTCAACATTGAAAATGATCTTGTTCCACGAGAAATTCTAGTGCATCCAGTTTCACCATGTGGGGAGATGTATTGGAACATAACCTTTTACCTCTGGCAGACCTGAGGGGTATGCAGATGAGAGTCTGAGTGGAATTAACAGAAATGTATATTGATAATGTTCTTGACTTTCTAAAATAGTCTGTCAATGTTACAGTAACTCTAGAAGGAGTGAGTGAGAGAAGTCTTAACTCTTGGTATGCCAATACTGTTTAGCATAATTCTCAATAAAGCAGGATCCAAGTCTCAACGAAATGATGCTTTTTTTTGAGATGAGAATACTGCCTCAAATAAAACAATAAAATTTAAAGGCATATTTGCTTCTTTGGTGAGTTATGGGGAATCCTCGACCATATTCATAATGGAGAGACTGAATGAGAGCAATACTTTGAGAGGCTACTAAGAACAGCCCACAATAGAATAAGATCTAGTCATTCACAGCAAAGGAGACATATCTTGAAGAATACCAGTGAGTATCAGGAAGGTGCTAGAAAGGCTTCTTAGAGGTGTGTGTGTGTGTGTGTGTGTGTGTGTGTGTGTGTGTGTGATGTAAGAAAGTGAAGAGACTTCAACTAGGTATGGTGGGTTTTAAAATGTGCTTCCTTCCTGACCTCTCACCCTTACCCCAAATTATAAGTAGTGCCAATAACAAGTAACACAACAGACAAGAGATATTAATGACCAATGATTGCTACAATAACAGATAACACAACAGAGAGCCGCTTGTGTCCCTGGAGGCTAGAGAGTTCAGGTGACAAAAGGTAGAAATTGTAACAGTGTTTCTAGAGGCACATAGTACATTGGAAGGAAAAACAAAATCCAATAGAAGTCACTGATGATATAGTCATGAAAATAGCAAGTTTGAATGGGCGGCGGCGGTGGCACACTCCGTTAGTCCCAGCACTCATGAGCAGAGACAGGCGGATCTCTCTGAGTTCGAGGCTAGCCTGGTTTACCGAGTGAGTTCCAAGACAGGCTCCAAAGCTACAGAGGAACCCTGCCTCGAAAACCAACCAAACAACAACACCAAAATAACAACAAAAAGAGAAAATAGCAAGCTTGGAACAACACGGAAATAAATCCTAAAACATACGAAGACTAGGGATTGCCCCTAAGGGAGAGGTATGACAGGCAGGTGTTGAGGGAGGAGAGTAGCATGGAAATGGAACACACACAGTCAGGATCCATAAAGAATTGACAACATCCCTGTAGATAGACACAATAAAGTAGTCTACCCCTACCTCAGAATTGAGTATACTAAGGGTTTTTTTTTTTTTTTTATGTAGGGGTTTGATTCACAGATCAACAGTCCTCTGCACAAGTGGGGAACAGGAACTGAATCCAAGAGCTGAGAGAGAGAGGCCATGCAAACTTAATCTTTGCATTCATAGTACAAGAGACCACACCCAAGTGGGCTAGTATCTGAAAGGCTATTGTCTGAAGGAGTTCCCACAGCACATCCCCATCTGTCAAAGTTTTGGAGAAAAATTTGTATCACAGGGAGGCTAGATCTATCTGTCTATATAAAATTGATTATATAAATATATTTATATGTATTTTAAAGTATATTTTTAATATATATTTTATATATATAAAATCAATGATGTTGTTAAATACTCTATCATCATGTCTAGTAGAGATTACAACTGGTTTAACTTATTCTCTAGAAGTCTTTGTCAACATTAATAAACTGTAGGTTCTGTTTATTCAATATGGCAGAATACAGTATGAAACCTTACTTCAATTTCTTTTAAAAATTGCAAAACACATGAATCATTCTGTTGGATAAACTGAATTACTAACTTTTCTGTTTTCTTTCTTTCTTTTTTTTTAGGGTGAAAGTGATTTTCATCGAACTTATGAGATCAAGCTAAAGACAAAAGCTATATGGTTAAATCGACCTCATAATCACCAGCATTAAATCTAAAATCAACAGGTCCTCCAGAACAGGTATTTAAATTCCCATTTAAATGTTTTTATCTGCAGTATGCAATTCAGGAAAACAGCTCAGATGGCTCACATTCAATATTTCCTTACAAGAGCATACACTGAGAACTAAATATTCTGGGCTCTCTTTTGCGCCACTGTGATGAGCCAGTGATGTTAAAACCCTCAGCCGCAAAGCAGAGAAATCAGATGAACCAGGTACAAAGCCAGAGAGAGTCCGGGGCAGAACCCAAAGGTACCTGACATCATGGGACTCATGTTTGCCATGCAGAGGCTGAGTGGGAAGGCTCTGCTCCTTTTGGCAAGGATGTTGGACGGAAATCATTTTGCTACAGCCTGAGGAAAGCAGAAAGGCACACTCTTTCCTTCAATGCTGGCTTCGGCGGAGTTTAACCAGCATCCTCTTGCCAGCTCCCACCTGGACTAGAGTGTGAATTTCTATTGTTTTTATGCTTGGAAGCCTGGAAGCAGAGAATTTAAATTTAACGTGTGGTGTCTACAGTGCCCTCTGGTATCTAAGAGAAACAAATGGCAGTACTTCTTGGAAAACTAAACACTCAAACAAGGCTTAAGGGTCGCCTCACAGAAAGCACAGCGGCAACTATGAAGTAATAAAAATAGGTCATAAATATATAAGGTGTCACGGGCAATTGACAACAGAATCAAACCTTTCCCAAATTAGATGTAAGAATTGCTAATACAGACTTTATTAAAATGGGCATGTTTAATATATTTAAATATTCCCTCCAAGTTATTCTTTCTTATCTAACTTCTCCTTAGCTGTGTCGCATGGAGGCAGCGTCTCCTCCACTGTCTTACCCAGAAGTCTTGAATTAAACAGTTTCCAAAAAAGATAGTTATAACTTTAGGTCAACAAATTAAAAAAAAACTTAGACTGATTAAAATATTTCGATAAAACTTGTAGAATGACAAGAATAAGCAACTTGAATTGACTTATAATCCTTAGATCAATAAATGAACATGTTTCTAGACAGAGAATCTAAGAAAAATGTTTGTCTTATGTGAAATCATGCACAGAGTAGAAAGGGAGAATGCTGTAGAACAATCTTGTTTTACTGTGTAGTCCTGGCTGGCCTGGAACTAGCTATATATGAACCATATTAGCCTTGAGCTGACAGATACTCACCTGCCTCTGCTTTCCAAATTCTGGGACTAAAGAAATGTACAGCCACACTCAGCCAGAACAAATCACAATAACAAAGTCTAAGAAGACCAGTTTTGTTCGTGAGCATAAGTGGAAATATTTTATTCATAATATTAGCCTATAAGCTCAGCAGAATATAATATAATCTATCATGACCATTTTGGCTTTATTTTAATAATAAAATGATGTTTTAACATTATAAAATTCATTAATGCAATTAATCAGATTAAAAGTTGAAAGAAGAAAAACCTATGAGCATCTCAATAGAAACTTAAAAGCGTTAAAGAAAATTCATCATTATTCTTGTTAAAATGTTTCACGTATCAGAAGAAGGAGAGAGGTTCTCTAAGTTGCTAAAACCCACCTATATAAAACCTAAGGGAAACATTACCTTGAGTGTGGAGATGCTATGGAGTTATTCTGTTTGATGTCCCAGCAAGACAAGATTTTCTGTTAGCATGGCTTCTAATTTCCATTATAATGGCAGTTCAAACCCGTCAGAATCAAGATTTTAGAGAAAGAAGTAAAAGTATCCACACAAAGTGCAATTGCCCATGTAGAAAGCTCTACCCTCTCCAAATACACACACAAAATATGCCACAGTTATTGGAAGGATTCATTGAAGACAGATTCTAGATATGTGTATACAAATCTGCCTCTCTCTATATATTACCTAAGAGAAACAAATCTGCCTCTCTGTGCATTAGCAAGGAAGATTTTGGAGAATACAATTAGAAAAACATAAATTTATAACAGCATATATCTATATATATACATATACTTATATACATATGTGTGTGTGTGTGATTATATCCACACCCCACCCAGTCAGGAGGTAAATCTAGTAAAAGCTGCTAAGAACCCCATGGATGCGTATAAAGAGCCATCAAAAGAAAATTAGATTGTGAACAATGGTCTGTGAATATTGTTGTGTGTGAAATATATTCACAGAACATTATTCAGAATCCAATCTCACAAAGCTGCTAAACCACTCTATCTTTTAAAAAAATTTCTTTTGACACTTCTTTTACATCTTGGTCAATACTTAGTATTGCCAGTATATTTAATTTCAGTACTCCTGTGGCTTTGTAGTGGCATTTCATTATTATGTTAATTTTTGTTTTTCTACTGCCTAATGATTTCAAAGCTTATCATGTATGTGCTGACCATCCATATTTTCTTTGTGGAATCTAAATAGTCTGTTTTTATTATTCTGTTTTTTTTAATACTTATAGTTTTCATATTCTGGATATAAGTTTTTTGGTAAGCATATTTGGAAGTAGTTGTAAGTTTGTGGTTTTCACTTATTTTGTAGACCAGTTTCCTCAGATAAACAGCTTTTGAACCTCAGATGTTTTAAGGTATGTTTTCAAGTGCTCAAATTTTATATTTAACAACACATAGATATACTTTGGACATACATCTTTTAAAATCTTTAAAAGTTTATTTACACGTATGTATGCATCCCTGACTATTTGTATATACAACATTTGTGTGCAGTGTCACAAGAGGGCAGAAGAAGGTGACAGATCTCTAGGAATTGGAGTTACAGACGGTTGGGAACTGGCTCATATGGGTGCTGAGAGCCAAACCGGAGTCTTCAGCAAAAGCAGTAAATACTCTGAAATGCTAGGCCACCTCTCCAGCCTCATGCTGGAATAACTTTAACCAATAATATTCAAATTTCTATACAGAAAGCTCTAAGACATTGACAAGAGAATTATATTCTTATTTATTTTGGTAATTAACTCTAAATCAAAATGTAGTTGCTATGACGACAAAGACTTCGATTTGTTTGATTTCTAAGAGCAGAATTCTTTGTTTTCCTGTGTTTGGATTGTTCAGATAGAACTTGGGAGTACCAAAGATAAAAGACAGCAGGAGAGCGTACAGAAATCATACTTCTTTACCATGTAGCATTTAAATACATGATTAATTTGTCATTCACATAATATAAAATTTACAGGATGTTTCTCTTGATAAATATTTAGAACTTGCTTTTGGTTGACAGAAATTAAATGATTTTTTTTTATCGTAAATCTATGTTTTTCATTGGATTGGGCACCAGTATGTGCTTTTAAAGATACATATTATAATTATTGTATGCTAGGGACATTCGTATGTATGTACACCACATGTGTACCTAATACACACAGTGGTCAGTAGAGGATTTTGGATTTCTTGGAACCTGGGTCCTCTGTAAGAACACAAGTGTTCTTAACCACTAAGTCTTCCTTTTAGCCATCATTGTACACTTTGATCTAGAAGTCACAACCTTCGATTACATGCTTTTTCTTTTTCTGTTTTTTTTTCTCATTACACTTGTTTTAATGGGTCTCAAAATTCTGTGACCGATTTTTGATCAAGTTATTTCCATTAAAAAATTCAGATTTTGAAAACTACTAACTTAAAACTGTCATATACAAAAATGGTTCACAAACTTTCCTCTTTCCTTCTGAAGATTTTATGATGCTGCCATCATTAGCCAGTCTTTTCCTATTAAACTTAAATAATCAATGCAGTTCTGAGTCTGTTCTTCTACCCATTGCTCAAGATTGGCGTGGGAAGTGTTTGGCACAATATTTATTTAGCTTTCTGAGACTTGGTGGCTTTACCAGCTCCAGCAGCCTCCTTGGCCACAGCTTTGATGACATTCATGGCAAACATCTGCCTCGTGTCACAAACAGCAAAACAACGCAGTGGAGGACGGTTAGAGAAGCTTTCAACACACCTGGGCTTGCCAGGGGACATGTCTGCAATAGCTGCATCACCAGACTTCAAGAATTTAGGGCCATCTTCCAACTTCTTACAAGAATGGAAATTAATCTTGCCTTTAGGCTCAGCAAACTCGTGTGCTAGGTGAGCTATGTGACAACCTAGTACAGCGGTATAGTTAGACGTGGCAGCATTGATGGGGACAGCAAAACTGACCCACCAACGAAAGCATCTGGTTTCACTGCTCAGGTGATTACCCTGAACCAT
>NC_022032.1:17001340-17002510 GCF_000317375.1 Microtus ochrogaster | reverse complement strand
CACACCAGAAATAGCCATGCCTATATTCCTGCTGTCGTAGTAATGGTAGCTACTGGTTCCTGCGACACACATATCCGTGATGAAGAGCATGACGCCCACTGCAGAAGAGATGGCGCTGAAGATGTTCAAGCCCACACTGGCATTCATCAGGCATGGTGAGTTGGGTTGTTTTTCTGCCGCCACCGAGAGAGATCCTGAAATGATAAACCAGATGCCTCCCCAGAAGGGGAAGCCTCCATAGAGGGACACCGGTACATAGTACCCGAAGAGATTGAAGAACATGATGGAGCCCAGTCCAATGTGCACCAAGCCAATCAGGATCTGGATGGCCCCTAGGACTTTGCCGTCTTTCAAGACTTTCTGGACTGGCACTGAACCAGGTGGATTCCCATGAATTACGTGGATTTGAGTCTGGTTGCCTGGATAGAGAGGCACCTGAGCCTCGTTCCCGTGATCACAGGGTAACCGTTGTAGGGTGGCACCATATATACAGAATTGGCCGTGGGGCCTGGTGGAGTCGTTGGGTTCATGCTTACTGTGCCTGTTGCCAAGTAAGCCTCTCTTGCTTCTGTTCCCAGCTCTCTGCTGTGGAAAACTTACTCCTCTAGAGAGTGACTGCACCCTGCCCAGTTGGAGGATTCATTTAGAACGATCCAAAGTCCTCTCCACTTCTTTCCCGGGCAAGGGCTGGGTCAGCAGCTGTGCAGAGCGTCCACACCCATATTTGCTTCCTGCTTTAGTCATAGAACCAATTAAATACAGTTCCATTTGCCAAGGGTTTCATGATGCCTGAATGGATAGACTGTGCTGGGTGCTCTGGGAGACAAAAGAATGACCTGGGCACTCAGGGCTTGATGTACTGAGTTTTGCTTTCTTCTAGTACTTCTGTGGTTTTACTTTCTTCCTCCTCCTCCTCCTCCTTCTTCCTCTTTCTTCCTCCTCCTTCCTCCTTCCTCCTTCTTCTTCCTTTTTCCTACTCCTTCTTCCTCTTCCTCCTCCTCCTCCCTCCCATTCTTCCATTACAGTGCTGGGGATGAAACCCAGGGTCTCACACATGTTGGGGAAAGGGCTTATGCTACATTTGTAGCTCCAATTTTTTCTTTTACACTTTGTTTCCTTGTATGAGTTCATTCTTGCAAATAGCCATCTTCCAACTTCTTACAAGAATGG
>NC_022032.1:16989134-17000933 GCF_000317375.1 Microtus ochrogaster | reverse complement strand
AAAAAAGAATTTCTTGCTTATTGCTAGACACTAAAGACTTGCTCTTACTTTTCTGAAAATAATTTTATATTGTTGTGTATATCTCTAACCAGTTTTGGGCTAATTTTACACAAGACATGATACGAGAGCTTAGATTGATTTATTTAGTTAGTCATTTCTACCCATGGATGCCCACATTGCTTCGTTGCCACTTGTTGAAAAGTCTGGATTTTCTCCTGGAATAATTGCCCCCTCCACTTGAATGACTTTCCATTCCCCCCCAACTCAGCTGGAAATATTTACATGTAGGTCAATGTTAAGCTTCTCTATTCCGTTCTATCGATCAATGTAACTCACCATTTAATAATATCATGTAATTTGATAATTGTAGGTACAAATTAAATTTTGAAGTCATACATATTTAGTCTTCCTTTTTTCTTCCAATAAATTGTTATAGTTACTACAGATCCTTTGCATTCTTGTGCAATTCAATACATAATCTTGCCTATATTTATAAAATTGATAATCCTTACTGTGATTTTGTAAAATATAGAATGATGTGTTGAGTTTTATAATCCATGAAATCGCATACTTCTCCATATACCTATATTGGCATTCTCTAACATTCGTCATCTAAGTATGCTACACATTTTGTTCCATTTATATTTCACTTTTTTAGCAACTATAAATGGGATTGCTTTAAAAATAGCAACCAAACACTCTTTTCTTTTTTCCCCTTTTCCCTTTTCTTTGGGTCACTCTTTCCTTTTTATCCCTTTGTCATTGATATAGCATATACACTTATTTCTCAGTGGCTACTGATAGCTTTAAAGAGTTTTATCACTTTGCAAAATCTCAAACTTATCCTTGTTACTCATTAAATTTTGCTTCATTCTTTAGATCAGTGGCTCTCCCCTGGTCTGGATATGATTGGTTGTTTATTTGTATTTAAGCTTGGGATGTAGAGAGCTGACTGACCTGGTTTAATGATAGGCTTAACCAGAGTGATTTAGTTGGACTGATTTAACAGAGCATCAATTAATTAAGTCCAAAATTGTCTTTCTTGGATGAGTCCAGTTTCTCAGAAAAATGGACTTTATCTGCCTGGAAGACAAAGCTCCGGATATAAGATTGCTGGAGAAGACTTGCTGTGTGAGATTCTCGATGGAGGTTTTTAACATGATCTGTTTCATCAGTGGAGCATCCCAGTAACCGTTAGTGACCTTCTGTTTTACTTTCTATAGCAAATAACTCTAGGTTTCTGATGAAGGTAAAGTTATTGCTTAAACAGCTTGAGCTTCTTACAAACAAATCTTGATTTTTTTTTAAAAAAGAAGTATCATTATAGTTTATTCTTAGAAAATTTAATACATTTACACAATATATCTTGGTCATATTCACGCTCCACTTTCTCTCTCCAATTTTCTCCAGGTTCTGTCCAGCACATGTTTTTCCCAGCATTGTTGTTAGATGTGGACCTGATGCTCCAACCTTAACTGAGGGGCTATTGCAGTTCATGGCAGCTGAGGGAGGCAGAGTCATTTTTCTTTGGGTGGCAGTTGGCATTGGGAGGTTGTTCATGTCCCAGTGGACGACCCCACACCAGATGTGGCTGCCTACAAAAGACCAAAACATTTAAAAATTCCAGTATGGAGATGGATGCTCCTGTTGCTTCACTTTTAGTTGAGGACCTAATGGCAGTTGATGGTTGCTAAGGAAAGGATAATCACTTTTATTGGCTATTGGTAGGCATCCATCAACTGACAATAGATCTTCAGGTAAAGGGTGGGGTCTTATGTTTGGATGGATCCTCCACCTATAATGGAATTTTATTTTTACTGGTTTGATTTATTGCAGGTAACCACAGCTACTATGAATTCATGTTTGCAATAGCTGCGTTCTGTCCAGAGGCCAGCATTTGACGCCACTCCTCCACAACCTCTGGCTCTTACATTTTTTCTGCTTTCTCTTCCTCAGTGTTTCCTGAGGCTTGGAGGGGGCAGCTCCACACACGTTTAATCCTACTGACTGAATTGCACTGACAGATCAAGAGTCTGCATTTCTGAATTGCAATCTGGTTTCTTTTTGCCTCCCTCCACCCCTACATTAGTCTTTCTTGGTGAATTGTGCAATTACATAGCACTTCCCTTTCTGCTTTTATAATTTTGGTGCTTTGTTCTTAAGGGATTTTCTCTTTTAAAAAATACCTTTTGCATTGTGAAAATAAGGAGATAATAACCCATTTTATTTCTCACACAATAGTAGACGGACTGAAATGGAGAAAATGTATACCTCAGGTCAGGTTTTCTGAGTTATAGAGTCACTGAACTGTCATTTCTGAGCTTTCATCTCAGATTTGTCAGCAGAAATTGTTGTCCCATTGTATATGTTTCTGTTTCATTCCTGTACTTATATATTCTCAACATAGCATTGCAGGTTATTGCATTTTTAGTGTTTTAATTATGTTTCCTTTTTTCATTTCTAATCTATCTATCTAATCTATGTATCTATGTATCTATGTATCTATCTATGTATCTATCTATCTATCTATCATCTACCTATCTATCTATTTTATCTATATATCTTATCTATCTTCTACCTACCTACCTACCTACTTACCTACCTACCTGCCTTGCTATCTATTCTATCAGTCTTTCTATTCTCTCTCTCTCTCTCTCTCTCTCTCTCTCTCTCTCTCTCTCTCTCTCTCTCCTCTTCCCCATCCTTTTACACCCCCTTCTCTGCTTCTCCCCTACTTCCCACCTGTCCTTTCCTCTCTCCTTGTTCTTTTTTTTTTTTTTTCTTGTACTTGCTTTGTAGCTCAGAAGGACCTTGAATTCCCAGGAATTTCTCTCGGTTTCATGAATCCTGAGACTACAGTTGTGGACCACCATCCCTACCCCTTAAAACAAAGCAACAAAAAAGTGTTTCATGGTCCTTAATAGTTCTTTGAACAGAGGACTTAGGCTTCAGTTCTGACATTTCATGTACCTTCTTCTGTCTCATTTGCAGTCTTTCCGCTTTGCAATTATTTATCACTATTGCACAATGCCTGATATAAACAAATTAAGGGAGGAGGATTTTTTGGGGGGTGAACTCATAACTTCAGAGGGTTCAAGTCCTACACACTTGCATAGGACATAATGACGGCAGAAATGTATCATTGTGATAAAGAAGTGGATTTGTTTTTCTTTTTACCTCTCAGTGGTCAGGCACCAGGGAGGGCATAGAAACATGAAAGGACAGGACACAACCTTCCAAAACATGTCCCCAGTGACTCACTTTTTGCAGCTAGTCCCCATCTAAAATTTCTACAGCCTCTTCAAAGAGCAACATCAGTTCAGTTGGTGTGCTGGTTTGAATAGGTATGGCCCCATAGATTCATGTGTTTGAATGCTTGGCCTTTAGGGAATGGCACTATTAGGAGGTATGGCCTTGTTGGAGGAAGTGTGTCATTGTGAAGGCAGTCTTTGAGGGCTCATATGCTCATACCATCCCGTGTGGGACACAGTTCACTTCCTGAGGCCTGTGGCTTAAGATGCAGAACTCTCAACTCCCTTTCTGGCACCATGTTTGCCTGCATGCTGCCATGCTTCATGCCATGATGATAATGGAGTAAACCTCTGAAACTGTAGGCCCTCCCCACGGAAATGCTTTCTTTTATAAAAGCTGCCATGGTCATGGTGTCTCTTCAGAGCAATTGAAAACCTAACTCAACAGTTGAGAATCAATTGTGGAACATATGATTCTGTAGGATGTTTCAGATTCTAATCACAAGAACTATCACTTTCTCCTTGTGTTGTTAAGGAGTAAAGCATCTGGGTCTCATCATTTGTCTATAGTTTATATAGCTCAAAATTTAAGAGCCAGATTCTGGAGGATCAATATGGACAGACTAAAAAGGTTTCATATAAAATACATTTTATAAGCTGAGGATATAAAAATAAAACATCTTTCATAATGGGAAGAACCAAAGTTTATGTAGCTATTTGAATTCCTTCAGTATATACACAACAACATCTAGGTGAATTATATTGTTTTCTCCAATATACAATGTGGTTGATTTTAGATGTTAATCCAAGATTTTCAAAATCATGTGTGTGCGCACGTGCATGCCAACTTGGCTGTATGTGCACTATGTTTGTGCAGTGCTTCTTGGGACCAGAAATGAGCATAAGATCTCCTGGAACTGACGTTACAGGTGGTTGGGAGCTGCCTGGTATGGTTTCTGGGAACTAAATCTGGATCCTCTACAAGAGGAGAACACACTCTTAACTGTTGAGCTATTGTACCAGCACTGGTTATACATGTTTTTGATTCAGTTTCACACTCTGTTTGTATCCCAGGCTGTACCTATAACTACGTAGCTTAAGATGGCTTTGCGCTTATGGCAATCTTCCTGTTTCATCACTTCAAGTAGGCACAGATTACTACATTTTGCTTAAAAATGATTTTTTTTGAACAAGGAAACTGACTGTATAAAATGTTGTTCCAAACAGTAGAACATATGTAGCCATCATAAAGAATGAAGAATATTTATATACAAGGGAACAAAAAAGTCTTCAACATACATCATCATATGAAGAGGTATACATGCTCACAGCTAGGGAAAAACATGTTCACATATATCCGGGTATTTGTGAAAGCATATCTTTGAAAACAGTAAGAGGATCTGTCTCCACATGCGGGAATAGGAAAGCTGAGATGCAGAAGAGAGAAACTCAATTTGCATGCATTTTGGAATCTTTGAATTCTGTGTTCACCCATTGTAGGTTTTAAAAGGAATGATTTTCTTTTAATTTTGGGAAAGAAAAGCAAAGAAATAGCAGTAGAGTCACTGGGGTGTGAATATGACAGAATTGCTTCTAAGGGTACAGGCCTTTTAACTGTGTTAAATGAGCTGTAGCTAAAGAACAGAACAGGTTTGCTCTTTGGACTCCACATGGACACTAACGATTGCTAACCATCAAATATTTTAGAGATCATTGGAAAACCTCTCCTTATTTAGGGCTAAAATATTGGAGTCACTGTCTATTCTACATGCTGCAGACATTGTTTTCGCTTCATGATTGCATTGAAGAAGATTCAGGATTCTAGAACAGTCAATCACGTGCAGTGGGCTCTAACTCTGGCACTGGACCAGGCTTTCCTATAATTCTTAAAATATTAAATGTAGTCCTGTGTGGTCCTTCCCTGGAATTAAGAATTATAATTTCCTATGTTTGGGTCCAAAAACCTTTGGACTGAATTTTTAAAGGCAGACAGCAGGCAAAGAAAAGGGGATTGGCTTGTTACCAGGAAAATTAAATGAAGACCACAAGACACCTCGTCTAAAATTAGATCCGTTCTTTCAGCTAGAGGTGAAGAGTATGGTTTCTGAAGACTTTCCATGCAGTAGAGGCCAGCACACTATTCAGAAGCAATAATTACAGGTACCATTTTCTGAATGCATGCTTTGTTTCACCCGCACTAGCTGCTTTGGATCTGGGTACTTTCACGCAAATCTGTTTTACAGATAAAACCTGGAAGCTGAGAGAAGATACCTGCCCTAAGTCAAAAGAGAAGATCCCTGCCTTAATTATTCTTTCAGATGCTGCTGGTGTTCTGGCTTAATGTAGAGGAAATCTGGGGCTCTGGAAAACCTGAGGGGAGTGAATTAGGAGACTCTCTGTGCACCTCATCTGCAGGGATGCTCTCTGGCAAAAGCTGATCTGGGATTCACTTCTTTACAGGTACTGTTGTATTGGCTATTCTACCCTACTTGAATTAAGAAATTGTATTAAAATTTTCTTGGTCATTTTTTGGACTGTTGTCAATCCCAGCATCTGGGAGGTTGAAGTCAGAGAATGGCCATGAATTCAAGGTCTGCCTGAGTGGTATAACAGAACCTTGTCTCAAGCAAATTAAAACAAAGTGAAACAAAAACAAAATAAAACAATATTATCCAGTTTACTTTGTCCTCTGCAGAATGACATATAAAGCAAAGGAATCAAAGTGTATATTTGTAGAGAATTCATTTTAGATCATGTAACCTAATAAGGTGATGAGCTATTTTTTTCAGTTCAGTCCTAACAGGCTGCTTGCTTCTCATCTTCTCATGACTAACTCTGCTTTGTAAGACTTTACTTTGAGCCAACGAGTTAGAGACATGCTTTTGGTGTATTCTTACCTCCCTTCTCCTTTTCCTCTTCCTTCCTATGCCTCTTCTTTCTACTCTTCCTTGTTCTCCTGCTTCTCCTCCTCTTCTTTGCTCCATTTCCTCCTTCCCATCCTTGTCTTTATCCTCCTGTTCCTTGTCCCCTTCTTAATTTCATGGAATTTCAGCTACATAAAGAAAAACAAGATTCGGGGCTGGAGAGAGGGTTCAGTAATTAAGAGCACTGACAGCTCTTCCATAGGTCCTGAGTTCAATTTCTAGCAATCACGTGGTTCACAGCCATCTGTAATGCGACTTGTGCCCTCTTTTGACCTGCAGGCAGACACGCAGGCAGGGCACTGTATACACAATAAATAAATAAATCTTAAAAAAAGAAAAAGTAGAATCATGTTGCGTACATGTCTATGCATGATATTGAAAAGATATTCCAATCGAGAGCGAACAACTTCTGAAGCATACAGCATCTTTCAAGAACCAAAGCTTTCATAGTAAAAGGGAAATATACTTCATGTAAGAGGAGCTGGGAAAATTAGGGTGCAATTGATCTGAAAGCCTTTTCGCTAAAGATTAGCTCCCTTAGTAAGGTGCTCTACAAGACACCAAGAAAGCAAAGTGATCAATCTTCCTACCCAAAGGTAAGGCCTATGAACAACAACAAAGACCAGCTTGGTTGTATATCTCCCTAGTTGTTCAATATTGCCACTTTTAACTTGGGGCTAAAACAATAGCTGTCTAATTGGACTAAAGGCCTGCTCAATGAGAGGAAATTCATGACTGCTGCTATAATTCTACGTAATTGCACATGACGGCAGAGGTTGTGGACCCTAGAGGAGAACTGAGGAATTGCCATTTTCTGAAAGCAGTACATTTTCTAACTCAGTTCTAAATACATATCCTTATCCATAAATCGATTAAGTTCTCTCCTCTTATCAAAAAAGTTTCTTACTGAAACCCATGGGACTATTTCAGGTATCGATAACTGGTTACAATGAAAGGATAAGTGTTCATGGGCATTCAACCCCATTGTATACACCTACAATGAAACCCCTAGACCCCAGGCTCAGGAATAATCACAGAAAAGGAGGCAGGAGGACTATAAGAGTGTGAAGACCACGATGTCTATTGTGAGATGGTATCTTTTTCCTGTACTTGACAGGGATGCTGTGGCCATGAAAGCTCAAAAAATATGTTTGCCTAATAAGGACCAGCATAATGAATATACCAGCTAACATGCTAATAGATGGGGGGAGTGGTTTCATAAAGTGCTTTACCCCAATGGCTGCTGAGAGACGGGGAGTCATTGCTCCCCAGGAATGGGCCCTCTGATAGGTTGTTTAGTCTAAGTACTCAGTCTGAAACTGTACATTAAATGGACTCAGTAGGATATTTGTGTGTGTGTGTGTGTGTGTGTGTGTGTGTGTGTGTGTGTGTGTGTGCATATAAAGAGACAATTAAAGCTGAAGAGACCATGAATTTTATTGGAAGCAAAAGGTGTATGGGAAGGTTTGGAGTGGAGAGAGGTGGGGTAAGAATGATTCAAATACAGAAGTCATATAGAATAAAAAAGAAACCATTTAACTAGAAAAGGGAGAATTCACAAAATAATTAGTTATTGAGTAGCTTAGCTATTTAACTCATTTTACTGGCTAAAGGAATGATTGAAGCAGATATAATTTAAGTGTTATTAATATATTAACTATTACTTTTAGATATTTGCCAATTTTGACCTTTTATAACTTTTTACTTCATGTAGGGTTCTTTTCATTTTGTTTCTCTTAAACTTTTTTGGAGACAGGTTCTCTCTATGTAGCCCTGAAACTTTCTACGTAGACTAGGCTGCTGTGAAACTCACAGAGATCTAATTACCTCTGCCTCCCTGAGCACTGGGATAAAAGGCTCCCAAGTCCTGGGATTAAAGGTGTGAGCCACCACACCCAATTAACACTGTTCTTCTGAATACAAAAGTATTTTTACTCACTTTTCCTAGTCTATTAATTATAGTTTTTAAGAAAATCATATACTTCTATAAGTAAAACTCATCAGTTTAATCAGTTTTGTCATTGCTACTTTACAGTCATTTTTCAAATCTAGTTTTGATTTCCTCTTTGCTTGAGAGTATTTTTAAGAGTGAATTTTAAAGATATTTGTGTTTTAGTTCATGAGAATAATACTTCTAATTTATTTTTGTAATTTGGAAGAAGTATGTAGTATCCTTTCATTTTGGGGAATTACTGAAGCCATGTTTCTTTCTTTCTTTTTTAGTATGAAGTATATTTTAAATATTTCTTCTCACCTTCTAGATTTTGACACCCATAAACAAAATTGTTTTCATAATGATACCCAGTCAGTTGTATCCATTATTTCTGGTCTCTTTGACCTATTATAGGCTGGAGGAGTGTGTTAATATTTTTTATTATGATTTTATTTCCATTGATTCCTGCAGTTTTGCTGAGTGTCTGAGACTAAAATATAAAGATTCATTAGACTTATATTCTCTACTGTAAATTAATATCTTTAGAATTATAAACTGCTTATCTTCTTTATTTTGCCTTTTATCTAATGTAGCCTGATATTAATATCTGTCTGAATTACTACTTATTTTATGCTTAATTGTCTGGATATGTTATTGTATTCTTTTATATATGAATCTGCTTAGTCATTTTTCTTAGATGAAATACTTTAGCTACAGTTTTTTGAAATAAGCAATGTGAACCAATTTTTCCTGTGCTTTTAAAAAATGTGAGTTTATCCATTTACTCTTTTAGTTAAATTTGTTTTATTTTGTTTATGTTCCCTTTTTTTCAGTTTCTTTTTAGAATCTTGTTTCTTGATTTTCATATCATTGAGGTAATTCGTCAATTCTCCACGTTGTGGGAGTGGTTAAAGTCATCATAGTATATTAAAGAATAAAACCATGATACTATCTCTTGATAAGAAGGTGTATACATAATCTATAAGCATATGTATTCATGTATAGCACAACACAATGTTGATATATGTGAAGATAACTGTATATCTGCATGTGAAAATGTGTGCATATATATATTTTCCATCTTTATAGAAACTTGCTTTGCCACATTTTTACTGTGGAATTTAAAAGATTTGACATTAGTAGCATCAAGAAACTCTCAATTCTGTCTTACAATTTGGAAGACCTGGCCTACGTGATCTCTTAGCAAGCTTGTACTACCCTCACTTTCTTTTCTTGACATATTTTCTGGTCTGTATTTACTGATTCATTTATTCATCCATTTTATCAAATACATCTTTTAAAAATGATTTTGCTCTTTTGAATCTGTTGAGAGGCAGTGAATAAATGAACAAAAATGTTTATTTTATGTAAAATGGATCTTAAAAATATTTTGGATGCTGGAGATGAAACCCAGGACCTCAGGCATGCCAAGCAAGCAGTCTGGCATTGAGTTACACTCCTAGCTCCAAATGGGCATCCAGAACACACTCATTTTGCTAAAGCAAGAAGTCTGATGATAAAAGGAAATGTGAAATTTAACAATTTCTGCCTTGAAAGGATGGTGGTTAAAAAAGAAACAACTTATTAGACTGGAGCAGGTAACAAAGTGTCTGTGGAGTGTTCAGTCATCAATGGAATATCTATATCGCACCCATCCCACAGAGACTCAGGAATGAGGGTAGAATGGTTGTAAGAGCAGTGGTTGGGACAGACCAGAGTGAAACAATGTTTTCTGGACACAGCACGATTGCTGTGCTCATAAACTCACAGCTGCTTTGGTCAATAATCATAGTTATCATTCTAGCATGGAGGGGAGGGGACCTTGGGTCCTCAGCTCTACTTGGGAAGCTACCGACAGGTAATGGTTTCTGAGAGAGAGTTAGCTGTCTTTACGTGTAGCCCTTGGTAGGTTAAGCATGCTCCCAGGGATTGCCCAACATTCATGAGTATATAGCACAAATTGGATTAAGTGATTTTTTTTTGTTGTTGTTGTTTGAAACAGGGTCTCTCTGTGTTTCTCTGGCTGTCCTAGAGCTCTCTCTGTAGATCAGGCTGGCCTCAAACTCAGAGATCCAACTGCCTCTGCCTGCTGAGTTCTGGAACTTAAAAGGAAGAGAGGACATGAAGTGGGGATGGGCAGATCTGGGAAGAGTTAAATATAAATTAAAATACATTGTATGTGCATATGAAAGTCTCAAAAAGTTTATGCCTGTGTATATTTGCATGTAAATCAATAAGCCCCCCTCTATGGCCTCCTCTGCATCAGCTCTGGCCTCCAGGTTCCAGCTGTACTTAACTTCCCATGCTGACTTCCTTTGGTAATGAACAGTGATATGGAAGTGTAAGCCAATAAACCCTTGTCTCTCCAACGTGATTTTTGGTCATGATGTTTCATCATAGCCATAAGAATTCTAAGACACCAATTCTTCGATTTAAAGGGTTAGAAAACAACTTTATGATCCTCCTTGCTTGTTAATCATAAGCCATTCATTTGCTCCGATATTTGACACTGGCATCACATTCCAGTGACTTCTACTGCTTCAACACTCGGCCCCTCACACCTGTAATATTGGAAGGTTTTAAGAATAAATAATTTTGAATGCCATATAGAAATACAAAGGGAAAATTAAGTGCCCAGACACATATTTCTGGTGAAATGATGTTGCAGAGTCATCAGTCATGGATTTGGGGTCCCAAATAGCAGAAAGAATACTTGGAGATGTATAAACTGGAGCCACAGGAGCAGGTTTCTTTAAGAACCCAGGTACCTGCCAGTTTGCTCCAAGTCATTTGACTCTTCAGAGGACAGAATAGGTTACTCAGGGCACCATCAAGGAAAACTTAATTTCAGATGGATGTTTTCTTCTCAGATATCATGTTCTTCCATCCTTTGAATAAGGCTCACTACACCACGTCCAAAAAACCAAATATCTCTGCACACACATTGTCTCCGGATCCAAACCAATTACAAGCTGCTGAACCATCTTTTCTGTCTGTCATCCCTTGAATCTCACTCTCTGCACCAGCCGTTGGCTCACTTCAAATAAAACCTTTGTTCTACCCTTGGATTTAGTATTTCCCTATTTTCTTTCCAAACCGAAATCTTTCTATATGATATATACCAACCCAGCAGTCTTCACTATGCCTTTGAGATGCGTGGGTAATACTACTCAGGAGGACACTATCAGTCGCTGATTTACTGAAGTAAGGGGATGCCTACATCACTTAATGCAAACAAGGAGTCTGAGAGTTTGTTTTCCAGAAAGAGAAGGAGAAATACAGTTAACTTATGTGTGTGAGTTCTTCACTGGTGTTTTTAACAAGGCATCGATCAAGAGGAATTTAAAGGAAACTTTGTGTCTATATTGAGTTATAGAACTTTAGGTCATTATTTTCCCTAAATATAGTGCAAAGCTATTTACACAGTATTCACAAATTGTTTAGTGTGATAAGTGGTCTATGGATGAATTAAAGCAAGGGCAGGACATGCATAGGTTATATGCAAATTCAACGTGAGTTTATGCAAGTAACCGGAGAACTTGTAGATTTTTTTTATTTGATCTATAAAACTACATTTATTTAATCATTATAATTCATTTAATATATTCATCTTATAATTACTTGTGTGGCCTTGTATAATTTTATTTTATTTTTTTTAAATTTATTTATTTATTTATTTTTAATTTATTTA
>NC_022032.1:16982066-16987369 GCF_000317375.1 Microtus ochrogaster | reverse complement strand
TATCCTGGGTTTTTTGTTTTTCCATATGAAGTTGATTATTGTCTTCTCCAGTTCTGTGAAAAATTTTGATGGGATCTTGATGGGGATTGCATTGAATCTATAGATTGCTTTTGGTAGAATTGCCATTTTTACTATGTTGATCCTGAACTTGTAGATCTTTATGTTATCATGAGGTCTTCAAAGAATCCCCCCAATAAGGGCAGACTATCACATCTCAGTGCTGAGTGCAAGTGGCTTCTCTTCCCCAGAAAGAGGTAGCACAAAATTATTGATTAAATATGTATGTCATGGCTTTATACAAACACAGAACCATAAGGCTAAATTTCAAGAAATAGCTATTTTAGTAGGTGAAACATGATGAAGTAGTAGCAATTTAATAGAATTCAATATAATATTTCCTTTATGAATGAGGAAACAAGAGTAGGAAGGTTTGTTATTTTAGAAGTCGTACAAAACAAGGTGGGGATATGAAGCTCTATAGTATGCTAGTTTAAATTGTTTTAAAATCCTAAAGTGACATTGTGGAAGAAATATTTTGTATACCATTTGGGTCTTGTTTTAGGGTTAGTACCGCTGTGATTACTGCTGCGATGGATCATCATGTGTCTGGCAACTTGGGAATGAAAGGTTTTTTGTTGTTGTTGTTTATGCTTCCACATCATTGTTTATCATTGAAGGAAGTCAGGACAGGAACCCCAAGGTAAAAAGGTGATGCAGAAGCTTTGGAGGGGTGCTGTTTACTGGCTTGCTTCTCATGGCTTGGTCAGCCCACCTACTTATAGGACCCAGGACCACCATCCCAGCTATGGCCCCACTTACAATGGGCTGGGTCTTCCCCAACAACCACCAGTTAAGAGAATAGCCTATAGGCTTGTCTGCAGCCTGATCTTATAGAGGCAGAATCAGGTTGACATTAAACTAGCACAGGTCTAATGAGGCTTTTTACCCTTTCATAACAGCTCATTATCGAAGATAGAGTCAGAAAAGGGAAAATGGGTGTCAATTCCAGCACAGTCAAGTGTTCAGATGGAAGTTCCATCCCAAGCCCCCTCCTCTGGGAATTGCTTCAGTCCAGACTCCACCCCTGGGAAAGCCCGCCAAAGGATGACCTCCTTCCCCCAGATGCTTAGAACCACTCCCACAGGGTATTTAAACAGCAGCTAGAGAACAAACAGGTCTTTCTTCCCCAGCTCCTCTATGGGACTGGAAGGCTGCCCCGGGAGCTTTGGTATCTTTTAAACCTGTTTTTTTTTTTTTTTTTTTTTTACTTGGTTTGATTTGATCTGATTTGGATTATCATGCTGCAGAACCTGGCTCCTCCTCCCCAACCCCCCCTCCCCATTTCTCTCACTGTTTGTCTGCATTCCTGGCATGTGATCTGGTTATACTGGGATTCTCCCTGCAAGGGATCCATTCTCTATCACATGCAAGAATTATTTGCTATCTGTAGGTATTTAAAAGAAATGACCCTCAAAGGCAGTGGCACCATTATGAACTGTGGCCTTGTTGGAGTAGGTGTGGTATTGTTGGAAGAAGTGTGTCACTGTGGGGGTGGCCTTTGAGGTATCCTATGTTCAAGCTACACCCAGTGAAGCAGTCCACTTCCTGTTGCCTACAGATAAAGATATAACTCCCTCTCTACTCTCAGCTTCTTCTCCAACACCATGTCTGCCTGCAGCTAATCATGTCAAACCATGGTGACAATAGACTAAACCTCTGAAACTTTAAGCCACCCAACTTTTTCCTTTATAAGAGTTGTTGTGGTTATGGTATCTCTTCACAGCAATAGGAACCCTAAGATATCTTCCCTTTCTTTCTTCATTCCTCCTTTTCTCTTTCTCTCCTCCCTTCTCTCTTTTTTCTCCCTCCATTCCTCCCTCTCTTTCTTTCTCTCTCTCTTCTCCTCTATCTCTGTTCTGTCCTTTCTTCCCTCTTTTCTTCCTTCCCTTCTCGTTCTTATCAATCTCTCCCTTACTTCATTCTACTTAAGGTATATGTTCAAAGCATTCTTTGGTTAATAGTTTGCTTATATATTTAGAGTTAGCACATTTAAATTTAGGGCTATAACTTTAAGCCTTCCTTTGATTAGATCCTATGGGAACGGCTGTGAAGTGTTTTGTTTACAGTTCTTAAGTAGTATGTTATTAATTCAATTTTCTCTTGACCAAGTTACTATGTAGAAAAGTAAAAGTACTTTGAAATTTCCAAATGTATTGTACTTGATCTTTGCTTAAACTCCTACAAATAATTAAAACATTCTAAAAGTTATATTTAGAATTTATAAAGTGTGGTATGCCTATAAATGTTGTGTTGACAGATAAAAACCAAACCCTATTACACTTAAGTATTATGTGAGGCCATTAAGTAAATATTTTCATCTTTCCCAATACTTATACTTACTTTTGTAAAATTGTACAAATACCATGGGTTTTTTAAACATGCTTTAAAATAGTCACATTCTTTGTCTTAATTTATTTTTATAATTGCTCTGAAAATGTAAAGAGTTATCCATTTATCATTTTATGCCCCTAGCACTTTACACATTGCTCCAGTGTTTGCAATGACTAATTCTATTGGTATAATGATATCCTAATGATTAAATGTGCTGAAACTTCAGTTATTTTATCATTGGGAATTTAATTTTTTCTATTTGTAGCTATAATAAATAATGTTGAGTTGAATTTATAACATTTTCCCTGTTTTGGAGTTTTTCCTTAAGGCAGATTTACATAAATGGGGATCTGGCACAGCAAGTATGAAATATTTTTATGACTCTTAATATAATGCCAAATCACTTTCCTAAAGTGTTAGAGCATTTAAAAATGCAATCAGAGATGTGTGAGAGTACCATTTCTTTATTCCCTTGCCAGCATGAGATAGTGTCATTTAAAATATCTTTTTCTAATTGAGGAGATTTGAAAGCGGAATGTACTTTAATTTGCATTTGCTTTCA
This sequence comes from Microtus ochrogaster, assembly GCF_000317375.1. Taxonomy (NCBI): domain Eukaryota; kingdom Metazoa; phylum Chordata; class Mammalia; order Rodentia; family Cricetidae; genus Microtus; species Microtus ochrogaster. The sequence continues at coordinate 16,984,416 of NC_022032.1, read as the reverse complement.
TGTTTTATAAATGTGTTTATGTGTTTCACTTTCTATTTTTTGAGCTATTTTCCACCTCTTTTGTTAATTTTATACATTCAGCTGGCATAATATACATCACTTTATCTGACTTTAATATGTTATTGGTAAAACACATGCTCTTATTTATTTCCTTCCAGTAAAAATTCTTATAAGTTCATTAATCAAAGCAATGAGGGCAGGGCATGGACAGATGGCTCAGAGGTTGAGAGGATTTGAGTCTATTTTCTCAGAGCACAAAATTCTATGGGTAGGGAAGAAGAGGGGTTGGGAGCAGGAGTGGTAACCAAGATGTAGTATGTTTTAAAAAGCCACAATGAAGCCTACTATCTTCTAACTGAATGAAATATATGAAAAAGCATTTGAAGAGAAATATTCTACATGGTTAGGTAGTTTTGATCCTAGAAGCAGAAAGATATGAAACAAAAATCTCAGGGATTGAAGTTATTCAACATGGAAGCTGCAGAGGCTCTTCCTTTCTGATTGTTTGTCCACCAGAACTAGGTGATAAGACCCCATTGCTGAAGACACCACACACCATGGTTCCAAGAGATAGAGAAATCCAACTGGAATTGATCTGAAAACCTCCTCACTGCTGGTTAATTTTCAAAGTGCTAGAAGATGCTCTATAGGCAGCTTCAGGGAGAAACGACATCATCAGTTTTATCCAGCAATGAACTCTATGAACTATGATACCAACCTGTGAGTGGTGCCATATCTGGGCATATGACCTTTGATTTTTTTTTAAAAAAAAATGCTAGCTAATCAAGATATGAATAGAAGACCAGTAACAGTCTTCCTCCATGGTCTCTGATTCCAGATTCTTGCTTGAGTTCCTGTTCTGATTTTCTTTATCTGACTGTGATGTGGAGATCTGATATAGAGATATAAGCCAAATAAATGTTTTCCTTACCCAAACTGCCTTTGGCCAAGGTGCTGATCAAAGTAATAGATACCATACTAGAATACCCAGAGAGATGCAAAGAAAACAGAAGGACACAATGTGGGAAAGATATCAACAGGGGAGGGGAGCGGAAGAGAGGGGAAGGAGGGACATAAGAGAATGTGGAAGTAACAGCAATCAGACTATGCTAAATACATATAACAAATTGTCAAGAAATAAATTTTATTAGCCCTCCAATCTAAGGTGGATTTGTCCTTGGAGTTGATTTTCTTCTCTTGGAACATTTTCTCTTCTACCATTCTCCCTCTACCACCTTCCTGCTACTCTGGCACCCTCCTCCCTAGTGGTTATTGAGCTACTTAGAGAAAAGTAACAAAAGCAGAGGTATTTTTGGAAGCAGACTTTGCTTACACTTCTTTGGAAGTGAAGCCAGGGACACCAATTTCCATCTGGACACTAGCCCAACCTGAAGAGGACCTCTTGGAGTTCAAAGAATAGATTAAGGTTTACAAAGTGCTTAGAGCAGTGCCTGGCACCAAGTCAACTCTTAATAAATGGAAGCTATTATCTTCGGCATTTGGGTTAGTTCTGCCTCTCTACTTCTCCCTAGGTAAAGTTTCTATGTGATCACCAATGGCTGCTTCTTATGAACTATAGCAACAAAATGAAAAAGCAGGGCCAGTTCTGTTGTGTCTACTGTGCACGAGATTATTAAAGTTTTCTATTAATTCTTTTGATTTTTTAAATTAGTCTTCTCTTCCCCCCCCCACAAGCACTCTTCATTGTAGAGTCTAAATATAAGAAGCAAGATTCTGAATTATTTTAGAATGGAAGGGTATGCAGATTTTATCTTCTAATTCTGTATACAGTTATACATATATTGTTAACTCGTTGGACTTTTTAGCCATTCCTATGAAGTGGGTTCTCTTTTATTTACTTCCTCAGTTAAGAAACTAAGAAACATGAATAAAAGTCATGAAACTGGTAGAGTATAAACCAAAACACACGGAACTCAAACCAAGAAATGTATTTTCACTTTTATCTTTGTTACTTTTCAAACTTAGCATTCAAAGTAATAAGTTTGTCATAATATTTTCATATATAATTGTTTTTTATTTATTGATCCTTTTATCCCCACTTTGACCCATTCACCTGCTCATATATATATGTATCTATGAGAGGGTTTGTGTATCTTTATGCAACTGTCCTTAAAGGCCAGAAGAGGACATCAGATTCCTGGTAGCAGAAGTTATAGGCACCACATAATGTAGATGCTGGGATCCAAACTCCAGTTCTCTGCAAGAACAGCAAACACTCTTAATAACTAAGCCTCTGGCCGGGCGGTGGTGGTGCACGCCTTTAATCCCAGCACTCGGGAGGCAGAGGCAGGCGGATCTCTGTGAGTTCGAGACCAGCCTGGTCTACAAG
>NC_022032.1:16975826-16981861 GCF_000317375.1 Microtus ochrogaster | reverse complement strand
CACACACACACACACACACACACACACACACACACACACACATATTAAATATTTTACAGAACCATAAATGACCAATAAATAAACACACACACACATACTTACAAATAGGGTAAAAATAAAAAGGGCTCACATATAAGAGAAACATGCAGTCTTTATAAATCCAGGCTACCTCAATATAATTACTTTCATACCCATACATTTTCCTGCAAATTTCATTTTTAAAATTTTTTATTGTTTTTATTGAACTATACATTTTTTTCTACTTTTCTTCTTCCCTTTCCTCTCCTTCTCTACGCTCCCCCATTATCCCCTTTCTCCCAATTTACTCAGGAGATCTTGACTTTTCCTCCTTCATATGTAGATCCATGTACATCTCTCTTAGGGTCCTCCCTGTTGCCTAGGTTCTTTGGGGTTGTGGACTGAAGGCTGGTTTTTCTCTGCTTTATGTCTGATAGCCACTTATGAGTGAATACATATTATATTTGTCTCTCTGGGTCTGAGTTACCTCAATCAATATGTTTTTTTCTAGAACCATCCATTTGGCTGCAAATTTCAAGGTGTTATTATTTTTTACCACTGTCTAGTACTCCATTGTGCAAAAAATGCCACATTTCCTTTATCCATTCTTTGGTTGAGGGGCATTTAGGTTGTATCTAGATTCTAGATATTATAGATAATGCTGCTATAAACATAGCTGAACACAAGTCCTGTGGTATGATTGAGTATCTTTTGTGTCTATACCCCGAAATGATATTACTAGGTATTGAGGTAGATTGTTTTTTAATTTTCTGAGAAACTGACATACTGATATCTAAAGTGGCTAGACAAGTTTTCACTCCCACTAGCAACAGAGGAGTGTTCCCTTACCCTACATCCTCTCCAGCATAAGCTGTCATCGGTGTTTTTGATATTGGTCATTCTGACAGGTATAAGATGGAATCACAGAGTTGTTTTGATTTGCATTTCTCTGATGACTACAGATACTGAGCATTTCCTTAAGTGTTTTTCAGCCATTTGAGATTTGTCTATTGAGAGCTTTCTGTTTAGGTTTGCACCACATTTTTTATTGGATTATTTGTTAATTTGACGTCAAGTTTCTTGAGTTCTTTGTATATCCTGGAGATCAGTCATCTGTCTGATGTCGGGTTGGTGAAGATGCTGGGTGTGGCACCACCCAGAGGTAGTTGGACCCTCCCATATTAGCCATTAGTAATAATAAAAATGCCCTGCTAACTTGTCTGAAGGCCACTCTGGTGTAGCCATTCTCTCAGCTAGGCTTCATGCTTCCCAGATGAGTCTAACTTGTAAGGTGGCAAAACACCCTTTAAACAGATCAGTTGAACAGTGGCTATTTTATTCTTTCATGTGTTTGGAGACGCCACCCAGGGTGGGTGTGAGGATCCAAACTATAGTCCTCTAATTAGGGAGTAAACTCTCAGCCACTGGGCGGCTTCTCCAGCACATGCCTCCTAGCTTCTCAGCTGATGCTTTCCCTAGCTCACCAGCCTACCCCCACCGTCACAGCGACTCTTTCTTCTTTCAGGGAATTGTATCTATTTAAACTACAGCAATAACAAATCGAAACAAAACCCAATAGAACTAAAGCAGGACTCTCTTGGGCAAAAGCACTAGCACTTATCATACGCGAGAACATGTACTAGAATAACAATTTCTCCATTTGGCCATTTCTACCACCGTGTGAATCTTTCAGCTCACAAATGGAGCTCCTCTTGCTGAATTCCTTTCTGAAATGACTGCATATCTTTAATTTCCACCTTTTAAAATTTTCTTGGCTTTCATTATTTCTATGAATAAGCCTGTAAGGGCTTTGTCAGCAAAGCAATAAAGAGTTTGGTTTTCCAGCCAACGGAGAGACACACATTTGAGGCTTTTGAATATTAACATTGTTGAGTACCTCCTGGGGCTAATATACATGCATCCAGAAGACATCTCCAGATTCTCAAATACAATTCTGAAGGTCCACATTTCTTTCATTTGCATACTACAGAGCTCTCAGAACTTTACATAAGGATGAATCCATATTTATAATATAAAATGTGAAGTGATTTGAAAATATAAAGTTCTTCTGAGCCAAATAGTCAAGATACTTTCTCCTTGTTTCTAAGAATACTACCCATATGTGGTGCATAAGATGTCTATGTTTCTATAAGGCACAGAAAAAGTGAGTAGAAGTTATTTCTAAATTCATCATCCTCTGGATGTTATGCCAGACAGTCCCAGCGTGTGTACATTGTGGGTGAATGTCTACTTGGCGTCAAAAGAAAGGTTCCACCATTTAGAGACAACAGCGCCACAGGAGGTATTAATAATTCTTTTGCTTCTCCCTTTTTCCATTTGCTTAGATCTGTTAACCACTAAAACACGGGGGGGACACAAAACCAAGGTTTTACTGATGTACTTCGGTTCTGATGAAGTATTCAATCTTAAATCTTAGTTTACGTTACATGATACAGGATCATCATGAGGGAAAAGCCTCCTTGACACCAAAAAAGGATTGAAGAGGAAGATGGTGCCTATTTAAGGATTTAGCAGTGTTCTTCCAAATGAGTTTCAAAGACTGCCTTGCAGGGTTCCTGTGGCTTTAGTTTATCTTCTGGAAAAAGGAGTTTGTTTTGTTTTGTTTTGTTTTGTTTTGTTTTGTTTTCCCCTTTCCTTTTCTTTTCTCTTTTAGAGTTGTTAGTTGGGTGACCAGAACTTTTATAGAACTGAAAATTTGCTCTTTGGTTTCGTTTTCTCCCCAAATTCCTCTCATCGTTTATTAATTTTTTCCCCCTCTGCAATTTGCATGTATGCATGGTATAACCTACTCCTGGGGTGTAGAAGATTGCAATAAAGTAGTCACACAGTAACTCAGAATGGAGTGTAATAAAGGGTTCTTTATTTAGTGATAGAGTCACAGATCAACAGTCCTCTGCATAAGCAGGAAATAGGAACCGAATCCAGCAGCCAAGAGGGCTGTGTAAGTTTTTACATCTGTTTATATAGTACCCAATGCTAGCAAAGTAGGCCAGCATCACAAAGGCCATTGGCTGAAGGAGTTCCTCCAACACGTCCCCCTTCTGTCTAAATAAGAGAGTTCAGAAAACAATACAAAACTATATACAATAAGAACAGATATCAAGTATAAAAATTAAAATTACAACCAGCATAAACATTATTAAGCAAGAAACATATGCTAAATGGTTTAATATTTAATAATTATCTTATCCTAAGGAGTCTATATCTTGTATTAGAAATGGCTTGGCTAAGTCACGAGAGGAAAGTAACTATAAATATCTAGTCTTTAACCCCCTTGAACACCTGAGAAGGGAAATAATATTACTTGAGTAAACAGGAAGTACAATCAAGCAACTTTCAAAATGCCCAATAAATGACAGAGACAACTGGCTACCTGGGCAATCACCCAAAGTTTCATTTGCATCTTTGGAGTAACCAGCTCTGGCTAAGGCCTAGAGTAACTGACAAACCATTTTTAGAGATAGGAAAAATTTTAAAACTGTCTTATTCTGTCTTGCAAGGTTTGGTAGTCTTTTTGTTTTTTAAATTGTATTTTGCTTGTCCAGTCTGGACACCATGCATTTTGTTAGTGGTCAAGGCATGGGCAGTTCTTTGCCCAAAGGTCAGTTTGCCAAGAAGAAAATAAGAAAATAAGTGGAGTGTCTTCTGTGCCCAACTTTCTCTTGGGAATAGATTGATGTTGTCAGGAGCAATCGTGTCTAACATCAACAGAACCTTAAGTTGTTTAAATGCCATATTTTACAGTTCTTTGAAGTGATTGAGGATTACCTGTCTATGCAGAATATAGTATCTATGTATCTAAAGAACCTAATTAGTTTAACTTTAAGTATGACAAACATAGATGATTGTTGATCTATAATTTTTAATACCCATAAACCTTAAGGCTAAGGCTTCATATTAGGATATTAGACAATCTTTAAACAATTGTGGAACAAATGAGGATAATGACCTCAAAATGTGAACAATATATAAGTATCTTTATCAGAGGTAGAAATGTATAGTGCAGATGATAAATATGTCCTAAAATTGCATCAATATATAAAATGTCTTAAACAGAGGTAGAAACATGCATGTATATAAAATGACAAAATAACTTTGCATAGGTGTATAAATATTATAATCAGATATATGAGCATATTTAATATAATTTGAATTTATATCAGTAGACAAAGAATCTATACCAATGTAAATTGTCTATAAATAATAGCTCACAAGTATTGTTTAACCCTAAAATATAATTTAATTCTTGTTTTAGGTTTTTGAATTCTGTCCCAAGCATTTAAGGCTGTTGTATGGCATAGGAACAATGTGGTTTATCATAAAGAGCTTGATTTTGTGGATTAGCATAAGAGCCTTTGCCAATAATTTGATCTTGGGAAGCCTCAAATCCATTTGCTCCTCCCTGTTGTTTTAATATTTTTGCCTCTTTTTGCTTGTAGCTTTTCCATTATAATTGTGGTCCATCTTTAAGGACTATGAGACTATTTAAAGCCAATCATGTGGGGTAGCTTATTGCTTAAAGCTCAGGTCTTTACCATCTCCCTAACTAATGGTGAATGCAAGTCATAAGGTATTACTGCTTGTTTAATATTTTAGATTGTTTATACCCATATTTTTATTTACATTTTTAAAATCCTCTTGGGTATCTAGTACTTGATGGTTTGTCAGAGGTGATTACAGGGTAAGTAGCTAAAACTCTTGGTAAGTCATTTCTGACTCTGACAAATACTCGTGATGCTAAATTCTTTTCTTTTACCTTCTCTCCCTGCTTATTAGTTTTGATAATTTTTTAATCAATTTAAATCTTTTTCCTATGTCTTTTTTTAAAACCTGAAACTCTTGATCTATGAATAATTTTAATGATTTTTATCAACTCAAATATCTTTTGGTCCTCACTTTGATTTTAAGGTGTGAATTTTTTTATTAATGATAACTTTCTGTCCTTGGACATTATTTGGATGGCATGCAGATTGCCTCCCTGGACAGATACTCTTTCTGCTAACTTATGATAACTTTTTAACAAATTTAATTGTCAATTTAACAGTAAGATTTTTAGATGATTTCCCAGCACTTTTTAAAAAGTTTTCATAACCCATTGACATGGATTGAATTTTGTCTGTCAAATTACTGTTATCTTCTTTAATGGTATTAATTTTTTAGCTGACTTTGGATTTTTAATGGTATAAATCCTGTCAGCTAGTTGTTTATTATTAGTCTGTAAAGACTGTATCATTTTTAAAAGTGCCTCATTCTTGGCTCTGTTATCAAACCATGTTTAAGGATATAACATGAAGAACAAAACTAAGTTCCCATATCACAAAATGGATGTATCCGAAAAATCACCTAAGTCCTGCAGAATGCCATCCATAGTATAAATAAAAAGGTTTTTAAATTTTCAGGTGGTGATATTGTCTGCCATTATTCAATGTTTTAATTTTTTATTAAATGAAATTACCTTGTTATGAGTCTTCATTAAATTGTTGTAGGTGTAATTGCTTTTATTGGCCATCAGGTTCTTTATTTAGGGGTAGACTCACAGATCACTGTTGAGTCCTCTGCACGATTGGGAAACAGGAACCAAATCCAGCAGCCAAGGGAAGGTATGCACGTTTTTATATCTGGTTTTTTTTTTTTTAGTACCCAAAACCATGCCCAAAGTTGTTCAGCGTCTCAAAAGCCCTTGGCTACTGGCGTTCCACAGCCCTGGGGCACAAGAATAAGCCAGTTCAGTCTGACTTTAGAGTCACAGTTGTGTGTATGGAGAGTGAGGATAAGGGCATAACGACTGGGCTTGAATTCATAGAAATATAACACACATATTTACTTGCCTTCTTCTTTGTCTGAGATTAGAGCCTGTGGCTCTGCTGCTTCTGGAAAAGGAGCAGGAAATGAACTCTTTTTATTCTTTTCTCTCAATACTATGGAGTCAGACTAATGCTTGAGGACATTCTCTCTCTCTCTCTCTCTCTCTCTCTCTCTCTCTCTCTCTCTCTCTC
>NC_022032.1:16971268-16975484 GCF_000317375.1 Microtus ochrogaster | reverse complement strand
GCCTAGTTTGGTCCCATGGAGGCTCCACAGCTGTCAGTCTAGAGTTCTGAGCTTCCATGACCTTGATCCAGCTATCTCTGTAGATTTTGTCATCATGATCTTGACCTCCCTTGCTCATATATTCCCTCCTCCTTGAGGACATTCTTAAAGGCATGGAATTGATGAGTCTTCAGGACACCTTTGGATGAGTTTTTACAGTGGAGCTTTCCCCTTGCTCTTAAAGTGGTGGATACAGTGCATGTTTGAACCCGTGGCTACCAATTGTCCTATGCTCAGCACTCTCTGTAAGAGAAGTCAAATGCTTTTGTCTCAAATAATAATTGGGTGAAGGAAAGTGCATGCTTCAGTTTATGAAAAGCGGGTCAGCAAATGAAGCTGACATTATGCAGATCAAACTTTTGTGTATATTAAATACTTTTTGTGGGAAACAAATGGAGACTATTGCACAAGGAGAAATACTGTGCTCAACTTGATTCTAATTTGATTCCTCCTGTCCTTCAACCCACCCAAGACCTATTCTAGAAGGGTTCTGATAAGGATCCTCATCTCCAGTTGCTGTTTCTGCTACTTGAAACCCTTCAGAGGAAGATCTTGGGTACCTCTAGATCCAGCACTTGATGATGAGTATGCTAATGTGATCTCTTCGTGTTCTGATCCAGCGTTTTTATGTACATATGGAGTTCTTCATAGACTTTGAGTTCTACAGCCAGAAACAGCAATTTCAGCTTATTTAGTATTACACTTAAGATGTTAAGAGGAAATAACAAACAAAGCAAGGTAAGGAATGGTCACATAGAAAGGAGAGGGGAGCTCAGTGAGGGTGTGGGTAAATTTGTGCAAGTCACAATGATTATTTTCTACGTTAACTAAAAAAAATTAAAGAGGAAAAATTAAAATTATTCACAATCGTAAAAAAACAAAGAATATTTTGCCAAATGTTTATTATTCACGCAAATATCTTTTCACTTAATTTGTTCCTGCTTTCCCCCATGTCCTTTATTCTTCATACAGATCTCTCAAGTTGGTTAACGTTTTTTATTAAAGAGTTTAGGTAAACAGTTTTCACCAGGTTACTTGCTGTATAACTTCATTAAAGGTTGGGAAATATTAAAAAAAATCAGAAAAGATGGCAACTATTTTGCAGTGAAGGTGCATGTTAAAATCAAGGACGATGGAGGGACAGAGGTAGCTTAGTAGTTAAGGGCAGTTACTACTTTTGTAGAGGACCTGGGATTTGTTCCTAATACCCACATGGTAGATCTCCACTACCTGTCATCCAGTTCCACTGACTCTGATGCTCTTTGCTGGCCTCCACCCTCTGCACACGCATTGTGCATATATTATTCGCATAGGCTCATATACATGCATGTAGTAAAAAAAAACGGTCTGTAAATTTGAGAAAAGAAATCACAGGTGAAACAGAAGGCTGGATCTAACTTACACTTTCAGTCAGGGCTGTGCCCTTTCTATCTGTTTAGAAGTTGATGTGAAAAAGCTTTAGAGAAGTTGAAAATAGGTGATACTTGATTGTAAGAAAGACCTTGCAAGCAATCTCATTTTATTCAGAAAATAATAATTGTCCCTCCACTCAATTTAATGCTATAATTATAGTCAATATGCTTTATTTGAAATTGTAGACACAATAAAAGTAAAGATTTCACTTTCATAAACCCATTATTTCTTATTTAAAAAAATAAAAGAAAAAACTCTCCCCAAATTTAATGAAGCTATTACAGAAGAAATGGGACAATCAATTTCTAATATACAACACTATGGCAATGAAATGAGCTATAATTTAAATAAAGCCTTCTTCTCCTTGGTCGGCAAAAATGCAAAGAAAGCATTTTATTAGCATCCCATTTCTCTTGCAGTCAGGGAGACGAGGCTAATGGAGAGACTGTAAGGTTAATAACAATCTTGTTTTCTTCTGCTATTTATTTCCTTAAAATACACAGCTAGGTTTTGAACCATCCTTACAAAATGACTTCAGAGAAACTTGAAGAAATCAATTAATTCTCTAGGCAAGAAGGTAATACAATCGGTTTGATTCTTTATCAAGAGCACTCACGTGACTTAGCTTGGCTGGGTTTGATTTGTTACACTCCGGATCCTCTGTCACTTGCTTGCAACTGTCAGGTGTGTACTCTGAAGCTGAGATGTTCTGAGTAGGCCTGGGGTGCGGGTAAACTATGTTTGAGCATATTTGAGGCTCTGGGTTCAAACCTCAAAAGTTTGGAGACAAAATAGCTTCGATTGTCAAATCAAGGAACTATGTCAAAAATATCATGGCCATAATGTCAGGAGATTGCACAGGAGTTCTTGTATAATACATTTGTGTGCTTGTGTGTATGTGTACATGTTTGTGCACGTGAACTGGTGTGTGGGAGTGCTCCCCATATGTGTGCAGGTAGTAGGGGCTTGAGTGTACACCTGTCTGCTCGTTATGTGAAGGCAAGAGGTCAACCTAGGTGTTGCCTCAGGTGCTGTTCACCTTTGTTTGAGACGGAGTCTCTTATTAGTTTGATGCCTGCCAAGTAGGTTAGTAGCTAGCGGGTCAGTGAGTGCTAGAGATGTCCTGGTTACTTCCCAAGCACTGGGATGCAAGCACATGCCACCATACCAGGACTTGTTACACAAGGTTTCCAGGGATGGAACGCAGGCTTTTAGGCTTGCCAGGCAAAACTTTACCAACTAAATGTCACCCCAGACCCATCTGTATATTCTAGCAGAAAGGAGAACCTTCAATTTCAAGTGACTGTCCTGGAGTATGGTCCCCAGTGATTGTCCCACTTACACTCCTTATTAGTTTTCAATTGCCTGTTCCTTCTCTGTGCTAAGGCAATCGCTTTGGTTTCTTTATAGGAACATAGAAATCATTTACTTAGGAAGTTACTAAATTTCCCACTTTTATTCTCAGCATTTCCTTCTTCAATACACATTTTTTTTCCAATACACATTTTACTAGTCTGCTTCTTTCAAAAAATGTAAAAGATTGGAATTGAATAGAGGGAAGGGTAGTAATTTTAGAGCCCACTAAGCTTGGCTGGCTTTGTGACAATAATTTAACCTTGTAAGCTTCAGTTGTTGTATCTTTAAAACAGGCATGTGACACCTTTGTCACCATACTGTTGTGGGATGATGGGTAGAGACACTTAATATCATGTCTTGAATGGAGCTGGAATTAAATAAATAGTTGCCGTCATAGAAAGTAAGGGTTCCCTCATTTTTGTAAAAGGGCAAACATCTTTAACTCTTTTCTTCAATTCTTAAATCTCTCTCTCTCTCTCTCTCTCTCTCTCTCTCTCTCTCTCTCTCTCTCTCTCATCATTGAGAAGAGACTTCTTTCCTTGTCTGTCAGGTACTGAGGCCTTTCTCACTCTTTAAAAAACCACCTCCTGCCTAAGGTGACCTTCATGACCTTCCTAGATCACTTTTTATTGCTGTGACAAACATTAGGACTGAAAGCATCTATGGGAGGAGAAAGTTTCGGGAAGCTTACCAAGGACAACCCAGCACTGAGGGAAACCAGGGCAGGACCCTGGGGGCAAACACTGAAGCAGAGGTCGTGAAAGAGTGATCACTGGTTTTCTCGCTGGGCTCACATTTAGCTGTGTTTCTTACAACTTTCAGGATCACCTGCCTAGGGGAAGCTCTAGCCACAGAGGGTTGGGTCCTCCTGTATCAGTCAGCAACCAAGAAAATACCCTGCAGACTTGACTACAGGTCAGTCTGGTGGAGGCATTTTCTTAATTGAAGTTCCTTACTTCCTTCTAGATACCCTAGGTTGTATCAGATTAACAAAACAAGAAGAAAAAAAAACCAAAGAAAGAGAAAGGACTCCAACTCCCCCCAAAGCAACAATAAAAAAACCCAAAACAAAATAATAAAGTTACTAATCAGAATGGTGACCTAGTGACAAGCCACTGTCCTCTTCAGCTGCCTTGCTTCTCCAGTGATTGACAGTCACTACATCCATTTCTTTCTCTGTTTTCATTCTCTATAACAAATCGCCTTTTCACGCAAAACTTAGAAGCTGCACTGTCAAAGGTTTCTAAATCTTAAGCCTCAACTTAAATGCTTTTCTTTGTTGTCTGTTCTCTCCTTGATAATTACAGAATGGGGCCTTAATCTCTTCAGAATCTCCTTAATATCTACTTTCTGGGAGCAATTTTCTTATTAGTGAATAAATAACTCCCCTTGGAATTTTTGATAATTC
>NC_022032.1:16911019-16970913 GCF_000317375.1 Microtus ochrogaster | reverse complement strand
GGCTGAAGGAGTTTCCAGAGCACTTCCCACTTTTGTCTAAATAAGAGAGTTCTAAGCTTAATTCAAAACTATATTCAATAAAAACAATAATCAGTTATTGTCTCTGGAGAAGAGGCAAAAACATACATAAAAATTAGAATTACAACCAGCGTGACCAACATCAAAGAAGAAACACTAATCCATGAGCTACCTCTACAGCCCCATCTTGTCTATTCCTATGTAATTTTGTATTACTTTATATTACTAAAACAGTGATCACATTTTCCTCAGAAAACAGTATGATACAGCAATGTGTGACATTCTCTTGCTCTTTTACTTTTACTTCTCTTAGTTCGGTCATATAATCACTGTCCATTACAAGGCATTTGAACTCGACTGGCAATAAGGCTTTTTCTCTTGGACAAGAGATGTCATTGGCTGGAAGCCTGACTTCAGGAAGAGGAGCAAGCTCTCTTTTGACTGCCTTGAAGCCAGATAACATTCACGGCAATTGAGGCCATGAGGAGGTAGAGATAATCTCAAAAGAAGTGCGTGGGTCCTCGTGATTCATTGCCAGCTCTTGCCAAAGACATAATGTCACTGATATTCTCTTCTTGTCATAGAGTCTTTTTTTCTATCTTCTATCTCAGAGCAACGTTCCCTAGTTGTGGAGATGATTCTTAGAGACTTCCTTTGGAAATCTTCAAGTGTTGTGCAAGTCCCAGTGGACATCTGCACTGGGGAAGGTCATGATGTTTCCATCACGATATTTGTCACTTTTAACAACCCGTTTCACACACGCATGCACTGGGGACATATTTTTAAACTAGTATGTTTTAATCTTTCCATAAGGGCTCAAAGACACGACTTATCTTCCTTAAGAATACAGAACTAGTGAGCTGTAAAGCTGGGATTTAATTCAAAGCCTATCTTTTGTCAAAACCCATGTCCACACAGTGTGCCACCGTATTTATATCACTCCGCTGTACTTATCTGTATCTCTTTGCTGCTTAGAAAAATCCTCAAGCTCCTGGACAGTAAACCACAGCACAGATTGACAAACAGTTTCAAAGTTTTGTTTACATGTTGCTATGGATTTTGACAAATTCACAGGAAGTCTGTCAACACAGGTGGCTACTAAGCTACATCACAGGTAATAATAAGGGAAGACAGACATGGTTTCTGCTAAGGAAACCTGCACATCATTCGGTTTTGCATTTAGATCTCCTACAATATTAGTAGAGGACTGTCAAAATAATGAGGAAGAATGATCAAGGTGATATTTTTCTGCTGGGACAGATAAAATAATATAAGAAGATTTCAGGATAAGAAAGATACCTATCATTTGAAGTAATGGGGCAAGATATGACCGAGTTGTCAAAATGAGTAGGCTGTAGATTTGGTTGAGTTTATCTTTCAAAAGGGAAGAATACTGAATGAGGGGGAAAAGTTAAGAAAATAATCTTTTAGCCAAGGGTACAAGGGGAGCAGTGTTTGAGATTGGGGTGCATGAGCTATCTAGTAATTGTTACATGGTAAGTTCAGGCATCTGGGTTGTGTATAGTTCATGGATCCTTATGCTTGCATCATGTGGTGGGTCTGTGTATTGGCTCTCATTCATACTTCACGTGGCTTCCTTTCGAGTGCCTGAAGGTTACCGTCAGTTTTCTTTTACCCTGTGCAAGAAAGGAACCTTTTTGCAGAAAGGGTGGTGACCCATCAGTCTCAAACTCTTTATTATTGTGCCTGAGCATAGTGTCCAGCACCTTTTAAAAAATTTATTTCATAAGTCATACAAGTTTTAAGGATGATGTTATGTCTCCATATTTCCTGTTAAAATTTGTTACTTGAAGGGGCTATGGGGAATCACTATTATTTTAGATGTACTGATTAATTCCAAGTTAGACCTTCATGATTGCTGGCTCCTGGAGCATTTTTGTAGATGTTCAGTCAAACACAATTCCAGTTATGACTTTAAAGTGAGCTTGTAAAGGTCAAGCTCCATATGAGTTGATTTTAGAACAAGATTATTTGGTTAGGGATGACCCAATCCCATAACCCTTGTTAAAGGATGAATGATTTGTTTGACTGGTCACAGAAAGCTTACAAGGAGCGTGAGCTTCAGTTATCCTGAAAGAAAATAGACATTTTAGTGAATTGCCCACACAGTGGGTCATAGAGCTCGGCCTTGCAAACAGGTTATAGGATTTAAGAACATCCATGGTTGATAGTTTACAGAGAATGGGGCTTCCTGTTGTCCATACAACATCTGTAAGAAATTAAGCCTGAGATTATAAAGAGGCTAAGAAAAGATCCCTGAGCCCCAGATTAGAACCAATGATTTACCCAACTTTACAGCTGTGTCAGGATAATATCAAGAGTGGAAAATCCAGCCATTGTGTGTCCATATTTGTGACCTACAGAAACTGTGAGGGAGCACATTTGCTGTGTTATAAGCCACTCATTTAGCTGGTTTTATACAGTAGTAGAAAACTAAAATGCATGTGCTATTGCAGATTTTTGGACCTTCACTTTTCCAAGTGTAACCTTGGTGGCTTTTAAGAGGATTTCCTCAAATCAGTCAGACTCTGGAATCAGTCAGATGGACAAACAGTTACTTGACCACAGATAAAGTCAGTGATATAATTGATGACCTATAGACAGCCCAAAGTGGTGTGGGAGGTCCTTCTGTCTCTGTGTTGCTTTTATTGGTTAATGAATAAAGAACTGCTTTGAGCCTATGGCAGGGAAGAACAGAAATAGGTGGGGAAAGTTAGGCTGTATGCTGGGAGAAAGAAGGGCAGAGTCAGAGAGAAGCCATGGAGACACTGGAGACAGATGCTGGGAACTTTGCTGGTAAGCCTCTGCCACCTGGTGATACACAGATTAATAGAAATGCATTAAATTAATATGTAAGATTTAGCGAATAAGAAGCTAGAGCTAATGGGCCAAGCAGTGATTTAATTAATACAGTTTCCGAGTGATTATTTAAGGGCTAAGTAGCCCAGGCGGCTGGGAACCAACAAGGAGCCTCCCTCCTCCAACAACAGAGAACACTTTTAGATTCATTGTTTGGTTTGTTTGATTTTTGAGATAGGCCTAATTGTGCAGGTTTCAGACTGGCCTGAACTCACTTAGTAGCCCATGCTTGTCTCGGACTTACAATTCTCTTTTATTAGCCTTCCAAATGCCCGCAAGCCATCACATCTGTATCATTTTAATCTTCTTATGAAGTCATGTGACACTTTGTTTCTTAATGAACTAGTGATCCCATAAAAATGTGTGGAGGTAAAAAAAAAAAATCCATGCTACCCAGCAAAGGTAATGCTGTATTGAAATAAACATTGCTCATGGGTTTCCAGTGATGCTGACACAAACAAGTTTTCTTTCATTAGGCATATAAAAACATAGAAGTATTATTATGTATAGTACTAATACTTTATCACAAAAATAAATCATTGTGCTACTACTGGTTTCTGAATTTTCTATACTATAATTTTAATGTATGGAGTGTATTCCATTTACATGAAAAGATGGGTAGTGTTAGCCTACATCACATCTTGTCTTTACTGCATCTCTTGACTGTATCAAGGAAACACATTAATGGACCAACCTAGACCATGTAGGCCTGTATAAATACACTCTGTGATGTTTTCACCGTTGCAAAACTACTTAGTGACACATTTGTCAGAAGGGATCTCTTTCATTAAGCCATGCATGACTGTACCTTTTTTATCACAAATATTTGAATGCAAATAAGGTCATTCTATTATAAACAATGTGTTTGTCTTGATTGCTTATCCCCACAGCAAACCTTTATGTGATTAGGAACAGACTCATGTGCTCTCAAGTTCAAGGATATTTTTAAACATCAATAAATTAGTGATCATGGTATATGCCAAATAATAATTTCAGATGCAGAAGTTAATAGATTAGCTCAGCAGATTTGTTGATAAGTTGTAGAAATAGAAAACAGTGAGTAAAACTACTAAGTACTTTTATTCCAGGTACAGGGGGACCATTTAAAAATGTACACCTATCCATGTTCTTAATATTAGTTGTGTGCATGCAGCACAATATAAAATGCTGTTGAACAAAGATACAATTTATTTGGTTCCTGAGGGATGTCAGCTTGAGACAGAAAAGCTACAAATTTCACAGAAAAATAAAATGCATTTGGGAACCAGAGCACTGAAATGTAAGATGTGTATCTTACATCAGTGCTCATTTGGAGGACCATGGGGAGTGTGTCTTAAAGAATATGGCAATATACTGAGTGATACTGTCAGGAAAGAGCACCTTTCGGGATGTTTTTCCTAGTGGAATCAGTAGTAGGGAGTAAAGGAAAACAGCAGGTCTTGTTTCTACTGTCACAAATCTATAGGCAACTGTAGAAACGTGGAAACCTTCCTCTCCGTAATGCCTGACTGGGCAGGGTTCATAGAAAGAAAAAGAAGATGGATGGCAATATCTAAGGGGACCAAGAAAGTGAATGAAATAAAATTACTCTGAATCCAAATGAATGGTTCCAGAGAAATTTCTGCCAGGATTTCATGCTTGAAGAAAGGCAGTACAATCATAAAGTGCAGATTTTAGTTTTTTATTTCTTAGAATTTCAAATATACATTATTTTTAGGCTTCTGTATATACATGCATCTGAATGTTGATCATATGCCTACTCATAATCATAAGTGCAGATTTTAAAGCTCAACCATAAATATCTGAAGGTATTTCTATGAATATCCAGTATAGTCTTTATGCTGATGAATGTTGAAAACTTGTAGGACCTGACCATGTACACATGGACCTCCATTATTGAATATAATTTGTACTTGAAAGCAAAATCCTTAAAGTCTTGTGTAACCCGGATTTAAGTGTTTAATGTGTGTGTGCACATGTGCATGCAAAGGTGCTATGGAATAATCCTTCTGTACACTGTAAATGCATATTACTCTCATTTGTTAATAAACAGCTAGATTGGCCAGTAGCCAGGCAGGAAGTATAGGTGGGACAGTCAAACTTAGAATACTGGGAGAAAGAAAGGTGGAGTCAGAGGAGTCAACAGGAGAGACAGGGAACAAGACATACTGAAGGGCAGGTAAAGCCATGAGCCACATGGCAACACATAGATTAATAGAAATGGGTTTATTTAAGTTGTAAGAGTTAGTTACTAATAAGTCTGAGCTATCAGCCAAGCATTTGTAATTATTATAAGCCTCTGTGTGGTTACTTGGGACCTGTAGCTGATAGGGAAACATTTACCAACACAAATGTTTGTACAAATGTGTGCTTGTGTTTGTGGAGACTAAAAGTTTATGGACATGGCTTCCTTAATAGCTCTCCACCTTGGCTTTTGAGGCAGGATCTCTCACTGAACCTGGAACTTACTGATTCAGCTAGACTGGCTGGCCAGCAATTTCTAAGGGATCTACCTGTCCCAACCTCCCAGGATTAAGATTATAGCCCTCTGCCAGCACACCCAGCTTTTAAGATGAATGCTAAGAATATGAACTTAGATTTTCATGCTTGTGTGATGAGCCCTATCCTGACTGAGTCAACTCTCTACCCCCTAAACTTTAATTTTACGTATTTGAATTGGTCCATTGCCTATAGCTTTGCATTTGTGTGGTTTAGTATTGCACTCTACTGAAAAGCACCTTGGGATACTTTTTCATCAAAGGTGCTATAGGAGTTTATTTGTATTGTGCTCAAAGTAAGTGTACTTCTCTCCAGATTGCGAGCACAATCAATAAGATGAATGAGTTTCTTGAACTCATTTAGTGCTTTGCCTATAACAGTCCCATTACCAAGTCCCCTGTAACTTAGCAACTTTTCATCAGGGGTGGCCTCAGGACTGAATAAGCACACAGAAAATACATTTCCCTGCCCTGGCACTTCACATTGTACCTGATGCCTCTGGCAAGCTGGGATTCAAAGTAGTTCTTATTGCACAGATCTCTTCACTTCCCTTTCCTAACAGCTTTGTACTTTACAATAGCAGTTCTGTGCTATAGCTGGAAGAGTTGAACATTTGAAAGCGACCAAGCTGGATCCGAAAATTCAGTTCCACTCAGAACATTTGCTCGGCCTCTGCATCATGAAACTCGCTAATCAGATTGCCTTCTCTACTGAGACATTTTCATGGAAAATGGCTTGTACTGGTTTGCTGTTTCTCTCTCTCTCTCTCTCTCTCTCTCTCTCTCTCTCTCTCTCTCTCTGTGTGTGTGTGTGTGTGTGTGTGTGTGCACCTTGCCCAAGGGACCATATCTTGACATAGACAGAGAGGACATATAATTAAAAGAGGAAACCCCAAGCAGAGGTTCTGGGGTTAAGTTGCCAAAAGGGATGGATTAATTGAATTTAGTCCACTAGAATGATTTCCCTAGAAATTTAAAACCTTTCCTATAGAAAAGTTGAAGCTGGACTGGAGCTTTCTTCCATGGAGAGAAACAAGCTGGATTTGAGTGTAAGTGGTGTGAAAGAGATATACCTGGACAAGTACCCTGTGCGGAGGCAGGTGCTCCTGGGTAACACACACATTTAAGCAGATTGTATTGACTCCAGCAGTGAAATTTGGCCAAAGTGGTGCCACCTGCTCTCTTCAGATACCCAACTGGAGAAGCCAATTTGGTGGTGTCATGTTTCCCAGACTTCTTTTCTACATAGTGCTCAAGATTCTTTGTCGTGGTTGGAACCATGGGCAAGACTATTTTTTTAAAAATCTATGGAGAATTATGAATTTTGATAGGAATTAAAGATTTAGTTGTCATACAATTCTCAAAAGAGACAAGTGACTTTAGATAACTTAATATTTCCATTTTATGAATACAAGCACACATAAATAAAGTATTTTGACAAAGCGTGTCTTAACTCCGGTATTTTTCCTTTGTTCCCTTCTCTCACATCTTTTCATTGCCACATGTATTATTGTCTCGCATAGCTCTGTCTACCTTCTTTACCAACTTAGGGTAAAACCTTTATTCCATAGTTTTTTTTTTTTAATACTTACACTACCACATGTGGAACTTGTCTATTTGCATATGTAAATTTATATTCAGATCATTGAATTTTCAGAGAATCTTTTGTATTATTTAAAATTTTGTCTTTTATTACAGACATTGTACCTGTTGTTCTTATTTCTCCCTTATAGCAAAAATACTTCTTAGAAAGTCAGTACGGGCAGCAACTCCTTCTGACTGGCTGCACAGTCTCTAAAGAGTGGATTGACATTTGCTCAGTGTTCTCACTGGTGAGTACTCTTTGTTTATCCTGATTTTTATTTTTTGTTCACTGTAAGCAAAACTTCAGTGAGCATCTTTGCCAACTATAGCTGTCCTTCTTAAAGGAAACATTCCTGGAAATGACCTTGCCAAGAGAAAAGGAATGGATTAAATTTTATTAGGGGCAACCATATAGAAAGTACATTGCCACGAGAATTTTATGAGTGTTCCCTTCGCCTTCCCACAATAGGTTTAGCCCTCCTAAATTATTATATGCTTGGGTCTACAACTGATATTGTATTTTTACCTGAACTTGCATTTTATGACAACCAGTGGCTATAAACACTTTATAAAATACCTTCTAGTCTATTAGAATTGCCTTTCTAAGACTTGATTGTACATATCATTTACTGATTTTTTTCTATTGGTAATCCTGTCTCTTTCATATTTAGAAGTTTGTGTAAATTATAGCTAGCCATTTAATTGGCATCACTAAAAAATAAAAATATATATATTGCAAACATATTGACATTTTAGGTAGATTTTGCTATATTTTAATTTATTGAATGTACCACTAAATACGTCTGTCTTACTATATTTTCTTAATTAATAAATTCTTCTCAATATCTAGAGTGTTTTATAGCAAATCTTCAAGATAAACTTTATTTTTAAACATATATCTTTAAACGGCTTGTAATGTTATAGGTTTCCATTTTTTTTTATATATACCATTCATTTTGTTCAGCCCCCTCTCCCTGCTTCCCTGTATCTCCATCCTTTCTAGTCCAGCATCTCCTGTCTCTTTATCTCACCTATGTGCTACCAGCCTCCCCTCCTAGCAACATCTTTGTAGCTTCCTTGTTTCTACAGGTACACCAAGCGAAATATGAACATCTCAAGATTAAAAGCCGGGACCCATAATGAGAGACAGCATGTGATATATAGTTGTCTCTCTGGGTTTGGGCTATCTCAATCAGGATAGCCTTTTCCAGTTCCATTAATTTACCTACAGATTTTATAAATTCAAATCGTTTATTTGAATTCAATTGTGTATTTGTGCGAGAGCCCACAGATATAAGTCTGTTCCACCTTGACTGGAGATCAGAGAGTTTGAATTTATTTTTGCTCTTTCAATGTTGTTGACAAAAGGTGTGGCTACAAACAAGAGATTCTGACCTAGGGTGTGGTTAACCAATGGTTGGAGAATTCAAGTCTATTCCTTATATCATGTTACTGAAGTCTGTTGCCTCCTCCATCCCCTTTTGGAGTGAAGTACATAAGCATGTGGAAAACAAATGAGGATGGCTTCTGTATGTCTCTTATTTCTCTCATATATCTTTTCTTTTTCTTAAAATTCTAATCCTCATTTCTACCCTGGAATATATGAATTTCGTCAACGCTGGTCTTTGACATATGTAGCACATTTTCAGTACTGAGTCATCTGATGATTGGTGTTAGAATCTGTGAAAAGCTATATGGAACTTTATTATTATATAAAACAATAAAAATTTGTTTTAAAAATCATCACTTACCAAAGAAAGACCCCAGTATTACATTTGGGACATTTTATTATGAACTGTTGATCAGGGAGGCTACAGAGGTGCCACATAGCAATACAGGTTTTTTCCATGCCTCTTGGTTTTCTCGCCAGTATTATAAGATATTATGATTAAGATGCCACAGACCTTGGCTATAAGTTATGGAGAATTAAACTGGAACTGACCTGGAAAATTCCTTTCTACTGGCTGGTTTGCATAGTGACAGACGGTTTTATTTAGGCTTCTAGTAGAGATAAGGCATGAGTAGTCTTAGTCAGCTGTTAACCTTGCAAATTACAATGTCAGCCTACCAGGCAAGCCATGCTCATTGGTGTAACAGTAACACTTATGCTGGGCCTGTATAAGTCTGGCTTTGCCAATAAATAAACATGGGTCAGGGAGAGAATCATGATGCCCTCTCTTTTCCTGCTAAACTGTGGGTTACTGATAGATTCTGAGGAAAGGACAACCATTGTCCTCAGTTGAATATGAAATGGTGAGTCCACCAAGTTGCAGTGATGGTTCCAAAACCAAGGTGACAAGGATGGTCCTGGTAAATATCAGTGAGTCACAAAACAAAATAAAATGACCTGAATGTGGGAAAGGGACTTCTGGGGAGGTGTGTGAGGGAGGCAAGAACGACAGGGTTGGGGGTTAGAGTAAACAGAACGCACTGAATACATGAAGGAAACTGTTGAAAGACAAATCTAATTAACACAAATGTGTATAGAATTCTTGGTTAACCTTTATGGCAAATGACTGGAAAGTGAAAATTTCAAAGAGAACGCTTTTCATTCTGTAGCACAAGGTTTTGTTTCTAAAATGTGTTGTTTTATTAAGGATTTTTAATGAAACTTGCAAAAAGCAATACATCAAATTTATTATAGTAGTTAAAATTCACCATATGTGTTAGCTCCCACCTCCATGAAAATGTGGACGTTTTGCTCCAGCTCCGGTAAGTCCATGGTAAAGAAACAACGAACCCTGCTGCTTTAGTATCCTGCAGTACTCAGAGGAGTTGGTTGGATCTTAAGACTATTAGAGATGCAGGAGGTATATGGGAAATGGGTGACAAAGAAGGGTTGAAGATAATCAAAGTATGTCGTATGTGTGTGTGTGAAAATGTCACAGTGAAACCAACTTCTTTATTTAGTATACATGCTCATAAAAATATACTGTGCATCACCGGCCTCCCTGCTCTTTCCTAGCGGCTTATCCGTGCATGGATCTCAGTGTTTTCATTTGTCAGGCTTCTCAAGGCAGAATTTATAAAGTATACTTAGGAGCTGAAGGGATGCTTCCAGTGGTTAACAGCATTTACCAGTCTTGTATTGGGCAACTCACTGCTACCTGTATCTCCAGGTCAAAGAAGATCTGACAGATCTGATACCTATAGACACTGGCACACCTATAAGTGTGCATGTGTGCACACTAATGAGATAAACATTAAAAAGGGAAGCACATTTAGTGTCTTTACTTTGCCATCCATGTGGGAGTGTGTTATGTCTGCTGTGGTGTGGAAAGATGGAATTCTAGTTTCTTAAGTAATCTTTTGGAGGTTGTTGTTAGTCTAGTGTATTGCTAACAGTCTATTAATTCACTTTCACAAATGCTGCTCAAGTTACACCGCTCATCAGCAACTGTTAGAGCTGCTGTTGCCAGTCTTTGAATACATCTAGGAATTTGTGTGTGCTTGTCTTTTCTGATATTAACTGGGAAGGTTTGCTTCTAGCTCTGGTATTGAAGAACTCCAGCTAGACAATCGCTGGTAGAAATGTTCTTTAAACCTTAAACAGAAAAAAGAAAATAGAAAAATGTCATTTTTTTTCTCTGTGCAAACAGAAATGGCAGAGATCCCACATAGCTCTTTTTTTTTTTAAAAAAAGTTTTAAGAGATAAAGATGTGAGAAAAAGGAAGTTCATGGGAAAATAAAGGCTCTTCCAAAATGTAGTCACAAAGGAAATGTGGAAGTGTTTTCCTTTCGAGGGATGCTAAGGGGATGACTAATTGAGACTCGGGGGCTGTTTAAAGGGTTGTTAAGGCACCGAAGCCTTATCCTTTTGAAGAATTTGCACTTGAGTAAACAGACACATAATTTCAGGCCCTAACACAGGCTAAATCTGGAAAGTGTGTAACCAGAGGGCTCCTGGACAGACAACTATAATATGCCAGTTTAAATACCTACACTGTAATTAATTTAAGTTTAAGTAAGCTGCTTTCTTGAACAACTAATAGTTTAGAGTCAGGGAGGTTTCGATTCATAATGAACATGAATTTCTGCAACTGAATAACAGCACCTCAGTCTATTAGCTCGAAAACTTTCCCTAACTGCTGTGAAGAGCAGTTTTTCTCTTTGGAAAGACAAATATCTGGTGATTTTTATTTGCACAATTAAATACTCCATTCAAGTCCTTTTCCAGAACAAAAGAACAATGTGTCGTGATATATGTGTCTTTAATCTTAGGTAGATGGAACATTGCACTTAGGTTTTTGCTTCTTTCTTCCTCTTTTTTTCAGCTGTACTCAGGTTCTAAGAAACTCATACTGTGTTGAAATTCTCTCTTTCTCTATCCAACTATCTCCTTAGGTAAGAAAAATAATTGATCCGTTTTGAGATTAAATCCATAAAGGTGACTGTGGAAAGTCAAATATCTTTCTTTATTAAACATCTCCTCCAGGCTTATTGAGTTATAGTTGACAAATAGAAATAATACCTGTCAAAAGTATAAAACATGATATTTTGCTATACATATTAATTTAAATGGTTACCATAATCAGACATGTGTGTGTATGTGTGCATGTATGAAGAATACATAAGATACCCTGAGAAAATTTCAAGTGTATGATACATGCATATGTGTTAAGTATAGTTATCATATTGGATTTTCATTCTGCATATCTTACAATCCAAGAATTGAGCATTTTTACCCTTTCGCTAATACCTTCTTATGCCATAATGTCCTATGACATCTAATGGTCACCATTTAATCTCTAAGATTACGAATTATTTGTTTTTCCATATCTAGCTCATTTCTTTTAAGTCTTCCAGATTCAACCCCACATTTAATGAGTCTGTATGTAGAAAACACTGCGTACTCGCTAGCTTTCTATTATATCAATGGAACACTTAAGATTCTTAACTTCTAAAGGGAAAACATTCCATTCATTTATTTACTCTTTACTATTTCCGAGGATTCACCCTGCATTGATTTATACTATTTCTTAGATGTTATGGGAATGTAATATCTCACACACAGGGAGAACAGTCAGCTCACCTTGTCACCAACCATAAGCAACCCAGACAGAGGGCAGCCTTGGGCCATCTCCATGTCCATTTTGGAGCCATGTTTTAAATGCTATGAGGACTTCTCACAAGGTCACTCCTGATGTATCTTCTGATAGCACCACCCTAGAGACTAAGCCCCTAACACCTGGACCTTTGCAAACTCTCAGTAGGCAAACTATAACACACTCAGTGCTGAGCTACTAATAGTCACTAATCACTTAATTTTAGCTCATAAGAACTTAAGATGTCATAATAATAAGATTACAAAAGTCCTTTTGTTTGGAGGAAGCATAAGACATGAAACAGGAGTTACCTAGGTCACTCTGATCTAACACAGCCAGTTTCTAATGACTTACTGAAATCACAAAGATAATAAAAATCTCATTAAAAGCTATTTCCCGCAAGTTGTAATTCTTACCTTGAATGTGTGTCCTAAGTGAGCCGTGACCAATCAACGATCTATTCAATTCTTGGCAAATTGATGCAATTGTAATTTACAACTTACTGTAATACCATTCTTTAAAAATTTATTTTATTTTTTTTGTCTTTTAAAAATTTATAAAACCAGACACCTTGGATGCATAGGGGAGCACTTTTTCTTAGCAAATATAATGTTTTCTGGGCTATAACCTCATTTATATACATACACCACACACATATGCACTCATGTGCACAAGCATACATACACATACACACAAATATAATAAAGATTAAAAGCAGGGTGGTGGGTATAATTGAAAGTTATCTTCTAAATGGGACATTCCTTTGAAGAAATTAAGTCTGTCTTGCTGCCTACTCACTCAGAAGCCCCCAATATCTCCTTCAGAAATATATACTTTCCCCCAGAGTCTAAAGAGTTTTTGACAACATCTACTCCACAATAACTCCATTTCCTAGTATAACTCAGTGATTGCTGTGTGGGAAGTAAACATAATTACTAAATCACTAATAATCAGTTTCAATGACTAATCCAAATCCGTCTAGCATATTCCAAACAGAGAACCACTCTGTTGTGCTGCTTCAGATGTCACATGGAAGACTTTCGTTTGGGGTGATCACATTGTAAGAAGTTGACTACATTTCTAAATCTCTTCAAAACCTTTACAAGTATGTATGTAGTTTAAATGAACCGTAAAATTATAGTTTGCAATTTAGACTAGAAAATGCTGCTTAGTTTTTCTTCCTTAGATGAATTCCAAAAGCAAGTGACCTGGATCATCCAAAATTATTATTTTTGTTACCCAAATGCTCTTAAAGAATCCATTAGTTTTCTCTATTTATCTGTAAAGTAGTAGTAATAATAATTTTTATCTTATGTGCCGAGTGTAAAAGCAATGTAAATTTTGCAAGTGGGAAATGCTATTAAAAGCAACCTCTTTCACAGCATGTAAGGTTTCATGTGGTTCTCCAATGGGAAGTGCAGGTGTTAAGTTTGGCTTAACATCTTTCTGTGGTTTTAAATTTGTTCTATCTCATTTTGCTTTCATTATTGACCTTACTGATTTCAAGACAGCAAGAGTTAAGTCTTTCTCTTCCTAGGCTTCATATTAAATTCTGATGAGGTCTCTGTGCAGCCCACATTTTATTAGCTCTTGGGTTGTTATAGCTAAATACATTGGGTCAAACTTTTTATAGACTACACACATTCCAGCAAAGAACTCAGTAGGAGACTCATTTTGCCGATTTCTTCACTGCTTGCTTATCTACTGTGATAAATGCCCTTTCAAAAGATTAACAACGTTGAATATTTGAAATCTTAGATGAGGTGATGCAAAATTACTTTGAAGCACAGATTTTGAATATTTAATGGTGCATTAGTGAAGAAGCCAACCAACCAAATAAAAAACATCTGATTTATTATTTTGACAGATCTCAAATCAGAAAATTCATTTTCAATAACACTACAGTCTTTTTATTTGCACCATTATGGTTAAAGTCTGCCATTAATTCTGTTATAAATCCTATTTCCAGGGACTCTATTTGGTAATAAAATTAATTCTGATGTAAGACAGTTTTCAGTGATTCTATAATAAACTACAAAATCATAGTTACGAAATTCATATGACTTCTGCAAACTTTATTAGCATTATCATTTTTAAGTAACTATAGGGATTAAAGATATTTTTTCACTGGACATGTAAAAATCCCTACTAAGTGATATAATTTTCTATATTGCTGGACACCTAAAAATACTTGGTATACTTTCTTAAAATATATTCTGCATATAGGAGTGCATACCTAATTAATTCCAGCATTTGAGAGGCAGAGGCAGGTAGATCTCTGGGAATTTGAGACCAGCCTAGTATAGATAGTGAGTTCCAAACCAGTCAGAGCTACATAGTGAAACCCTAGGGGAAACAAAAAGAATAATAATCTGAGAATAATTGCTTTACTGTGTATATTTAAATCATAGAAATAAACTTAAATTGTTAATGCAATATAGTATAATATAAAATATGCATATTATATAATGCATTTTTGTATATCTGGTAGATGTTATTTGAAGTTATATAAATATTTATGAAGTGCATAATTGTGTGCATACATTTGCAATGTTGATGTTCGTTTTTGTAGAACAATCCTCACACAATAGCAGTAACAGTTTACTTAGTGCTACTTAAACAGTCATGCTTGAGAGAGACAGTGAGGAATTTCTCATCTATATAATTGTCCATGGTCTAGCTTAGAGGAGATTGTCATCTTCAACACTTAGATTTTGAAATGGAACAGGAAAAAAAAGAAAAAAGAGTATGAATAAGAGGTCTCAAGAATAAATAAGTAAATATTTGTACCAGAAAGAACTACGGAGTGTAACTTGCTACTTGAACTCAGATTTGAATGACCAGAATGCCTAATAGCAATAGAAACGGTGAGTGTGGTTTAACTCTTTCACAGCTAGAAAATGAGAACATGGGTTTAGAAAGACAGTTATTAATCTCAGCCACAATATGGATTATTGTTTTGTAGGATTTAGGATTGGGTCATACTGCTTAATGTAACTTTTTATATAAATTGAAGTATAATGTCTATCATTTCTGTAGGTTATTATCTATCTATCCTGGGCAAATGGGTATCTAATCCAAGTTTAAGGAAGGGTAGATTAGAAACACACACACACACACACACACACACACACACACACACACACACACACACATCTCAAATAGAAATGCAAAGGTAATCTTTTTCCCTGGGAGTATTGATTTGAAAAATAGTACTTACTATGATTGATCATGTATGTGTGAGAAAATAGTTATCTCAGAGTGTACTACAAACTCCATTATTTTGTATATTTACTGAAAAATGGAATATAAAATGAACTTACTTCATCAGGGCTTTCAATACTAATTGCTGTTAAGCTGATTTGAGTCATTTGACTAGAACAGACCACTGCCATACTGTCATGTGCTACTCTCAGCTTCCAGGACACCTGAATCTTTGTTCTACTCTATAGCCTGTTAGAATCATGGTAGTTGCCTGGAATCATACATTAATTCCTAATTGAGAAAATGCCAAATTAACAAGGTATCTCTTTCCTTTTGTATGCCCTGTTGCCCAATGGGTGATTAAAACATGATCCTGTTGAATTCAAGAATTATGTCTCCAATAACTGGACAAAAACCTTAATTTTAGAAAAATACACTTTGGCTGTTGATACACCTTACAGGCTTTTGGGTTTGTTTTATTTCTCAAAACCCATATGTCATTGTTAATGGATTCTGCAACATTTTCAAGTGACTGTATGTATCAGTAGTGAGTATCACTGTGGAGAGAAGATTATGGTTGAGTGAAGGAATGTTTGTACATAAGCTGTTCACTTTTGAACAGGAAACTTGGGCATAAAAACACAGATGTGGAATGGGGGTTGAATTGCAAAGCAGCTTGGTTGCTGGTTGGAAGAGCATTTTCCCTTTGCTTGACTACACCAACTCTTCATTGGCAGAAAAAGCCTTTCCGGAGATTGGTAACAACCAAATCAAGATTTCAGAAATAATTTGAGTTTTCAGAGCACAGCAGTAGGTGTACTTCAGGAGGCTCCTGACATGTTCCTGGCCACTTAGTGTGAGGATGTCAACCTGTAGTCATTACCATGGCTAGAACAAGCTACTGGGGCTTTGGATGCAGTCAGAAAGTGGTTACGTGGAGGTTGTTATGGAGTTCTGTATTAAATTGTGTAAAATACTGTGGTTTAACTTACTCTCTTGGTAAGAAACAGTTATGTGTGGCTTTTCTACCTCGGCAACTGCAGTTGACATTCAAGATGAAGGTAAAGTCACTCTGCAGACCCCACTTATGTGAACATGGTTGCTTGAATAGCAAGTTGCAATATACTAATACAAGAATGTGTGAGATCTCTTGCCTCTTAGATACATGTTTCTGTTCTGCGACTTGTCAAGTAACTGGGTTCTAGAGTTTATAGTAAGTTTGTACTCAAGCTTTTTACAGTCCACATGGTTAGGGCATGATCCAGTTGCTTAGCAGTTGAGACTACTTTATTAGGGCATAATATTGGCTTCTTCAAGAGTGAAATTAGAAGCCAACCGCATTGTAACTTAAGAGTTTCTCCCCAAAAGTAGACCTGGCAGAGAATATACTTTGTGCATTTATGATAGCTATTTTATATATTGGAGGGTCAGTATTTTCTTACTAAATATTTTATGCTCATAAATGTGTAATTTAGAATCTGGTTGATAGCTTTCTAAACAGAGTGCACTTGTTTGCACAGTGGTAAAACACTGGGTGTTTTAGGCCTTGACTAAGGTCTCATTCTGTCATATCTTAACTAACCCTCTCACTGATAATGCAGACACCACTGACCCTTTTGTTTGTAAGGATCCAGAATAAAATAACAAAAGTTTTCACCAAACTATTTTTTTTTCTTTAGAGAAAACTATACAGATTTTCTCTATCTTCTCCCTTATTTTTGGAGCTTCGTGTGAAGTTGCGTGGTAGAGGAGCAACTCCCAGCCTGTTGGACCTATGCTAATTGAAGTGGTGCGGGGCTACATGTAGTTATTGTTCTTGATGTATCTATTCTATATAGATGGCCTTGCAGGGGGTTTCACATTTATTGTATTGATGTTTTCCAATGAATTGTGTATGTTGACTAAATGAAAAATAATCATTATTACCAAAAAGAAAAAAATAGACCCATCATTTTCCTTGACAGTGATCATTTCATAGCATAGAAAACGAAGGGTGGATATATTGCCTTATGGTATCATCAGGGCTGAAAATGGGCTTGAACTGATATGCTTTGGGAGATGACACTGTACTTTCCCAGTACAATCCTGGGCTTATATTTATGCCCAGATACAGTGTGTGTGTGTGTGTGTGTGTGTGCGTGCACATGTGGGTGTGTGCGTGCACATGTGTGTGTGTATGTGGGTGTGTGTAAACAATAGTTTTCTTCATTTTCTTCATTCATGCTATACATGCATCTTGATCCCGTCCACTCTTAACTTCCTTCTCCTGTTCTTATGGACTCCCTAACACATTCCGTCCCACCTTAAAGTCTTCTGGTTTTTTAATTATGCCCAATTACTGTTCTCCACATGTGCATGGATATGGGCCATCCACCGGCACATGCTGCAACCTATCAGGGACCGTACTCTAAAGAAAACAAAATCCCTGTCTCCCACAGGCCATCGATTGCCAGCAGTTCCTTCACTAGGGGTACAACTTAATCCAGGATGGGATTTGGGCTGGCTTGATCTTGTGCAGGACTCGTGTAGGTGAACACAGCTGTTGTGAATTCCTGAGTTCAATGGCCATGCCATGGCAGAAGACAGCATTTCATAGCATTTCTCCCCCTCCTCCAAGTATTCTCCCCTTTCTACCCCTCTTCCATGATGATCTCTGAGCCTTGGAGCAGTGGGTTTATACACATACCCCATTTAGGGCTTAATACTCAAAAACTCCCTTATTCTCAGCACTCTGATCTATTACAAGTCCTGCATTCACCATTACCCACTGCAAAAAGGAGCTTAAAGTCTTCTGGTTTTTTAATTATGCTGCCCAAGGCTGAGAGGAGCACTAATCTAGGGGTATAAGCACAAAAATTAAGAAAGCAGTTTGGAGCCATGCCTGTTCAACCCTCTCCAGCCATTGGGTTTTGGTCAGCATTATGGTATAATTAGTACATGAATTCCCTCCTTTAGAGTTGGACTCAAATCTAGTAAGAAAGCAGTAGGTTATTTCCACATTCCCATATACTCATACCTCTATTATGACAATGGGCGCATCTTACTTACAAGTTTATGTTGTAGCATGCATGGCTCAGCACCGAATTTTAATAGCGTTTCTCCCCTAGGGGCCTACATAGCATTATCCAGCACTTTGAAAGCTCACCAGCAAGGATCAAATTTCCTGATCATTTCTAACTTGATTTTCCTATGTCCTGCTACCAAACTCAGTGGTAACTACAACAGAGTATTATTGTCTACTAATAGTGAGCAGTCAAGGCAAATGCCCAATATTTGGTCTAAGTTTACCAATAGATAACAGCTGTGTATTCATATAGTCAGAACTGTTTTTTTTTTAAAAAATTTTAACTTTTAATTCTGAGATGAACTGTGTGTGGGAATAGGCTGCTGTGTGACTAAATGTCCATTCATTCCAGACAGACTACTGACAACAGGCAGACAGATTTTACTCAGGTCTAGATTAGTGAACCAGTGAGCTAACTGGTGCTATAGAAATGTGGGTGAAGGGTTACTTATTAGAAGTTGGGTCATGAAATGGCAGCTGCATCTCTGAAAAACCCACCTTAGCATGATTAATGACTCATGGAGCAGCATCCCTAGGGCTCCCCCACCAATGTGCGGGCAACTCTGTTGAAGAGTGTCCTTCTCCAGAAGTTGTTACTCCTTTTATAATCTCAAGGAGGGGAACCACTGAGCCTTGGAGGTCTTTGGAGGTCTTTGGAGGTTTTGGAACTTTCCAGGGCCTCTCGTATTTTCACAGGGAGAAAACATTTGAACTTGAAGGAAATAGCTGCACAGTGTCGTTTGTTTCATTGAAGTTCTGACAGAGGACTATTGTCCTCTAAACACATGTAACTCATACACAAGAGCTTCCACAATTTTAGATTCTACTCATGAAGTTACTAGCATAAATGTATACATAACTGGAGAGAGTATGGCTAGCCCCACTTCAGCAACATTTAGGGCAAGTAACTATCTCTAGAAGTAGCATTTTTGTTATCCATATTAACCATGTCCTGGGAATAATGAAGAGTCAATTGTGATGTAAGAAGGTCTCCTCTCCTCTCACCCTTCCCCTTCCCTTCATGAAGCATCTCCCAGCCAGTTCTCATGGACACCACCTCACAGTCACGGTCTCTTCTACCACAGCATATCAATAAAACGTTTCTTTGACTCACAGCATGACACTAAGCAAAAAAGCTAATGACCTAACATTGCCAGCATTGGTAAAGTATTTGTATAAAAACAATGCCTCAGGGAACAGAGGTTTTCAGTATAGCAGAGTGACTTCCTCATAGACATATGAGAAAATATAGATTATTGGCGGGGAAAAATTAATGTGGGAGTAGATAATCGTGTGACTTTTGATAGACTTCTCTCCTGGTATCATGATTGCTACTGCTAGGGGTTTCTTCCTTTGTAATTTATCTCCCTCTTCAGGGTGCATTGGAAGTAATAATTTGATTCTCACCTGTTGTGGGATATTTGTACACTAGGTTGCTGTCACTTGTTTAATAAAGAGCTGAACAGCCAACAGCTGGGCAGGAGCTAAGGCGGAACTGCTGGGCAGAGAGAGGCAGGTGCTGGGAACCACATTCAAGTTCTCAATAGGAGTAATAAGTGCTCTTAACCATTTAGTCATCTCTCTAGACCAGCAGGGTGATATTTCTTTGTTTGTTTTGAGACTGAGTGTGTCAGTGTAGTCCAGGGGGCCTTGAATTTTAGATCCCCTTGCCTCATTCTCCAGAATTCTGGGGTTACAGGTGTGTGCCACCACACCCAGCCTTACTAGCAGTCTTTGCTCTCTTCTTAGGTTAAGCATTTTCACGTTGAGTTATAAAGACAGCTATCACTAATAGCTGAGATGAACTCTGACACATAAGCTGTGGAATTGCAAGCTTGTTTAAAGCTGCTCCAAATCCTTGAGTGATTTTATGAAAGAATCCTTCACTACTGAGCCTTTAAAGAAAACTATTTACTCAGGGATGATGCTTTAGTAAAAGCCTTAAGAGAAGCCAAGAAGGAGAAGACACAGCCAGGCTCTGCCCAGATGGCTGATACGCAGAAGCTCTTTATGATAAATCTGTGCTTCTGAGTCTTTGCTAACAAATGCAAGCTATCCAATATGGAGATGGCTGAATTGGGGTGATAGCCTAATAGGAAGAAGCCTTGTGACTTTATGACTGTTAATTAGCATTTGCTAACTCACCACGTGACGAAGTCTGTGCACATGTGAAATGCCATTTCCAGCATTTTCATTGCATGGCTCAGAAGAAAATTCTGTGTTTGGAGTCTCCCTTCACTAGGTGGGGTGAGGTTTGATGAGAGAAGAAAGGCTGGGCAAGTACATAAAGCTGAAGAGATGTGATCACGAGGCCTCATGTGTTTTTGACATAGCTTCTTTTTTTTTTGACATAGCTTCTTTTAAAATATTGCTTGCTTGCAAAATGTAGCAGAAGTTATAGTTGTATGCACGCAATAACAAAATCTTCCAAACTAAAAAAATAACATGATTTGTTCATACCAGTTCTTCTCAGTATCCTCTTCTACATTTCTGTAGACACAACTTTGTATCACTAGAGAACTTTCCTATTCTTCATCTCTTAGTTTTTATGGAATAAAGTTTTCCCCCATATTATTATGTCCCAGGTTAAATATTTCAGAAGTACACATATATGCTTGCATATATAGGTATCTTATATATTCAATTGTGTTATTATAAAGCTTTTTATACTATAAATTATTACATCTTAAACTATCAAAAATAAGAATTACACATGTCCAAAAAACTGTAAAATACAAAGACTAGGAACTTTGCTTCTATCTTTTGTTTCTTATTAAGGAATTAAATTTGAAAGACTTCCCTGCGGATTTTAGTGAAGTACCCAAATTGATTATAATGAATAATAATGACAGATGTCTACTGTAAAGATTCAGGGCTTGCCAAACAATGGAAAATCTAGATATGCTGAAATGACGGTATGCATAAATGAATCAAACTCAAATGAATGTATTTGCTTTCAGCATAAGGGCTATGAATTCAAGAAATGTGGAGGCGGAGAAATGGTCCTTGCTGTCAGATTGATGTTTACTCAGCAACAAACCACCTCTTTGCAAGCATTATGTTTGGAGGAATGCAGAGAGTTTCTGACTTCCCGTGCAGGCTTCTGATATACTGACACTGTAAGGTTCTGAATCCTCCCATCACTCAGTAGCATTTTTTTTACTTCCTTTGAAATAGTTATGAACAAAGAAAATATAGAAAAATAAGGGGAACATAAAATAAAAACATAAAAGCATTAAATAATTATAGGCAATAATAATGAAATATAGACTAGTGGGCTGGTTAATTAGATAAAACATCTGCCAGGCAAATAAGAGGCCTGGAGATCAGCTGCCTAGAATTCATCGTAATGCTTGTAGGTGTGTTGGTCCACCTGTAATTTCAGCTTCTGAAGCTGGAGACTGAGAAGCTCTGGAAGAAAGTGGCTAGGGAGACTGGCGAAATCTGCAAACTCTGGGTTTGGTTGAGAGACTTCCTCAAGGGATAAGGTGGAAGAACCATGGGAGGATATTCCTGACATTAAACATGACTCTCTCACATCTGTGAAAAGCACACACATCTGCACCAACCCATACATACATACATGAGAAAACAAGACAGTAAATGACATATTGTAGTGACATTTCATTTGTATTTTAATAAATGAGCTTGCCTGGAAGTCGGTGCACAGCAGGCACACTGGTCAGCCATACAGGCGAGGCAGTGGTGGAGCACACCTTTAATCCCAGCAGCCACACTAGTTAGCCATACAGGCCAGGCAGTGGAGGTACACACCTTTAATCTAGCAGCCACACTAGTTAGCCATGGAGGCTAGGTACTGGTGGTGCACGCATTTAATCAGAGCACTAGAAAGAAATAGAAGGCAGGTTGAGCTAAGAACTTGCTCTCCTTTGAGTTTTATTATTCATGTTACAATGTATTTCTTAAAGTAGTTATGATATTTAATTAAATGAATTTTAAGAACCATTTTATAACTTTATAAATTATATTTTTCAAGCAGGTTATAATTTTTTTGTCTTTGCTTTTTTGAGACTGGGTTTCTTTGTGAAACAGTCCTGGCTTTCCTGGAATTCACTCTGTAGACATGACTGGCCTCAAATTCACAGACATCCACCTGCCTCTGACTCCTGAGTGCTGGGATTAAAGGTGTGTGCCATAAAATAGGTTATAATTTTATAGCCTATAATCATTCCATCTAAAACAGGCATTTGGTTAGAACATCATGTTTTTAAAAGGTTCTTCCACAAGAAAATTAAGGAGTAATATTTGAATTATTACGATCCATTATAAACCATGATTATTTCATCACCTGAATGCAGCAGAGGACAGATATGTGTTGTTCTTTTTTTTTATTGTAGATCTAATTTTGCTATAACAAGATTTGAAGAGAAAGAAGATTGCCAATTATTGAAATGAAACTTTAAGAATCTCTAAATGCAATGAAACATTGTTCAAGGGGACAAAACTTCCATTATTCAGTGAAAAGAGGTAGAGAACAAAATGTGACTTTGCATAGCATACAAAGTAGTCGGTTCCACCACTCCCACCATAGTATATGCAATAGTTTGTCATTCATAAATACAAGTGAAAAACTGCTTAGAACTGTGTGGGGGTACAAAATAAGGACAGGATAAACTTTAGACTATATTCTATGGCTCATAGAATAGAAACTATGGATGTATTACTTTTTGTTTATTATTAAGCAGTTAAATTTGGAAGCCAATGCTGATGGCTTCAATAGAGTACCGTAACTGTTCGTAATGAAAAATAATGACAAGAGTGAGTTTAAAACTTTGGGTTCCCTTAGAGTCACCAAATGTTATTTCTATATTACATCTGGTACTTACGATGCCAGCGTCAGTCTCTGAGACTTCTGGATCACGGTATTACATCTAGGTGGCTTGGAACACCAGATGTGTGCCCCCAGAGTGATGGAGAAGAGAAGTGCACAACATAGGCATCAGTAGGGTCACTGTCCTCTGAGACACTGGGTAGAATGTTTTGTCTTCTTAGTTTGATGGCAACTGTTGACCTCTGGTGCTCCAGAGTTACAGTTATGTCAGTGCAGCCTTTCCCTGCACTGTAGAGTGATCTTATCATAACCAGTCACATCTGCAACCACCCTACTTCCAAGTAGAATCACATGCTTGAAGTGCTGGAGTTTAGGGCTTCAGTATATCTTTAGGGAGACACATTCAATACCTAGCAATCCGCACCTGCTGAAAAATGATTAAGAAGTAAATCTGAGATGCATAAAATGAATGTAGCCCTTTGACCTGGGGAAACATCTCCCTGTATCTTTGAGAAACTGTAATCTCACAGATATCTTCTTCTACCTACTGCCTTTTAAAATGCAATACCAGGCTTATGGTAATGTATGTTCTGGCATCATGTTAACAAATCAGAGGGTATAGAGCTTTGCCTCTGTGTTGTCTTCTGAGAATTTTATGGTGTTACCTACTCAACTGAAATGTTAATTCTATTTTGAGTTTGTTTCTGACAATAATGTCACTTTATTCTTATAAATATGGGTATCCACTAGTGCCCTTGTTGAAAAGATTCTTCTTGGGCTGGAGAGATGGCTCAGTGGTTAAGAGAACTGGTTGGACTTCCAGAAGTCCTGAGTTCAATTCCCAGCAACTACATGCTGGCTCACAACCATCTGTAATGAGATCTGGTACCCTCTTCTGATGTGCAGGCATATGTAATAAATACAAAGATTCTTCCTTTACTTATTGACAAATCTTTTCTACTTTCTCTAGTTTGGATAAGTAAGCTAAAAATACGAAAGGCTTTGTGTCTTCCTTTTCATGTCTGGATACTTCTAAATCGTTGCTTACCCTTAGAATGTGGCGCCTCCTTCTATTATTCCTTTTTCTTTAGCATTCCTCTCTTGTGCCTCCTGGTATGCAGAGTGGAAGATGCTGAGAGATACTATAGTTTTAAGGGTGTTTCTACAACACAGTATTTCAGACTCAGGATCCAGGGCTATGCATTTTAGAATAAGATCCTGACTCAGACACTTTCTAGTTGTAAATTATTTGATATCTCTAGTTTTTAGTTTCCCAATCTTAAAGTGGGGCAAAGAACACCCTTAAAAGCAAAGACATGAACCACCAATGATGGTGTACACATAGCACATTTAGAAGAATCAAGAAGGTGGTATGCACCCAAAGTGATAATAATATGCTATTGCTATCATAGCTTGAATTTAGTTTTGACCTCTCCCAGATTTTTGCTTCCTGTTGCCTCTATACGTTCCAGGCCAATCTTCCTATTGATTTTAATTATCCAAGATTGAGATATTTTGGCAGTTGTAAAGGGCAAGAAAGATGGAAAAGTGAACAATAAAGGAACTAATTCAAGAAGGCATATACATCTCAAATACTGGTATATTGTACAGAGGGTCTGCAGGAAAGTAGAAAAAGGGCCCATAACTACAGGTAATCTAGAGAGCACCTAGTCGTGGGAAACTGCCTTGACATTTTACAGGGAGAAATGAGCAAAGGGAGGGAGTGAAGACATGTTTTAAATGATTTTTAAAGTTGTCGGAAACATATTTCTAAATCAAGAAGTACACACAAATAAGTTATTTCTTTAAGAATTTTGTCTGGGTCTTTGATTTGATTCCACTGGCCAACCTCTCTGTTTTTATGCCAATACCAAGATGTTTTCATTACTATAGCTCTGTAATAGAGCTTGATGTCAAGATGGTGGTTTCTCAGAAAATTGGGAGTCAACCCATCTCAGGATCCAGCAATACCACTCTTAGGCATATACTCAAAAGATGCTCAATTAAACTACAAAGGTATTTGTTCAACTATGTTCCTAGCAGCATTATTTGTAATAGCCAGAACCTGGAAACAACCTAGATGACCCTCAACCAAATAATGGATAAAGAAAATGTGGCACATTTACACATTTGGGTACTACTCAGTGATAATAAAAATGACATCTTGAATTATGCATGCAAATGGATGGAATTAGAAAACACTATCCTGAGTGAGGTAACCAAGACCCAAAAAGATGAATATGGTATGTACTCACTCATAAGTAGATACTGGCTATGAACTAAGGACATTGAGCCTATAGCTCATGATCCTAGAGAACCTAAATAATAAGGTGAACCCAAAGGAAAAAAAATATATATATATCCACCTGGAAAGTGGAAACAGATAAGATTACCTGACAAAATTGGGAGCATGGGGGTTGGGGGAGAAGGGAGGGTATAAGGAAAGAGGAGGGGAGAAAAGGAGGGGGAAGGAGAACTTAAGGGAATTTCATAGTCAAGATGGAGGAAGGACAGAGATGAGAGCAAAGAAAGAGATATCTTGATTGAGGGAACCATTATTGGGTTAGCAGAAACCTGGATCTAGAGAAATTTCCAGGAATCCACAAGACTTACTCCAGCTAAGACCCTAAGCAATAGAGGTGCGGGGTCTTGATCTTGATTTGCCCTGTAGTCAGACTGGTGAATATCTTAAATATCACCATAGAACCTTCATCCAGCAACTGATGGAAACAGAGGCAGAGATGCACAGCCAAGCACTGGGTTGTTCTGCCAAAGTCCAGTTGAAGAGTAGGGGCATATGAGCAAAGAGGTCAAGACCATGATGGGTACACCCACTGAAACAGTCTACCTGAGCTAATGGGAGCTCACCAACTCCAGACAGACTGGGAAGGAACAAGCATAGGACCAAACTAGTCCCTCTGAATGTGGCTGACAGTTGCATGGCTGGGCAGACTTGGGGGCCACTGGCAGTGGCACCAGGATTTATCCCTACTGAATGTACTGGCTTTTTATTCTCTTTGGATGGCTACCTTGCTCAGCCTAAATCTAGTAGGGGGGGCCTTGGACTTTCCACAAAACAATGTGCCTTATCCTCTCTGAGAATTGGATGGAGTTGTGGTAGGAGGGTGTTTGGAGGGAATGGGAGGAGAGGAGGGAGTAGGAACTTGTATTGGTATTTTTTTAAAAAAATCTAATAAAAAATATTTTTTCTTAAAAATATGTCTTATCAGTCTCATATATAATAAAGCCATTATTCTGAGGGAAAAGAAAGAATTTTAAAGTTGGTGTATGAACTCATGAGTGTCATTGTAACATGTTATACATGGAGATATTTTATCTTATCATCATTTACCTTTCTACTGTTCCCACTTATACTTACTTAGACCATCTGTCCACTCTTTCCACCACCAATATTCTCCTTTTCTACTATGATGTCATGTATTGAATGATTTATTTCCTATAGTAAGGTCTATATAATAAGTCAGGAAAGGTACTTCTTTATGAAGTACCATAGTTGATTTTAATTGCCAACTTGACAAAACCTAGACTCACCTGGGAAGACAGACTCATTAAGGAATTGTCTATATTAGGTTGACCTCTGGGCAGGCTTGTGGAATTATCTTAATTCCGTTTATTGATGTAGGAAGACACATCCCACTGTGTGTGACACCATTGTTTAAAAGCAAGGGATTCTTGACTTTGTAAGTATAGAGATGGGGCTGAGCATGAGTAATAATATATTATTTATTCCCTCTGATCTTGAGGGTAGTTGTGATGTGACTCTCTGCTTTATGTTCCCCACTGTCTTACCTTATTCACAGTGATGGAATATAGCCTAGAATTATGAGCAGAAATAAACCCTTTATCTCCCAAGTTACTTTTTGTGAAGGTATTTTTTTTTTGTCACAGTAATAGAAGGTGGCACATATCTTTAATCTTAGTACTTTGGGAGTCCGAGGCAGGTAGACCTCTGGGAGTTTAAGGCCAGCCTAGTCTGCAAAGAGAGTTCCATGACAGCCAGGACTGTTACACAGAGAAACTATGTGTCGAGGTTTGAATAAGAATGGTCCCCATACAACTACATGTTTGAATACTTGGTCCACAGGGAATGATACTATCAGAGAGGTGACCCTGTTGCGGTAGGTTTGGCTTTGGTGGGAAATTATGTCACTAGGTGATTGAGCTTCGAAGTCTCAAAAGCTTAAGCCAGTTCATTTCCTACTGCCTACTAACATGGATGTAGACCCCTCAGCTCCTTCTCCAGGAACATGTCTGCCTGCACACTGCCATGCTTCCCGCCATGACAATAATGGACTTAACCTCTGAAACTGCATACTAGCACCAATGAATTTTTTTTTGTAAGAGTTACTGTGATCATGATGTCTCTTTGCAGCAATAAAAACCCTAAGATTCCCTGTCTCAAAATACAGCCTCCCCCGCCAAATACAACTAGGGTATAGAGTAGGCAGTGTTCTCTTATATAGTCTGGGATTACAGGGATGTATAATCCCACGGAATAATAGTTACTTGTGAGGGACTGATGAGACCTGCTTCATCTGCCTCATTCCTCCTCTGTTCTTTTCTTGTTAAGAGGACTTGTCCATATGATCTTTCTTCAGCTATACTTAAGACTATTTTATATGAATTATAAACATACAAGTGCAATTAGGCATATGATTGGCACTAAGAGGTCCTTTTAAAAAAGACTAATTTAGGCTTACTAAGTAATCACATAGAGATTATCTGGATGCATAATCTTCCTAGCATTATGATTTTATTGAAGACTCAATAAGGAAGAGCCATGTGGCATCTCAATTCATATGGAAGGAGCAGTAAGGGACCATTATTGAAGACATAAAAATAGAAACAAGAATAAATTTTCATTGGAAGTGACTGTGGCTTTAATTCGGTCATTCTTTCTCCCTTACTCGTTTACTTTCTTTTGTGGCTAGCTGGCTTTCTGTACAGCCACTTAACCCTCATCCATAAGGACCAGAAACTCGGTTTCACATTGGTGATCAATCTCTATATGGCCTACATCTCTAATTGGGAGAGACAGAAAGCATCCCAAGACTTTCACTGGGAGGCCCTGCTTAATAGGTAAGGAGTGCGGGAAGCAACTCGGCTGGAACACTCCCTTGTCTGAAAAAGTAATGATTACATCAATATTCACCACAGCCGCTATAGTTCTGAATTTTTATACTTAATTGGGCAGCCTAATAAACCTGCTTACCTCCTTATTAAGACTGTGTATAGCCTCATCTTGAACAGGGAGGATCACTGAAGAATATTGCCATTTTTAGATTGAAGGGAGGAAGCCTGACCATAATTGTTTCCTTGAATTGCTTTTCTAGTTCTATGTAGTAGATACTTGCTGGTTGACTAAATGAGAGATAAAATAATGTACAAATGCAAAGAGGCCACTGGAAATGATTATATAGGTGCCTCAGTGAGACATCCCATGAGGGTCTCAATAATGCAGCAGAAATTACTCCATTTTTCAACTAAAACAACTACATTGCTTCTTCAGTTGGCTATTTGGTGTGGGAAGGTATAGAAGGAAAGTTTAGAATTAGAAGATTTGCTTCTCGTTCAGTACCAAAATGTTATTCTTTTGGTTATCGGTTCTTTTTCTCACAGATACATATTATTTATTTCGCTTATTAAATTCATGTGAATGGCCCCGTGACCCCTAAACTAAGTGGAAAATGGTGTAAAGTCTTTCCTGTCTTTCTCATTCCTATAGTCAGAAACGTCCATCTCCTCAGGATTTTCTCTAGTAAATATTCATACTGCTCAATTTAGAAAGAATAGCAAAGCCTCCCTTGAGATTTTCAATCGATATCTTTCAGTATGGAGTTTCCAGCAATGAAATTCTTCAGGATATTATACAGAGTAACACCAACATAAATTTTGTGGTTAAATCCTAGTGGTACAAGAGACCTCCACAAGGATCGAGTTCAACTCCCTCGTGTTTCAGAGAAGAAAACCAAACCACAGCAATATAAAATGCATTGCCTTAGGTCACACTGCCAGCTAAGAAGCTAATGCATTTAAAATGAAAATCTATAAGGATGCTATTTCAGAGGCTTATTTATTATTGTTATTTTTTAAAAACAATTTCCTGCTTCATTTTTGCCTTTGTCTACACAAGCATTTTATAAGAGGAATATATACAATAAAGTATTCTACCAGAAATGAAAAAAAAAAAAGAACCAAACTAAGAATTGTTAAAAATCCAGAAAAAGGTAAAGTCCAGGCTGTAGAAGTTTAAATTCGAGCCATCATTTGGGTCTAATATTTAAATTTACTATAATCTCAAAGCCTCAGACCTCACCAGCCTGTGACAAAAACATAAACCTATGCTTGCTTTTACTATCCAGTTAAGATGGTATGCGGCTCTAGTGGTTTAATTTTGGAAAATCACCTCCTCTCAGAATGACCCTCAGCTATTTCAGGAGGTCACTGGAATCCTGCTTCGTGTGTGGTTGAAAATAGTCTTTCCAAGTTCCCCATCCATCTCATCTCTCTTGGGGGATGCTGGCTTGGCTGCTTGTGAGTGAACATGGATGTCTTCTGTTTGGCATCACGGCCTCTGCTGCCTGTATAGGAGCTATGGGCATAGCACTCTGTGGTACTCCATCTGGTGATGAAGTCCTGCTCTGCCTTGTCTACAGTGTCACGAGGGCTGGAATAGAACACTGTAAATTTCTCATGCTTGGCTGACAAAAAAGAGTCATACAGAGAATGGCTTATTAGAAATGTCTAGAAGAGCTACAGGTGCCTTACTAGGACAGTTCTTTGCCTGAATCCTGCCCTGCTTGGTTTCCTGCGGTCAGGGCAACATCTAACCACCATAGGATCTGCTTCAAGGATGTCCATGTCTTAGACTCAGAAACCCAGGTTTAAAGAAGGTTAGACTTGGAGAAACAAGGAAATCACTTACCTTACCTTAGCTCAAGAACCGTGGCCCAAGTTAGCACTTTCTCCTGAGCACTGACGTTGTCTATCCACTGAGACCTCATTTCATTGTCTTTTCCTTTTTCTTTCTTTATGTGTATGAATACTATACCTGAGTCCATTTCTGTGTACCCTGTTCATGTATGTGCCTGGTGCTGGTGAAGGTCAGTAGACATCATTAGGTATGCTGAAACTGGAATTACAGGTGGTTTTTAGCCACTGTGTGGCTGCTGAGAACTGAATTCAAGTCTCCCATTCAGAGCAACAAGCATTATTAATGACAGAGTCATCCCTCTAGCCCCCACATTGCTATTTCTTAATGGTCATGCACAATGGTTCCCACTCTCTATATCTTCTAAGTCTGTCTGGTTAAGGCTTATTGCCTTGTGTGGAACAGTACAGGCTTGTATTGCCTAGAGGAATACTAAGCTAAGGGTTTTTGTAACATGCTTCTGTATGTTAAAGATTCAGAAAGCACAATAGCCTCACTATACCCAGGGCTCCTTTCTAAGACTCCTTGCAGACAAAGCACAATTATAAATACATAATTTATGCTCTCAGAGCAAAATTAATGTATTTGTTTTTACAGAAAAGAATAAAATTATCGCATTAGGCATGTGCATTTGAGGTTTGACAGCAAGAACTCTCCAAGGACAACTGCAAAGCAAAGCAAAGCTAAAGAATAGAATGCAGCGGGAGAACACTGTATTAAGGACACAACCTAGGATAGATACTGCTCACTCTCAAATACAGATCAGTGCTTCCAATTTCTATGTGTGTGTTTCTGTGGAGGAGAGAGGCCAGAAAACTAGCAAGGGACCCATGAGAGGAAGCAAAGGGGCTTTAAAGGTGGGATGTGGGAGGCTAACAAAACACACACGACACTGAAGTACAAAGGGACAACCAAGGACCAGAGAGAAGTTCTCCTGAAAATGCCTAAGTGAAATCTGTGACTTGTTTGCTAAATACAACACCCAATTTAATTAAATTTAGAAAATAGGTACCAGGACGATGAAACCTATAAACAATAAAGGAAAAAAAATCCTTTTTGGTGTGAAGAAGCAGAATAGTTTTGCTTTTATGTTATTATTACCACAGGCCCATGCACTGACAGCCAATATGTAGAAAGATTAGTAAGGATTTCCTGGGTTTTCCATTGCGAGAGAGGCTCCATTCCACTGGCCACACCCCTCCAGAAAGGTCTCTTTCTTCCTTAGCATTGATCAATTATAAATGAATCATCGGCTAGACGTGGGGCCTGATTGATCCTCCAGCCTTGTCAGAATTTTGACTGGTTTGATCTTTTGCAGGTCTTGAGCAGGTAACCACAGCCATTA
Organism: Microtus ochrogaster; assembly: GCF_000317375.1. Taxonomy (NCBI): domain Eukaryota; kingdom Metazoa; phylum Chordata; class Mammalia; order Rodentia; family Cricetidae; genus Microtus; species Microtus ochrogaster. The sequence continues at coordinate 16,939,530 of NC_022032.1, read as the reverse complement.
TTGCGTTCATGCATGCAGCAACCACATCACTTCCAGAAACCAGTATTTCATAGCACTCCTCAATGCTTTGTCCTTTCTCTCTTCTGCAGTGTTTTTTTTTTACATAAACCGTCATGAGTGTATTCAGTGCGATGTTTAAAAATAAATAAATAAGAAGGACATAAAGATGGGATGGATACTCATTAACTGGGAGCGTGGGGAAGATTCAGAGGGGATCGATAGTGGATGGACAAGGTCAAAATACATTGTATTCTTGTGCGAAATTGTCGAAGAGGAAGTACAAAATGATACTAACAAAGTCATTTCCTGGACTTTATTTGTTTGCTTGCTTGGTTGTATTTTTGGGACCAGGACTTATTTTGTAGACTTAGTCAGTCCAGAACTCACTGGACAACCCAGGCTAGCCTCAAACTTAGGACAACCTTCCTGCCTTAACCTCATGAGCCACCGGTCCTGGATAGAAAACCGGATCTCTCTCTCTTTCCTCTTCCCTTGTTCTTTTATTTTTTTATCCACTTTTGCATTTTAAATCCATTGGCTTGCTCAGGCCAGAAAAGCTTTTTTACCACTGAACTACATCTCTAGTCCCCTCTGGATCAATAGTATTTGACAGTGGTGTGCGGGCTAAATTGATTGACATGTATTTGAAATTCCAGGTATGGGGTAGAAGCATTCAACTTTTGAAGTTAAAAATGTGTAATTTGAGGATTCCGTGAGCCATTCCAACAAAAATCACAGATTAGTGATTTGCCATCTCAACCCTTTGCCCTACATCTAGAGGAACAAACCTGGATGAAGGCATCTAAAAACGTTACTTTGATGTCCCACAATTGCTCTGTTTTCATTTTTATGCGAATTTCTCTGCATAAATTTTCTTTCATCAGATTCCTCTCCTCCCTCCACCAGCTGGGGACTGCAGTGAACAGCCCTTACTCGGTGTTTTGTAATCAAACATTGTGCTTTTGGCTCTGTGACTATTTTTGTTTCTCGTTACCTTTTAATGATGTTTGTTGCCAAAGAAGAATGCAGTTCTGATTGCAATTGCTGTGTTGACCCTCACAAACCAGAGAAATGACAAGTGAGAAAACACCAGTGTTTTCAGTGGCAAAGTAAAGCTCTTTGTAATCCCTTCCCAATTCTTAGAGAAATAAAAGCAGAAGATTTTGTAATAATTGAAAACTTTGTATTTTATGCATAAACATTCTTGCCAAACACTTATTTTGTTATTCCATCAATTTTGTATGTGCAATGAACTAGAGCAACTCTACTTTAATATTTCATTATGTAATTAATGTTGTTAGCATCTACTTCATGTCTACTTTTATAGATACCCCTCAAACTAAGACTCGCTATTGGGAAATTTTTGAAAGTTTGCAAGTGATTTGAATTGAACTTAAATTCCTGGAAAAGATGCTTGCACTTGAATTCCTTTTTTTATAAGAGCATAATTTTTATTTGATACAACAGAAAAATAAAGGAGCTGCAAAACAAGGAACAAGAAGCAGAGATGAACTTATTTACAAATCCAGGATTCCATAAAAGTACTAAACTGAAAGCTCTCATATATATGTGGAGGACCCGGTGCAGACACCTGCAGGCTGTGCTTGCTGCTTTAGTCTCCTTGAATTCATATGAGTTTTCTCAATTGTCCCCCATGTCTCCCCAACTCCATCTGCCTCCAATTCCGAGGGTTTTCCTGATCTCCAAGGGGAGGGGTTTGACGGAAACATCTCAGTTAGAGCTGTGTGCAGAAATTTGTTGATGGATTATGGTAATATACTTTCTTTCAAGTCCGGATGCTTTACTTAACATTAAGTTGTTTTTTTTTTTCCCTACCCTTTGGAATACTGGCTTTGAGGTCCATTTATGGTAATTGCTCAGTTTTATTGTTGAATAATATTCTGCTATGTGACAGCGCAAAATTATTTGTTCATCCTGTTGATGAACATATATACTAGCGCTGGTAGGGAGTATTAAGAAATATGTGTTTACCTATATTTTGATAATGATGTGTAGTTGTCTAATATATTAGATAGTTTTCCTCTAACAGCAATGAGATCTAGTTTAATTGCTTCCCAAACAATACTTTTTATGATATTTTAACAGTATTCGGTAGTAATTTTCCACTAGGTCATTGATTGACATTCCATTGCCCTGTGATTCGAATCGTTCCATGTTTGCTGGTAGTCTCAAGACTCCAAGTTTATGTCATTTGTCGTCGGCAACATCATCAACAGCTCTCACATTACTTCCTGAATGACATTTGGATATATTCAGATGTGACCATCCAGTTCATGTCTCTTGTTCATTTTTATGTAAGATTTTTCTCCTATTGCAAATCTAAGAACTATTGGAATACTCTGGACATTATTCCTTTGGTAAGTACAATTATAATCCTTATGTTCTACCTGTGGTTTGCCCATTATTACTCCAGGGCTGCTTTCTTGCAAATAGTCTTCAATTTGAATTTTTACTATAAGTATAATTTGGGTGCCATTCTTATTTATTCTCTGGATGAGAGGGTATTCCCTCTATTCTTTCACATTTAGGTCTTGCATTTTTTTTTCAGTTTTAGTCAAGGTTAAAGCTGTTTCACAAGGTTTTCTTCCTTTATTTTTACCCATGCAATAGCCAACTTCATTCAGAACTTCAGACAAGATATACTCTGCAGGTCAAGAAAAGTCACATGAGTTAAGTTTCCATGGGTTCACAAGGATTGTTAATTAACTCATGTCTAGTCACCAAAACACCATGTGTCCCCACTACCGTCCCTGCTCTGTATCAAATATCTAAAGGTATGGACCTTTACTTTTTTTAAAACTTTCTATACTGTTCTAGCAACCCATTTATTACTGTTTCCCACTACTTAAACACTTCAACTTTAAAATGTCATGATGGCACATTGAATAAGGCCCCCGGCTTTATTATTCATGATTTTCTTAGCCACTTTGTGCCTATTGAATCCCACTTATATCTGAGAATCAGCTTGTCACTATCCACCAAAAAGGCTGTGATGTTTATTGAAGTAGCCATGAAATTTGCAAGTTAATTTGGTAGCACTAACATTAGTAATCTTGACTCTCTCAACCCAAGAATATTACATATTTACTGAATTTATTTAGCTTTTCTTAAGGTCTTTCAGTGATTTTTTTATATAGCTCAGAGAAAAGCGGTTCTATGCTTTTACTTAAATTCATTTCTAGATATTTAGTTCTTTATTTTGTTGTTATAAGATCACAATAATCACTTTTTAGTTGTTTATTGTTAGCAAATAGGAATCACTTGATTTTATGTGGTGATATATTTATTATCTTCTACAATGCATTACTAATTTTGATACATTTGTTTGTAGATATTAGGATATAAACAAGGAAAGTCTTCTGCTGGTTGAAGCATTTTGTATGCTTTAAAAAGTTAAAAAAAAATCTACAATACCTACTGCATGGGGTTGAGTCTTCACCACAATTACAATAGATTGGTCATCCCAGAGGAAAGCAAGGTGCTCAGAACTAAATTAGCTTATGACAGAGTTCTCTATTTCCTTGGTTTGAATCATAATAAAACATTATTTCAATTGGAAATTAGAAACTAAACAGCTTCCTTCCTTGTTTACATTTATTTAAGACAATGAAATTTGACAGGGGGATTTATTGCAAAGCTTGCCCTCCACCTGACTAGTTAATACATCCCAGGATCCCCATTCTGGCTTTTTTTTTGGGATCATAGATGAAAAATTGTCATTTTTATGAGATGGAATTTTCAAACATTAAGTCACAATTTTTAGTTTACCATCATTAATCAATAGTTTAATTAATAAATAACCTTCTAAGTGGTTTGGTCTTCATTTGTTTGAATCGCTTATGTAAATGAAAATTACTATTACAAATAATTTTTGGAAGATTAAAACAGTTCCCTCATAGTCCTTTGAATCATTCATTTTAACAACTCAATTGCTGAGTATGTTCCCGTCACTTTAGTTATTAACACATGAGCTGTCGCCGAGTGCTGGTTCCGTTTTTGTCCTTCAACTGGAATTAACGGCTTATGTCTGAAATTCTCATCTCCCTTCCCATTATTCCATTGAGTTTATTACCTGATCATACACAACATAAACGAAATGGTGTTTCTGAAACAAGTCAGTACAGGAGAAAACGTACTTAATGATGTCTGCCTACTCGGAAGCTACTTTTTCAGAGGCAGCCAAGCAAGTGGATAGAAGCAGCTGGCAGAAGCTGACATTCTTCCTTAGCTGGTGGTCACAGGCAGTAAATGTCAAGGTGGCGCTGGAAGCAATGATGTTAACCACCTCCCAGGAATGACATTCACTCTGCTGATGCTTCAGATGAGCGAGGGCTACTTTGAGCCCCATGTCTTTGTGTTTTAAAGTTGGAAATGGAATACATACTAAAATTCCTCATAGGACAGTCCCTGACTGCAGAGCTCAGAGGCCCTGTGAGAACTCCATGAGGTTGTCAGCTTTGGTACCCAAATGATGCGATATGTCAATCCACTTCATTCAGTACTGGGCAGACGGATGGGAATTCAGCCTGGGGTGGCACAAGAGAATATTTGTGTCAACAGTGATATTTACTTCTACAGCTACATTTTCTTTAATTTGTAATTCTACTTTTGTTACTACATTTTTTTATTTTGTGTGTGTGTGTGTGTGTGTGTGTGTACTTGTACAACAGTGAGCACGAGGAGGTCAGAGAACAACTTCGGGGAGTTTTTTCTTCTTCTCCCATGTGGAACTCTGAGTGTAATTAGGTACTCAGGTTTGACAGGCACCTTTGGCACCCTGCTCTCCCCATGGGTCATCCTGAGAGTCCTGTAAATACTTCTTTAAGACAGATGTACTTTCAGCTTGCGTGAGAATGAGGGAATGTGAGGACAATGAATCTGTTTATCACTGCTTCATTGTTTCTAATCGCCATAAAATAACTAATTATTTCCTCAAGTTTTGATGTATTATAGCTATTTTAAATATCATTTAATTTTTACTGCCAAGCAATTTCCTTGAAGTTGGGCAATGCGGAAAAATAGGGACTCACAGGCCCGCGGAGACACTCACACAAAGATATATTTAGAAATAACAGAAAGAAATCCTGAGGAAAAATAAAGCGGTTCTTTTTTTGTAGTTAAAGAGATGGCTCAGCATTTAAGAACACTTACTATTTTTGTGGAGGGTTGGGATTCAGTTTCCAGCACTCACATGGCAATTTTCAGTCTTCTGTGACTCTGGTTCCCGGTGCTGATACTGCCTTATGGCCACTACAGCCCCTGTATACATGAAGTGCACATAGCCATGTGCTGATGGAGCATTTGTGCATACGAAAAAAATCTTAAAACAATATACACTCATGCTATTGTTTAGAAAATTCAAATTATTCTAAGTGCCTTATATTTAACATAAATCCTTTGGAATTTGTTGAGCTGGAGTATTCTGTGTTGTATGATCATCTAATCCATTTTATTAATGTGCATTTAGTATTACCATACTAGTGGGGTTCAATGAGATATTTTAATAATTGCATACCGGGTACATTGATTTGGGTGGCTACCCTTCATTTTCAAACTGATTGGATTTGGAATCTCCTAGGACACACCCTCCCCAGGGTGTCTGTTAGTGAGTTTTCAGAGAGGTTCAGCTGAGAAGGGAAGAGCCACCTTGAATGGAAGGGCTTAGCACCATCCCATGGGCCAATGTTCTGGGATGACTAAAAGAGAAAAGCCGAAGGTTATCTTCCACCAGCATTCATCACGTCCTGCTTTCCCAACTTAGTGTACAATGTGATGGACTGTCTCATAGTCTCATCAGTAAACCTTCCTTATCACGATGAACTGAGCTCTCAAACTCTACTGCTAAATAAACCCTGCTACCTTTAGTTGCCTTTTTCAGATATTTTGTTAATGTGGCAAGAGACGTAATAGATCAGTTCCAGGCTACAACTGTTTACCTCCGCAATCACTTACCCTTCTACCTTCATTCCTTCATTTTCAACATCTAGTAACTACTGTTCTACATTCTGCTGTCTTTCATAAAAGCTTCTATACATGAGAGAACACATATGGAATCTGTCCCTCTGTATCTACTTTATTTCCCTTCATATAATGCCCCTAAGTTCCAGCAACATTGCTGCAGATGATAAGATTACCTTCTTCAGTATCAATGAGCAGCATTCCCTTGAATTTATATACTAACATATTATTAATAAGCTGCTCAAGTGCATTACTTATATGATAGGTTTCACTGCTTTTGTTTCTTTTTGTCTGCTTGACAGATAGTTTTCTGAATATGATGGCTCTTCAGTCATATACCATGGCTCTGCTACAGGAGGGCAGTAGTCATTACCAATCCAGAAAAGTCAGCAATATTACAGGCTGTTTCTTTGTATGGTTCCCTCAAGGCCAATAACCACCAATCCAGTGTATTGTTGATAAATTATTTGTTTTTTTTCTATTCTTTAAGTAAATATATGTAGTCACTGTTCTCTGGGTATATTAGTTGGTGGACTCCTGGTCTCATGGTGGCATCAAGTGCTAAACACCAAGTCTCTGTCTCCTCTTCTCGCTTCCTTTTCTTAGATAAAATTAATGAACTACACAAAATCCTAGTCTATGTACAAAGAATGCCCTAACAGTTCTCAAATATTCTTTTTCTGATGTGGGAATGTCTTCTATCTATCTATTGCTTTCATTGGTTAATTAATAAAGAAAACTGCTTGGCCTGATAGGGTAGAATTTAGATAGGCGGAGTAGACCAAACAGAATGCTGGGAAGAAGGGAAGTGAGACAGACACCATGATTCTTAGACCTGGGACGGATGTAGGCTAGAGTCTTTCCCAGTAAGCCACCACCTCGTGGTGCTACACAGATTATTTGAAATGGGTTAAAGCAAGATGCGAGAATTAGCCAATAAGAGGCTGAAACTAATGGGCCAGGCAGTGTTTAAATGAATACAATTTGTGTGTTATTATTTCTGGGGCTAAGATGACCATGCGGGAGCCAGGCAGGACGAAAAGCAGGCCTGCTCGCCTCATCACTACATTTTTCTACTTTAATGATGCTAACTTGTGGTCAGTATTGCTCAGTTGGCACCACCTGGACGATTGCAGGACTCACAGCCAGTTACTGCTGTGCTCAGCATTCTCTGCAAAGGCCCAGGCCATGCCACCCAGATGTTTCATGTTGAGTGAGAGAGCTGGAAGGAACAGGAAGGAACAGTGAGGTGTCAGCCATCTTTACTCTTGCTCTGAGGTGCTGTTGCTGCGCAATTATCCCGTCACATTTTGTCATTGCTTTGCACTTACCCTTGCGATGGAAGATCAAATTGCTCTTCAGTTTTGAGTTAGTTCCTATCCCCCTTGCTGTGACAAAATGCCTCCCAGAACAACTGACATGAGGAAGGATTTCATTTGGCTAGTGGATTTAGAAAATTCCGTCACTGGCTGCATATTTGGGATGGAGATATAAAGCCAGGAAGGGGAGTTGGAGGAAATTTTGTACTTCATATCAGACCAAAAATAGAGACTCAGGGACCCACTCCCAGAGCCCACTTCTTCCAGCTGAACCTTGCTTCCTTCACTTTCTAGAAGCTCTTCAAATAGCGACACCATTTGGGGGATCAAGTGTTGGAAACCTAGACTCATCCAGGACACTGGATACTCAAATGATAAGAAATTTCTCCTGGGTCTGGGGATGGTGGGTACCTAGCTCCACCTGATGGTAAAATTTCCCACAGTGTACCCTGTCCTTGAAGGGAAAGCCCATAGTGCAGTACGAGTTGAACCTCAGCTCCTCTATGACTGTGTACAGCTCCTGGTTCCTTCTTCCAACCTCCAATTCTGTTTCTTCATCCACTTTATATTCATGCTCCTCTCCCAGTTGCCTGATGGAACATTTCATGATCTAATACCAGTACAGAAACATTTCCCTTGCATCAATTGTATAACCAGCTCCCACAAGTCACCAAGGTCAAACCTCTGGGGCATTGCTACCTCACTGTTTTTGTAATGTCTCCATCCTTTACTTCTTTCATGAAGAGGAATTGCAAATTAACACTGCTTACACACCTTACTAGCTCACTAAGCATAGTGAAATTTTATCAGCATTGGATTATTTTAAGTACTGTGAAGTGAAAGAATAAGTCAGAAGATATAGGTCACAGGATGGGCAATTATTTATGGTCTGCATAGGTAATAGACCACTAAGAATATTGTTTGCTAAAAAATAAATTTGTTTTTTTATTTAAAATTCATTTTACTGTACTTGTTTCTCTTTTATAATTAAAAATACTTATTTATTTTTATTTTATGTACATTAGTGTTTTGCCTGCTGGTGTGTCTGCATGAGAGCATTGGAACTTCTGGAAGAGGAGTTACAGACAGCTTTGAGCTGCCATGTGGGTGCTGGGACTAGAACCCGGGTCCTCTGGAAGAGCACCTAGTGCTCTTTATTGCTTGGCCATATCTCCAACCCCTATACTTATTTCTTAATAGTATTAAAAAGTTAATATATAAATTAATTAGCACAAGATGGAGACAATTTTTTATGATTTTAATAAAACACCCCAACCATTAGGACTTTATTGATATTATATATATTACAAATACCTTTAATTTACACACACATTAGTGGGTTTAATTATGACATTTTTATACACACACACACACACACACACACACATATATATATATCTTTGCATCTGATTATGTTTATCTCTCCCACTACTTTCCTTTATTTTCCCTCCCCATTTCTATTGGTTCAGCTTCTCTCCTCACACAACTCTGTTCAACTTTCTCATCATACACGTTCATATCACTAAAAACAGATTTTTGCCTATGAGAACAAACATGAACTATTTTTTTCTTTGCTGGCGTGCCTCCTTTATAGATCTTCTAACCCTGTAGTTCCCCTTTACCTTCATCTTACAAACATATTTACATCAGGATTCACCCCATGAAGAAAAACATGCAATGTTTGGCTGAGTTTGGCTTATTTCGTTTAACATCATGGTCTCCGATTTCATCTAAGTTTTTGAATGACATGACTTCATTCTTCTTTATGATGGGTTTCTATTCATCTGTTGATGAATACCTAGACTGTATTCTTGGTGTCTATGAATAATAACTCATAGCATAGAAGGATGTGCAAGTGTGTGCGTGACCAGACAGCTTAGATTCCCCTAGCGTGGGGATAGCTGGATCATATGATCATATGGTCATTATCTTTTCTATTTACCTTCTTTTGAGGAACTTTCATACCAGTTTACATAGTTATTGTAACACCTGTTTCCATAGTAACTGAGCATGTTTACATTTCAAATGCAGGTTAAGAGTTTGTAGAAAATCACTCAAGCTGGGCAATGGTGGCGCACACCTTTAATCCCAGCAATCGGGAGGCAAAGGCAGGTGGATCTCTGTGAGTTCGAGGCCAGCCTGGCCGGCAAAATGAGTGCCAGGACAGGCTCCAATGATACTGAGAAACCCTGTCTCAAAAACATTGAAAAACAAACCAAAACAAAATGAAAAATCTTGCTCACTAATATTTGACTCTGAATTTCTAACTTCCCCTTAATTAGATTATATCTGAACATTTTGACATAAGGTTCTTGTTCTATTCAGCGTTGTAAGAGTCCTTTAAATAAATGTTTGTAATTTCTAACTGGTAATATCGTTTATCTTTGCTCATGGAGATTAAGACAGAACTAATTTTCTTAGTATCTACTTATTTTTTATCAACAATAATAATGTAATACAGAAAAACAGAAACAAAATGGAAATGAGAGAAAGCAAGTATCTTTTAAAACTGGAAGGAAACTTAGTGTCTATGGCTGAAGAGGTTTCTGTAAAAGAAACAAGTATGAAAATGGGGGGAGGGGAATCAGAGATAACCTTGAAAGTTACTGAAAATAGTTATTTTTTTTTAGAAAATTCCAGAAAAGAAAAATGGAAATTTTCTGGAAATATTTTCTTAGAAGTCTATCAATTAAAGGTTCCACAGCGTAAGTATTTCCCTTCTTTCCTTCAGTTCTGCTTGTAGTAGGATGCATGCAGATCCTGTTGCATCATTAATGATGATTCAAATAGTCACATTTTTGAGGTTTCATTAGCGATGTGTAATAATTTTTTTAACTTTTAAATTAGGAAATTGGTGTCATCGCCACAATTAAAAACGAAAGATTTATAGGTGTGTGAGTCTACCAGAGCCAAACTGAAGCCAAAGAATAAAGCTTTACTGAGTCAGGCCACTTGTGTGCTGTCTGTGAGAGAAGGGAGAGCAGCCTGGTAAAAGAGAATTGGGGTTTTTATAGACTTGTTCAAGCTGCGATGTGTGTTTAAATGACATACTTATTTAATTTATAAATTATCTATTAAATGGAATCATTACTTAAAGTGTCACAATGTCAATATAAAATACTTAAGTCTATTTAATTATTAAACTTTTCCAGAAAGATTTTAATTATGTTGATTTATATCACCTAACATTGATGATATAAATTTATATTTGTTCATCATTCTCAGGACTTTCATAAAATTAGAGACACTGATAATACTTAGGTACTAAGGGAAAAATAAAGTTAACAAGTGCTTGTATGCTTTCTATGGGTAAATGAAACGTATAGACTTAATGCAAGTTGTATGTTGGAGATGCAAGTGTATCGATGGAAGAATTCTATTTCCATTTGTCTTCGCTCAAGGCTAGGGGAATTGAAGCTATATAATTGAGACTTACTTGTAACACGGAGTCACAAGGGAGATAGAAAGCTTATTTGGATTGATGTTGTAACTTAACAATTTCATCTATTTTTGCTGTTTTGAACTTCTCAAGTTTAGTTCATGGCATGGCCTTCCAGGTCCTAACGTAGGATTTCCTGTGGAAAAAAACAAACCAAAGAAGACAGATAGCTGATGTCCATATTTGTGAATGGAGCAGATGCCTCAGGGAGAAAGGGAGGTAGATCAGTTTTCCCTGGGACAGTTGTGCAAGTATTGCAGAGTCATGGACATATTTTTATACACTTTGAAAGCTAAGAGCATTGGAGAATTCTAGTCACTTTAACTTTTCTCCCTCAGTACAATGAACCATGGCATAATATAATACCAATAATATATCAGTGTGTAGTCAAAGTAGTAACCAGAGAGTTTATAAGCCCAAAATGATTTAGGAAAAATATTCATATTTATATAATCCTTACAAATACAATTCAATTCAATATTACTAAGATTTTCAGGTAACATAATCTATTCAAATGCTTTAAATTTTATTGAAAAGTCTACTTTTTTAAAAAAATTGTTTTTTATTAAGCTATATATTTTTCTCTGCTCTCCTCCCTTCCTGTCTCCTCCCCTTCTACCCTCTACCATGGTCCCCATGCTCCCAATTCACCCGGGAGATTTTGTCTTTTCCTACTTCCCATAAAGAGTAGATCCGTGTCTCTCTTAGGGTCCTCTTTGTTGTCTAGGTTCTCTTGGATTGTGAACTGTATGCTGGTTTTTCTTTGATTTATGTCTAAAAGTCACTTATGAGTGAGTACATATGATAATTGTCTTTCTTGGTCTGGGTTACCTCACTAAATAGGATGTTTTCTAGATCCATCCATTTGTCTGCAAGTTTCAAAAGAACATTATTTTTTTCTGTTTTATAGTACTCCATTGTGTAGATGTACCACATTTTCCTAATCCATTCTTTGGTCAAGGGGCATTTAGGTTGTTTACAGGTTCTAGCTATGATAAATAATGTTCTATGAACATAGTTGAGCACATGTCCTTGTGGTACAATTGAGCATCCTTTGGCTATATACACAAATGTGGTATTGCTGGATCTTGAAATAGGTTGTTTCCTAATTTTCTGAGAAATCGTCATAATGATTTCCAATTATTTCCATTTCCAGATTTCCTTTGGTTTGTGCTTTTTAAAAATTGCTTCTATTTCAGTTTTCAAGTCTTGAACCGTTTTTTCACCTATTATTGCTTTTTCTTGGTTTTCTTTAAGGGATTTTTTTTATTTATTCCAATTTTTTGGTTGTCTATACTCAATTTCTTTCTTTCTTTCTTCCTTTCTTTCTTTCTTTCTTTCTTTCTTTCTTTCTTTCTTTCTTTCTTTTTTTTTGGATTTTCAAGACAGGGTTTCTCGGTAGCTTTTTTGGTTCCTGTCCTAAAACTAGCTCTTGTAGACCAGGTTGGCCTTGAACTCACAGAGATCCACCTGCCTCTGCCTCCCGAGTGCTGGGATTAAAGCCGTGCACCACCACTGCCCGGCTGTATCCTCAATTTCTTTAAGGACTTTTCATTTCCTCTTTCTGGGCCTCAAACATCTTCATAAAATTATTATTAAGGTCAGTTTCTCCTGCTTCATCTGTGTAGGGATGTTTAGGTCTTGCTGTTGTAGAACCACTAGTTTCTGGTGATGCTGTATTGCTGTTTATGTTGTTGAGTGTACTCTTATCCTCCAATCAGATTAGCTAGAACCTGTGTTTCAGAGGGGTCCCTTTTCCTTTAATTGGTGTAGTTTGAGGCTGTGAATCCATTGATTGCTCCTTCAGGAGTAGGTAGAGGAGAGTCTATGATGATCATTCCTTCCTCCAGGTGCCTACAGATTCAAGACTCAGATGGTCATTCCTCTTGGTGCTGATGGGCTGAGAGCCTCCCAGTCAGATGATTTTTGGAGGCCACTGCTATCATCACAGCCTGCCTCCTTGCTGCTCATGCTTCTCCTCCCAGCAGACTCTGCCCTTAGTTCTTAAGTGCTGGGATTAAAAACATGTGCTACCAGTGACATTTGAGTTTTTAAATAACTCTTTTTGGAAATTTGGGTGTGGATTATTTGCTCATTAACAAGTTCATTTAAAATAAAACTTAAAAGAGCCATGTAGTTTATTCACTTATTCAACTAATGCCTGGTGAAACCTATAATTAGTAATCGGTCAATTAGGTACTGGGTGTTATACAATGCTGACAGTCCCCCTTTTCGCTGCCCACTTCAAATGGTAGTTTTTGCTGCAAATTTAGAATTTAATGTTATGTGTTTATCTACCATTATTACTCATTACTAAGAATGCATGTTCCTCATTCTTTTTTACATAGGGAAAAAGGCAAAAACATGACCGTAATAAAGAAGGAATCTTTCCTTTTAATTTTATCCATTTTTAGAGGATTTCAGAAAAGCAATGAGAGACCAGTCCAGGGTCTGTAGCTTCATTTGAGGTGACAAGCTGCAACTGGAATTTGTAGGCTGACAGCAAGCTAAGGCTCTCAAATTCATAACAGGCTCGACCCCACCACCTATTCCCCAAACTACAATTAAGAGACAGACAGTAACCTAGGCCAGCCACTCTTAGAAAGTCTTGAAGTTTCTGACAAAAAAAATTGAGAAATAAAAAGAGCACTACCATATACCAAAGCTGTACACTCGGGTAGTTACCTGAGAGACTCTCACATACCACAATTAGGATTATGGTAGAACCTTTCACAAGGGCTAAATTGCAGGGCCAATGTAGATGTCCATCAGCATTGGAATGCATAAAGAAAATCTGGTCTGTGCACATGATGGAATCATTTTAGACATGAAGAATGAAGTTGTGTCCTTTGCAGAAAAGGAGACACAACTGGAGACAATCACAATAAATAAACTAAGTCAGACTCAGACAAATATCATGTGCTTTCTTTCCTTCATGTGGCCTGGGTTTTATATATGTATGTATATATGTATATATATATGTGTATACACATATCTATATATAAATTATGTATATACAGTTGACATGGAAGTATTAAAGTAGAAGTGAGCTGTCTAGGAGAACAAAGGGAGCTAATTTGATGTGGGGTGATAGAGGGGAGAGCAGTGGGAAGTACTTGCTCAAGTACAGCACATCTGTTTTAAATAATAAAGATTCTTTCCAGGTTTAGTAGAGGGTACACTGAAAAAGATTTCAGGTTAAACAACCTTTAGCATTGTCTGCCACTCAAACAGTGGAAGCCAGGGTGAATACAGTGGAATTTACTGAACAAAGAAAATTCCTTACTTTTTGAGACTGGAGATGGGAGATATCTCTCCATTTATGTAGGGAAGTAGTCTCTAAATTTCTAAGGGAAATGTCCTGGAATTTAGCAGATTAGTGAAGGTGCCAGATATACTATCAGGTGGCAATTGAGGAAAAGTTATTTTTGCTTCCCCACCCGACCTTGTGGTTGCCACAGGCTAGGAGTTTAGTGCGTCAGGAAAGGGTCTGGATAGGATACAAAGTGTGGCCGATCCCCTTCACCAGGGCAGCATCTGTAATACAACAGCAAACTTGTGTGGAAAATAAGAGGCTTTATGTAATCCATGAGAGGGTGTGTGTGTGTGCTATTTCAGATAGAAAGAAAGAAAAGGTGTGTGCATGATTCAATAGTTCTGGTCAAGTTGTCATTTCGTTGATTATTGTTTCAGTTCTGGGTCAACTAGTTGGGCCTAAATAGCTCTTATCCTTTGAGGAGACCAAGAGCATCTCAGTGGGTAATGACTTCTGTTCCAAGGTTCTGTGTTGCCCTTGGGAATGACTACCTTAATACTCAGGTTGTTTTTATTTATTTATTTTTTTCCGCCAGGTTTATGTCACCAAAGTGATTGTGGTTTAGGACAGTGTCTTACCTCTGTGTATTTTTCAGCCTTGGGGGTGTTGTATGTTAGGCAAATGCTCCTTGAGTGGCTAATATACCAAGCTTAAGAGTTAAACAGGGAACTCAAATGGAAAAGAGACAAGAACAAAGTGAAAGCAAAGGCATCTGGCTTGTTATCTTTCTTTTCATGACACTATTGGTCCAAGTGAGTCAATTCTAAGTTTTTGTTGTTGTTTGATTTTTTTGGTAATTTTTGTTTTTGGTTTTTCATAACAAGGTTTCTCTGTGTAACTTTGGAGCCTGGATCCTGTTCTGGAAGTTCCTCTGTAGACCAGGCTGGCCTCGAACTCACAGAGATCCACTTGCCTCTGCCTACCGAGTACTGGGATTAAAGGCATGTGTCACCACTGCCCAGCCAATTCGAAGTTTTAGTAATGCCATCTTCCAATTACCTGTTTCAGAACGGAAACAAGTCCTCATCCTACAGCAAGAAGAAACATTGTAGCTACTGTTCAGGGGGGGAGAAGCTACAAAAGCATTGTTCTGTTCATCTACTAAGACCCAGAACCCAAAAGCAGTTGTTACTTGACTAAACATTAATGGCATGAGTTAGATGTAGGGTCTGGAGAGTTGGCTCATTAATGGTGAATGTCTGCACAACCATGATGAACTGGGAGTAGCTATTAGCATTCAACAGACTAGTACTGTAGGGGTTGCAGAGGAGAATAGTTGAGACTTGTTGGCAGCCAGGCTAACCAGAAAACTCAAGTTCTAGGTTCTGGGAGAGACAGTACCTCAAAGAAATATGTTGGAGAACAGTAAATGAGGTTATCTTAACTGTGCACAGGCCTGTGCATCCATAATACACTTATTCATACAGTGCACACACATACACCATGCTCAGCTCATGTATTTAAACTTAAGGAGACGAGTTAACTGTGATTCATGGAATACAATTAGAAGTTATCATACTTCAATTATTTCCATAATAATGTTAAATTGAAAAGTAATCAACCTGCATCCACCTGGTCTGTCATGCTAAACAATAGTTTATTTTCTGGAGGTGGAAAACACACTGATATCCACAAATGGACCCGAATTTAAGTGAAATGTATTGAAAGATCTAAGAAAGCAAGTAGGCAAGAACCTCAGAAGGGGTACGCAGAGCATATGTAAATGACCGGGGAAGTATGCCAAACTCCAGATGGAGTCTGTATTCAGACTGCTTCTCAAGTGGCTCCCCTTTAAAGAAAACTAAACTTGTAATCATGGGTACAGAATTGCAATTTTAGCTCGTGCCAGGAAGATAATACCTGTTCCCAATCAGAAATCACATATGCCAAGGGCCCAAGCCCTGTGTCAGGTGTTATTCAAATGAATGCAAATTTATTTGTTTCGAGTTAAAAGATACGTTAGGAAATGTAGGTGCATATTTTAAAAATGATCCATTCTTTTAACCACAGGCCTTCGTGGATTCAAATACAGTTGTTCCATGCATTTGTTATTATCAAGGGTAACTGAGTTAATTTAAATGCAAAGGCAGAGAATAGTTAGCTTGAAACATTTGAAAAATAGCCGATTAGAATAAACAACTGTTTCTGTTATGGAATTCAAATCTCATAGCTCTAAGTTGTTTGACTCAGAATGAGTTTTCTGTGTTTTAAAAAGATCCAAAGAAACGCTAATGAAGAGATATACCTTTAAGAAAATGACAGTAGCGCCAGACACATGCTGACACACACCTTAGTTCTAGCACTAGGAGGCAAAGGCAGGTACTGTCTCTGTTTTCAAGGCCAACCTGGTCTACAGTCAGTTAGGGTTACATAGTGAGACCTGTCTCGAAAAAAACAAGAAGAAAGAAAAATTATTTTGGAAATACCTTCATCTAAATAGAATAGTCTTTATTATGAAAAATTTACTATGAACCTAAAATACAAAATATGGGTTCCAAATTACACACAAAATGCATATTTATTAAGAAAAGGAATCAACAATACACATTAAGAATTAGACAAATTTCACAAACATCACACTTTTAAGAAAGATGGAATTTAGTTAGTGCTTGCTGTACTTCTAGACTATCCTCTGCCCAGTGTTGGCTGCAAACATACTATTCATGTTTACAAATAAGAATTTCAAAATTTTACTTTCTATAGAGATAATGAGAAACAGCTTTCATGTGATTGCATGGTTGATTGGAATTGGAGTTTTGCAAGATGTCTTCGCTATGTCCTTAACAGGTGGGTGGAATACATGGTGTCAGCTGATGTACCCAGGGCACTCTTTTTGTGTGCGTTGTTGTTGTTTTGTATTCTGAGAAAGGGGCTCACTGTGTAGC
This sequence comes from Microtus ochrogaster, assembly GCF_000317375.1. Lineage (NCBI taxonomy): Eukaryota > Metazoa > Chordata > Mammalia > Rodentia > Cricetidae > Microtus > Microtus ochrogaster. The sequence continues at coordinate 16,922,592 of NC_022032.1, read as the reverse complement.
CAAGGCTGACTTGGAGGAGTCATGATCCTCCTGCCTCAGAATCCCAAGTGCTGGGATTACAAACGTGGTGGAAAGCCAGTTTACTCTTCAAAGAGAGTATCAAACTAGAACTTTGAACACACATCTTGGGTTTGCCTCAGGTCATATCAAATCCTTTTCTGACTCCTACTGACAAGGAAATGATAGTCATGTGCATTCATGAGACTTTAGGCACTGGCAGGGACTCAATGCAAGGTATGCTTACAAAGTGCTCAGCTTGTTGAAATTATGGCAACAGTTCTGGGGAACTCCTGAAGGGGCAGCTGCCGAGGAAGCTTTCTTACAGGCATCTGCTGAGCACAAAGCTCTTTCACCTGGTAGTGTTGCCATTTCAAATATGCCTTCCCCAACCACACTACAGACTTCCATCTAAGTTTTTCATTTTTCCCTCTGTTAAATAAAAGGGTAATAAACCAAGTGGATTTTCAACCAAGAACAAATAGAAAATATACAAACATTTTTCACACTGTGAAAAGATATTTCTTGATAGAGGAAATAAAAAAATCTGATAATTTTTCATTTGTTTGCGGGAAAAGAGAGATTTCTACAATACGACACAGAAAATCTTTTTTAATATTAGCATTCGTCAATGTTTGTTATTGTGAAGTTTCAATATTTATAGCTTCATTACCGTTATTGTCTTCTCATTGTTAAAAAATTCAAACAATACAGAAATAGTTCAAACCTTTAAAAATTTAGTGTGATGGCAATTTGCTGGAGAATGACAAATCAGCTTGTGTGTGAGAGAGTCCCTTGAAAAAAATCGCGAGAGCTTCTCACTAATGAAGATTGTAGCATCAGTATTCCGGCTTGCCACCTGCTCCTCGTAAGAACAAACAGGGATACTTAGGAGGGAGCAATACATGTTAATGTTAAATCAGAGGAAGACAAACTGATGAGGAGCTGAGTTACATAATTAGATATGTACAAACTCCCTGGCTAGCTACTTAGCAAGGTTCCTTTCCCTCAGTGGGGTTAGCAAATTAATTGGATGGAGAAAAACACACATTTCGCAACAAACACTGTGTGTGGCATGCTAACCCGCTACCTCCTGGCACCTGCCTTGGCTTTCTCTCCTTCCTCTGAGCTGGCCCTCTTTTTTTTTCCCCCTTCATGCAAGCCCTCCCTGTCTTAGGACGCTCTCGTTTACCCTCTGTTGGCTTTCATGTTGAATTTGCTCTCTGGAGTCCGTGCGTACATTGTTTCCTGCCTCCAACTCGACTTTCCTCTCACTTATTAATTAAACGAGTAATTGCTGAGCCCCTGGTAGACTTCAGGCAGTCACATTCAAGGTTCTGAAGCTCTAGTTGTTAAGAAGACAGGATGCTCCCCTCATCCAGTCGTCCCATCACCTCTTACTCGCGTGATTACAAAGTCTCTTCTAGAGCTGCGACATGGGTCTACTTCCTTCATTCATCCTCACAGCCACCCCGCAAAAAATACCTTTCTCCTGTGCATGTCATGGAACAACACTGCTACGGGCTCTCCCCTGGGCATTCCAGGCACAGCCATGCTGGCCCTTTAAGTAGCCTTGGCTCTTTCAGGTTCCCAGGGATTTGCCTTCCCACTTGCTCAGTTCCAGGTTTCTGAATTGATTCTTCCTCCCCTGCCCTTGCTAGGGTGACAAGCCTGACATGCAGGGAACCTGGTGAATTTGCTGCTCTGCTGCTCCAGCTCTTTGCACCAGCCTCAAGGCTCTCTGCACTGCCTGATCTCTCACTGCCTTCACAGTGCCCGACTTTTAAGTTTGAACCCAGGTGACTTCCTGTTCCCCTCCAGCATGTTTGGAACGAGGCAGTGATTTTTTAATGAGCACTTCAACAAGTATTTATGGAGTCTCTGCTGTAGGCTCACAATCATTTTAGGTGCTGGCGATATAGTGGAAAAGATAAACAAGTCTTATTTTCTGGCATATATATTGGAAGGAAGATTTAAAGTGGGGCCCCTTTGTGCCTCAGTGCTCCAGGTGAAGGTTTTATTAGTTAGTCAAAAACAAGTTGCCAGGATGGTACCTGTCATGGTAATATAAAAGAACTAGCATTGACTCCATGTTTACTGAGTCCTAGTCACCTTGCTCAGGCATTTGCATTCATCAATTTAATATGCTAAGACCCCCATATGGTAGAGTCTATCGTCATTCAGTTGATGAGAAGACAGAAGGCCTGAATGGTTCAGGACCATGCAGCCGGCAGGCTGGTAGGGTGCATCGCTTCTTCTGAGGCAGTCTGCCTAGACCTTGTTTTCTTGGTAAGTGTTATCAAAATCAAGAAGAAAGGAGTCCTTTTATGCATAGATAGATGGCGCAAATGATTTTTTTTCTCAGACTGGGAAGGGGGAGAGAAAGTCATTTTTGTGTGGTACTCTGTGAGGTTGGTAGGATCTCAGACAGAAAGTATCCCCTGAAGATCAGACCCTGGCAGCTTGGTTAAAACTCTCATTTGTCACTCATGGCTTCAGGACAGGAAGTGCTATCGGAAGTCAAGGGTTCTCATTCTCTCCTAGCATGTGGTCTCCAGGGGCGAAGAATGATCTAATAACAAAGAAAGGAGTCTGCCGATGACATGATTCCATACTCCGAAGGCACCAGTGACTCCACCAGAAGTCTCAGACTAGACAAGTAACTTTTGCAAAACAGCAGTATACATAATGGGCAACTTTTCTATTCACCACCAACAAATGTAGCATGTTAGAATTCGGAAGAACATTCCCTTTCTCAGAAGTCTCCTACCAAGAAGCACAGCGACAACAACAGCAATCTCTAGAAAAATCTTAGGAATAAACCTAACCAAGGAGGTGAAAGAGCTCTAAAGTGAAAACCGTAGAGGAAAAAATTAAAGACGCTGGAAATTAGAATTAAATCCATTGCTAAAATGACAATACTACTAGTGAGAGGTACATAGCCTAAGCAATTTGCATCAGAATACCAACTGTATTCCTTATAATATTACAAAATATAATATTCAAATTCATGTGGAAGTCCAGGAAAACATTGGATGTTTCAAATAACCCTGATGAAGAAGAGCAATGCTGTAGGAATCACAATACTTGATGTCAGAATGCACTTGGAGTACAGCAGTGGATAAAAACGTTTGACTAAATGAATGCCACCGTTGAGGGGGCAACACTTATTTTCATTAATAAACTACAAATCTAGTAATTACAAATTTGTATCATAAGAGCATAGGATGCAATGAGTAGGGATATCAGGGAGGGCCCAATGGGATTAGGAATTGACAAATTTCCTTGAGACGTGATATTTAAATGAAGAAGGTAACTTATTCTGGGTTAAAGTGTGGGAAAAGATGTTCTGCCTACAGAGTCCAGTCTAGGAAAAGAAAAAAGAAAACAGAACTGGATGCTGTAGAAGACTCAGGGGGTAGGAGCCTGGGGTTCTCTTGGATGGAGTGGAAGACTGAATTAGCGTCCAGCAGATAATGAGTTTCATGTGTCATATTAAGGATCTGCGGTTTAATCCTTTCTGAAATGGGGAAACATAGATGTCATGGAATAAGAATGATACATGCCCAAGGTCACGAGATGGAGAGTAGATATGTGAGCCCAGCTGAGAGGCTATTGCTGCAGAGGTGGATAAGGATGCAGGAGCCTTACATGGGATGTGCTAATGGAAAGAGAGCCAGTGCAGTGCCCTTGATGGTTGTTTTGGAGTCATAGTAGACAGGACACGGGAATCACAGTGTCAGCGCAATATATAAGAAGAAAACAGACAAGTGACATGAGCAGCGGGGCAAAAGGTGATTTTCCACTTAGCTGAATCAGAAACAGATTTAGAAACAAAATGAAGGATTCAGATTTGCACATGCCAAGCTTCAGAATGTGTGTAAAAATCTCAGCCGTTTATTTATACTGAAGTCTAAGCAATGGTCATCTGTCAAATTAAAATCTAGACTTCAAAGTCATAGAAATAGAAAAGGGATGACGAGAAGGCAGGGAAAAACCAAAAGGAGTGGAACTGGGGGGATAAAGAGAGGGAAAGGTGGCTTCTGGAATAGGGGTGCCGAGAAAGCAGAGAGCACTATTTGGGAGGAAGGTGATCAGAAAGAGGGCACAAAGGGTACAGGGGAGGACTGTGGAGAAAGAGGATGGATGAAAGCAAGGAACATTGAAATATATGTGTGGGAATGACCATCATTTGTATGCCCACTTTAAAAAATTAGCCTAAATTTAATTATTTATATACAGCCCTTCTTTTCTTTGTCTACACCAAGAGAAACTGAAAGCAATTTCCCCGTCTGCTTGACTCTGTCTCCAGATATTAATGTGGGCAACAGGAATAAATGAAAACCAAAACACACACCCTTCTGTAAAGTTCTATGCAAGCAGCTGTGCGTAATAATGTACATATTAATTAGAAGATTATTCACTATATACTAGTGTTACCCACAAGTCTAAGATAGATTTCTAAGCCTAAGCTATCAAATAAGAATAATTTGTAGAAGCTATGGAGGAATAAAGAAAATTGTGCACTCCGTTACTTGACTCATCATCAAAGTAGCAACAATTCAAGGGCCATAAAAATTGAGGTTTTCGGATACAGATTCAGGGCATGGATTTATTTGAGTAGTGAAGCAATAGTGATTTTCTCTGTACTATGTAGAGTGCACAGTCAAGTTAGGTGAGGACCTCCTTGTGGATAGTCAGTTGTGTTTTTGTATACCTACAGTCTCAGACGTCACTTTGATTTTGTTGCTAGCGTTCCTCTTCCTCTGTGTGTTTTCTCTCTCTTCTATCTCCTAGATCTTAGACCGGATGCGGTGCTCAAACGAGAGTCCTAGTATCCCGCCTCTCACTCTCCCATGCCGTTTCCAGATCCTCATCAAAATGTGGTATTTTCTTCCCAAGGCACTGCCATATTTTTTCTCTCATCATGACACCTAATTTGAAGGTGGCCGACTGTTAAGACGCACTGTCCCGTGACAAATCTGTAAGCCATGAATTGATCTCTGCTCCACGCGCAGCACCGTGCAAGTGTGGTGTCTCGCAACACACCGTAAATCTCTGCCTTCTTTCCTGCTAGGCTTTCCAAGTGCTGAATGGCAATGTGGAGATGGATGGGGATCAGTTCCTTGCCATCATCAATAGCACCTGTAATTTATGGGCAGGAAATAATGCTTGTGAGTTACGATGTCCTTTGTTTGCCTGAGCAGTCCTGTGCTGAGGGCTGCAGTGCCTACATCATAACATTTGAGTGTTTACTATCATGTAGTACTATAACAGAAATGCCCAACTTGAAGCAGCATGATATTACACTCATGAGCTATAAAAATTATCCAGTCAAAAAGCTATTTCCTCCATTGGCTTGATGCCCCAAGGCAGAGGGATAAGGATGCTACAGAGAACCAACACATGGAAGCTTAGTTTGGTTGCGTCAAGTTCTTTATTTCCTGCTCATTAAGGGGACCGAGAGAGACTTCACTCCAGGAAGCCTTCAATAATAAAATAGCTCTGTCCACATCTCAGTCTTCCGAATATAAATTTTGAAAAAGTAACTGTCAAGTTTTAACAACCATGCTGCCGCTTTTTTATTTCTTTAAGGCCTTTTTTTCCCCGTCTTGGAGACAGTGTTTCCTGTAGCTCAAGCTGGCCTCCATCTTACTCCGTAGCTGGAGACGGCATGATCTTCTTTCTCCAACCTCCCAAGGGCTGGGATGACTAGCACCAGGTACCACTGTGAAAAACACACTTTCAGAAAGGGAAAACCTAATAATCCTGTAATAGTGGCTTCTTCCCAAAGAAATATCAGCTGCAGCTTTGTTTCATTATATCAATTTTGTTCACTCTAAAAGGGGAAGTAATGCTAGATATTATGTTCATGAATTATTAATTGAGAAAACATATTTTCTCATGCTTGCTAGCTGCATCCTGATGGTTAAATAAAATACTTTTGCGTTCTTTACAGTCATTGAAAGTAACATGTCACTGTCAATGGCTTAAGACACAAGACATTCATGTACAACTTCAACTAGGAGATGATGGGTTACGTGATACTAACAAGATCATCGTTGAAGAATAGAAGGAACAGTGACATTCCACAGCAAAATGTGAGCAGTTTTTCCTCCTGTAAACACAGTCATAGATTCCATTTTGAGTTTAATATACCGTGCATATTATATTGTATATTTTCTCGATCTTGTTAGGGTTTATTTATTGTATATTTTCTCGATCTTGTTAGGGTTTATTTATTGTATATTTTCTCGATCTTGTTAGGGTTTATTTATTGTATATTTTCTTGATCTTGTTAGGGTTTATTTATTGGTTTATTCATTTGTTTCTCTATTGACATAACTTCTCAATGAGTTAAAAACAGTTGAAGCAGACCGTGCACTGAAATGAAAGGTATCATTCTTTAAAATATATCAGAGATCTTTTGCCGCAGTGTACATTTGATTTTTAAGGCCATAAATGAACATCTAAGTAAATGGAGATGGAAAAACTGAGTAAAAACAGTAGGTTAGGCACCCAAACCTATTTATCCAGTTGTACAACTTAAATACTCAAAGTAGAAACCATGTAAAGTGTTGACTGCTTTTAAATGTATATATTATATATGTATGCATACAAGCCATTTGTCCTTACAGTCTGTATGCTAAGACCCACCAATGTCAAATAGGCTTGTGAATGATGTTCTATGTTCTACCATGAAAATCTCCTCAAGCATGGGTGGATCTTATTCACACAGTGCTGTGTGGCACCTCCCACTTTGGAAATACTTCTGAAATACCCCAAGTAGTACAATTATCCAAAATAAAGAATGATTTTTTTTATGTGTAGGATTCTTTTTTTTTAAAGGAAAAAGCTAACATTGCTTTATTTTGGAATAAATATTCATGAGAAGTCATTATATTCATTCTTAGTTCCTGGATATGGTAATATCTTGGAAGACACATATAAGGTAAATATTCTAACTCTGATATTGAAATACTCAACAACTGTGCTCTGCATAATTCCAATTGTAACAACAAGAAAAACAAGGAGACATGAATTGATTGTTTACTCCGGTCTTTACTTCAAAATCATCTGAATTATTTATTTTCTCAATGTATGTAAAGAGAAAATGTAGGCATATAAGTGGGATGGACAGGGTTGGTACTAACTCTCTGTATATAAATCTTTTGACTGGGCAAACTGTGATAATCTTTAAATTAATTCAGCTAATGTATCTACTGAAGTTGTATTTGTTAGCCTCCTCTTCCTTCCTTCCTTCCTGATTTCCTTCCTTTCCTCTTTCTCTCTCTGTCTTTCTGTCTCTCTGTCTTTGTCTCTGTCTCTGTCTCTGTCTCTCTCTTTTTGTTTCAATTCAGGTCATTTCCTACTTTGGAATTTTCATATTCCAAAACTTAAATTGTATGACTTCAATGTGGTTTCTTCTTATATATTTTTTCCCTGCTGACGTAAGGTTTTTCTGTCATGAGAACCATAGTGAAAAGAAGACAGCACCTTTAAAAACCATGCCTGTGTATATTTAGAAAAGTACAGAAACATAGACAGTTGGCAGCCATATATAGATGCAGAAAGCTGCAAGAGAGTCCTGCATTTTTCCCACCTTACAGCTGGGGCTCCATTCTCTGCATCACAGTCAGTGCCACACAATGGCACCGCCATGGAAGCGCATGCACGTCTGTGCAATTATTTCTCTCTCAAACACTTTTCAGAAGGAGGAGGCTGGTTTCAGGGACAGTCATTAAACGTGGTTGTTTATGCTTCTACAACAGAGAGGAGAGGAATGTGTATTTCCATGTCATGGGCATAAAGATGTGATTGGCTAGGGGAAGAATGCCATCCCACTAGAAAGGCCACAAAGGCCAGTGGTTTTTGTTTTTGTTTTTTTTTTTTTTTTCAAAATATCATGTTAGATGCTACAAATGCATGACAAGGAAAAGAAGACAAAAGGGAAGAGGAGGAGGAGAAAGGGAGGGAGAAAAGAAGGAATCTACCAAAAGTGAACCAGGTCTTTATAGTCAACTATTTTCAGTGGATAATTGTATTTAATATAAACTTCATTTCAGTCAGTTTAAGTTATGAAAAAATTCTGGAGTCAGTTATAAAGTGTCTTATAACTTTCTAGAAGGCAACTGTGAGTCACTAGAGGGTAGGAGGAATTAACTAGGATCCAGAAATATCCAATTCCCAACCATACTTTTGCTTGACTAAATTTGAAAATGTAACAAACACCATATACTTAAACTTCATCAATAAATTTGATAGACATTTTTGATAGTATTCTGGGAAAGCAGGTCTAATATGAACTAGTTGGCCTCTCCAGAGAATTTACAGCCAGTAGAAAGATCAAATATCAGGACTGCTCACTACTGATTGTTTAGTATACTGGCAAAGACTAGCATCAGCTAGGTGGATGTCCTAAGCCCTGTTGTGTTCAGGATTTCACGGTTTGATGCTCAAAAGGTCAAGTGACCTGCTTCTTGAACTGGTAGTTTTGCAGAAAGTCTAGAACAAACAGAACTGTGCTCAAGCATGGCTGAATTCAAGCTAAATTTCTGCATTATGAGAGGGTCATACGGTTTGGAAATGTGAGGAACGTGGAAAATGTCAAGTTAAAATATTCCTCCTTCTCTTGAATGTGATGCCTTGTAAAAATGATTTCTTAGCATAGCTAGTTTTCTGGAAGAATAAAATGAAACTTTTAAAATGGAGGACTTAATGTCAAGCTGGATCCATACTTTGTGCAACTCCTACACATATACGCTTACTTCTGAAACTGACAAATTTACAACGGCTCCATTAAACAAAATGAAGAAATACAGCCAGTTCAGTAGTGTTAGACACATATCTGAAATGCCGTGGGAAGAAAATGCATGACAAGGAAAAGAAGAAAAAAGGGAAGAGGAGGGGGAGAAAGGGAGGGAGAAAAGAAGGAATCTACCAAAAGTGAACCAGGTCTTTATAGTCAACTATTTTCAATGGATAATTGTATTTAATATAAAATATAATCATATTTTAAATATAGTGAGTTCTAGCATGATTTCATGAAAAAATTAATAATATTCTTAACAAAATTATAAAGCAGTTGATATACAAAAGTCATAATGAATAAAATTCTGATTTATATTGAAAAAAATTTCTTTTGGTAAAATGTAATTGAATGAATCACATCCATATTTTGCCTAAGTCAAAGGTTAACCAAAGAAGTCAGGAAGAGTGAGATGGTTCAACAGTTCACAACACCTGTCACTAAGCTTTATGACCTGATTCCAATCCTAGAACTCACATGGCGGAAGGAGAGAAAAGAGAGCCCTGCAAGTCATCTTCTCAACCTCACCAATGCACCATGCCATGTGCTCCCCCGAACAGATAGAGGAATAGATGTAAAAATAAATAAAGAGAAGCAGGTTGAGAACCCAAGGTGAGAGTGTGAGTTTCTCCTTTGTTTCTATAACTTGAGTAGGTGATGTGGTGAAGCAGTTTTGACTGTCCCAGAGCCGCACTGCAGCTAAAGAGAACACATCAACTTCTCAACATTTTTGATGAATAAGCTCAGACATGCCCAGGTTACCTCACAGTTAGCATTGTGAGGAAGAAGAGATTAAGAGATAGTTGTTAGCAAGTTAGTTCTATAGCTGCTTCTTTGACTACAGAATAAAAAACATCTTCTAAGGGGGCTGTCACTACATCTTTCAGAGGAGCCAAAAGATGTTTGCTTGAATATGTTGACCGAAAATTTATAAAAATTTTAATAGAAATTAAACAAATGTTTAAAATGCCGGACATCAAATCTTTCAATTGGCTACTTTCATTTCATTTTATAAGATAAGTGACTATAAGAAAAGACTCCCAATATCTTTCGTTAATGGAATCATTATAGGAATTTAGCTAAGTGTGAGAAAGGGTAGCTCTTTTTTATATAGGGCTAATCACAGCTGTAGTGTGTTCAGTAAAGCCTTCCATTGAGCTGATATCTGTCTCAGGCAAAGCAAATGGCACACACTGTCTTGGTAGGGGACCCTGCTCCTTTGCTTTATACACTGCATGTGCTTTCAGGTATTTTGGGAATTAGAAGCACTTTGTGTGAGAAAGACACTGATGTGGCTATATTTTTTGGTAGTGTTAGTTTCCATCCTGTCTGCAATACAGTCATCCCTGTTACAGATGTTCTCTCTAGACAGAAAGCTTCAAGAAGAAACCCGAATACTGGGAGAAACCTAAACCTAAAGAACTTCTGCGAGGCAAGGGCTTGGCAGGGCTTAAAAGTGGAGAGAAGGTGGCTTGCTGTCATGTTAGCTTTTAGGGGTCATGGTAGAAAACAATTTTTGAATGAAATGATTGAAGGATAATTTCCATTAACGTTTTTTTGAAAATGTTTTTGCTTGCATGATAAACACACACTATACGTATACATACATATATACGTATAGTGTGATGCATATATACACACAGAGATTCACACATATATAAATATATACATATATAAATATATATGTTTGCATGTCTCTGTGTAGTTGTGTGACTGTTGTCTGTCCATCTCCTCCCTCTCTCTTTCTTTCTCTCTCTCTCTCTCTCTCTCTCTCTCTCTCTCTCGTATGGTTGTAGGTCCCAGAGGACAGGAAGAGACTTCAAGCTAGAGGGAAAGAAGGAATGAAACCCATGTGATAAGAAGGTACCAAGGGTGGACTGTGCTGTAACAACAGAACCATTGTTCAAAAGCCAGGCATAGTGCATGGTTCTCATCTCAGCACAGGGGAAGCAGAGACATGTAGATGCCTAGGGCTCACTGATCATCAAGCCTCACTCAATCAGTCATCAAGCTCTAGGCCAGAGCTTCTCAACCTTCCTAATGCTGCCACCTTTTAATACAATTCCCCAACCACAAAATTATTTTGTTGCAATTTAATAACTGTAATTTTGCCATTTTAAAGAATGATAATGTAAATATCTGATAGAAGACCCAAAGGGGTTGTGACCTGCAGGTTGAGAACCACTGCTCTAGGATGACGAGAGATCATGTTTTGTTTCTTGTTTTTATTTTGGTTTTTGGTTTCCTTCTTAAAACCAAGGTGGATGGAACCCGGACGGCGGAGGCGGTCGGAACCTGGACAGCGGCTTGGCTGGCAGGGACCTGCTGGGACCGGTGGGGACCAGCTGGGACTGGCTGGGACCGGAGCGGCAGCAGAGGACACAGGCCACGGGCGGCGGGAACCGTCGTGGCGGCAGATGCAGACTGCAGGGACCACACGCAACACCGAGAGCAGATCGCCCCACTGCAGTTGGATAGAGGAGGTGGGCCTTTGGTTGGCAAGGTCCCTGGCAGAGGAGAAGCAGGGTCCTATTCCTGGGGACCCTCCTGAGGGGTGAGAGGGATCTTGGCCCCCCGGCAGAAACCAGGAAACAGAGTGAGGGCATTTTGTGGGAGGAGCCCCTGGCCAGCAGGGAAACCTGAACCAGTTTTAAAAGACCCCTTAGATAGCATTGATAGGAGGAGATGGGCAGGCGCCAAGGCAAGAATTCACCCAATAATCTGAAGAACAGCATGAAAACACCAGAACCCAATAATCTTACAACAG
>NC_022032.1:16899414-16908269 GCF_000317375.1 Microtus ochrogaster | reverse complement strand
TACTGGCTTTGTAAGAGCCTAGGCAGTTTTGATGCTCAACTTACTAGACCTGGATGGAGGTGGGGGTTCCTTGGACTTCCTACAGGGCAGGGAACCCTGATTGCTCTTTGGGCTGAGGAGGGAGAGGGACTTGATTGGGGGAGGGGGAGGGAAATGGGAGACAGTGGCGGAGAAGAGTCGGAAATCATTAATAAATAAATAAAAAAAGAAAAAAAAAACCAAGGTGGATGATAACTAAAGAATGATATCAAGTTCTCCTCTGATCTACACCCCCTCACACACACACACTCACAGAGAGGAACTCTTTGAGTAAGATGCTGTAGATCTGTTTGGGAGAGGAATGACTAAAACAAAGTATTATGATACATACCAAAAAAAAAAAAAAACCCACAGTGAAACCAACTACTTTGTATGCTAATATAAAATATTCATGGGAAAATTTTCTTTGTAGTACTTATACATGATGAGACATTCGAGGAAATTATACTTTTGGCTTTTCTTCTGGTGAGATAATTTAAGCACAAGTAGCAATGTGACTTCTAAATCACAGCACTACTAAGCATCAAGGTGATTGTAGTATTTAAAGATTTATGTGTTGACCATCTTGACTAAGTTGGAGTAAACACTTTGGGAAACTATTTGCTTCATAATATTTGGTCTGTTTCCCTATTGTACACTGATCAAATGTAGTCTGCACAAATGTAAAAAAATATTCTTTAGGTTTTGGTAAATTGTCCACATCTGGTTTATCTGGATAATGGAGATTACTTTTCTCTGGACCGTATATAGTAAGAACAGTATAGATTTTATTACATCTCTTTGCAAAGGCTTTGGATCCAATTAAATTCAGCATGGTGTGTTTACTCACTAACACGATGAATACTATGTAATGTTCATGGAAGTACAATAGATTCATTTATTCATTTATTCTTCATGATCCATTAAGTGAGGAAATATGTTGTACAGATGAAAGCTTCTGGGATTTTATGTTTGTCATGCAGGTGCTGGGATCTGATCTTTAGTCCTCACGATTGAGCAGCAAGCTCTCTTAACCAGAGAGACATTTCTGCAGCCCAGTGATTTGCAATGCTTAATGCTCTTTCCTTGGTCCTTTATTCCACAGATACTTGCTGGTTATCTACTAAATAAATAATGTAGTTAGGTTGAATGGAAAAAATAAAGCAGAATGGAGCATCTGGAGTATTGGAGAGACTATGCAGACATCTTATTATTTTTATTTTTTCAAGATGGACACACCACATTTTCTTTATATGCTCATTTAATGAGAGATATTGTATCTACTCATCAATGTTGGCTCCATTTTTTAGGTGGTACAAATAGTGCTGCAAGAAACATAAATGTTTAAGTGTCTCTGTTGTGTCTTGACTACAAACCTCCTGTTATATAGACAGGAATAGTATAGCTGGATCATATAATAATTCTATTTTTAAATTTTCAGGAACATCTACCCTGATTTCCACAGCGTCTGTTCAATGAATAAGGATTCCTTTTTTTTCTTTTATGTCTTTGCCAAAATTACTTGTTTTTTTTATTTTTGTGATAGCCATTCTTACTGGGATGAGATGGGATCTTAAATTACTTTTAATTGTGTTCCTTGATGGCTAAGGGTTGTGTATCAGTTTGCTCTTCAGATTGAAATATTCTGTCCTTCAGGAAAGCCCCTTTAGAAAGAAGGAGACAACTCAAAATAGGTTCAGGAAGTCCCTGAAACTGACCAGATTCACTAGGCTCCTGTCTTCCAGGAGTAAACATTAAGGGCTGTTGAGAGTCACTCTCAGACAAGCCAAGCATTTAAAACCAAAGTTAATGCTTGCCCTTAACCTTCAATTATGGATGCATTCTTCCATGCTCCCTAACCCAGAGAACAGTGCATGTGTGCACGTGAGTGGGGCTGATCAATTGCTGGAAAGAGTGAACAGATCAAAAGTGACCTTAAACAATGAATATCTACCATACATTTTGAAAACTGTATGGATATTTCCTAATGATGGTATGTTTTCAATGGAACATGCTTTGGGGCAGTTGGAGCAAATAATTTAATTCCTTGTAAAATTCTATTAAAGATTTCTGTAAAGTATCCCTTGCCCCTTCCCCCTATGCAGTTGAAGAGGTGATCTGTTATCTTCCTGTTAAAGCCACCTCCTGCCATAGCTCCCCATACATTATGGACTCTCCCTGTGGACCTTCATATCAAAATAAATTATTTCTTCTGTAAGTCGCCTTTTATCATGCAACAAAAATGTAACAAATACACTTTTCCAGTCTCTGGCTCTTACAATCTGTCCCCCTCTCCCCCAATTCTGCAATGTTACCTGAGCCTGGAAGACTGGGTTAGAGGGATGCTATAAATTCCTCTTCTGTTTAGGAATGAGTACTCCATAGTCACTCATCCTCTGCACTGATAATCGCTTGTGGTTCTCTGTAGCAGCCTTTGTTGTCCACAGAAAGACGCTTCTCAGATGAGGGGTGAGAGCTGCCATTTAGAAGGCAGGTGGATGCTATAACCACTCATTCCTTTGTGCTGGTTCTGTGTCCTCCTACTTCCCTGACAGTGGGTATGGGAACTGAGCATTTTTCTGATGGAGTCTTCAGTCAGAAGCAAGTTGTCATCTTCATTTCCTAGTTCTCTTTCTTTTCTTTTGCCTCATTTCTGTTGATCAAACTTGAAGCACTATATTTAATGAGAGTGGGTATCCTGTCTCATTCCTGATTTTACAGGAAACACTTTCAGCTTCTTCTCAAGGCCATATGACTTTGACTATAAGGTAGTCATGCATGAAAATATTTTATTATTGTTATTATTATTTTCAGATATGTTTCTTCTATTTTTAGACTCCTCAAAGATTTTTATCATGAAGGATGAACTTTGTGCAAGTCCATTTCTCTACCTATTATAGGGATGATGAGACTTCTCTCAGATCTGTTTATGTGCTATATTATATTTATTGGTTTATGCATGTTGCATTAAACTTGTGCCCTTGAGATGAAGCCAACTTAGTCATATTGTATAACCTTAATGTATGGTTTAATTAGATCTGAAATATTCTATTGAGTTTTTTTAAGTCTCCATCCATTGGGGAAGTTGGTGTATAGTTTTTATCCAAGTTGCTGAATTTAATAGAATCTTTAGGAATGTGAGATTTTTAGGGGAGATTGGAAAGACATATTTCAATGATGATAAAAGAAGATTTATAATGAGTCTTAATTTCCTATCAGTTAAATCGCCTTAGATTGATATGGGTCCTGGGGAGTCTTAATTATTGCCAGACTTCAAGGCAGAATGACTCAATAATAACCTGTCAAAATGCCTCCATCTTATAATAGAGAAGATTCCTCTTTGGAGTCCTGAGACTGGGTTTGCCAGACAGTATTTCCTACACTGACTGTTACTATGGCTTTTCAACCATGTATGTAAGTTACTTACTCTTCATATCAAGAGACAAAATCAACATCTTATTAATTCTTGGCCTCCCTAAGGACCTTTACAAGCCTAGTGCTTATACTAATATGCTCAGGGAAAGTACATAATCATATACACTACAACATTTATTTTTAATTTTTGAGTCAACAAGTGTCTTATGAGAAAATCAAAATGTTTTATAGAAATTATGTATGTACTGCATCAAGAAACAAGTTGTGAGGGAATCATACAATGACTTAATAAGATGTTTGATAATCTCTCTTTTGTTTTCTGAAACACAGATAAAGACCTCAAAGAGGCCAAGAGAGGGGGCAGGGAGTGTGAGGACTACTTCTGTTTGTGTTATAAACACAGTTTCATCAACTCCTAACCCTCTCCACCCTACTCTACCCGGGCTTGCCAAATCCCCCCGGTTTTCATTTTGGAATCTTATTTGTACGATAACGTTTGGAAATTCCTTCTATGTGCTTATATATAGTTTGCAATTATCTCAGAGGCGCAGTTGTTTTAGAATGGTAAGACACAGTCTTCTAAAAAGCAGTCTATTTGTTGACGCTAGGGAAATGATGGCTCTAACTCATGCTGTGCTGTAGAAAGGGGAATAGCTAAGAATAGTCAGCTATAAAGGAAGCAGGAAATTTGTTGATTGGCTTGCTGGATTTTTTTTCCTCTGCTTTATGATTTTGTAAAAGAACAAGCAGACATGAGTTCTGGCAATTTTCTTTTTTTTTGTCCTTGCTCCCAGATTTAGCTCATGGATTGTGTTCTCTGGAACTTCTTTCAGAAGCAAGCAAATATTCTCTCCTGGTCTACATCAGAAGGTGGTGGTTATCTGGGAGTGTGCTACTTTCTCAGGAGCAAATCAGCCCAATTTAGTAGAATGGGTGAGCAGATTGAAAAGAAGACAACAGTAATTACAAATCTGAATTATTTGACTCCTCCCAGCCAGTGATGGAGCTTAAGATGCCCCAAGGAATCCCGAACATTTTCCTGATAAATCACAGAAAAAGTTTGACCCCCTGGACCTTCCCACTACACTTCAAATAAAACTGCTCACTTCTTGAATGGGACAAGGTGCAATTACTTGTCCTACTTTATACCAATGACCCTTTTGTTCTAAAGATCCCATCGAAAAATTAATGTTCATGTTTACTTTTGATAGTACCAGCCATACATTTATGCCTCAAGCATTTAGTAATTGCCCTTGCAGGGTGAATGCACTGTTCTGGTTTCAAGGAAGAATCTAGATTTACTGCGGAACTACACAGGGCCAGATGTACCACTTGACAACAGTTAGAAATGTAGAAATGCCATAACCTAGGGAACATGTCAGGTAGGGCAAACCTGAGGAAAATGTAATCTGATGAGAGTTTACCAATGTTCTGTAGCATCAGTTTTTGGAAACCATGCAAATTAAGAGCACTGGTGGGAAAAAAAAAAAAAACATGGAAACACTGGGTTTGAATATTAGCATCACAAATTTCATCTTTTTAGCTAGTTCCATCCCCTAGTTTCTGGAACTAGGAGAAAATTGATAGAACACATAAAAATGGGAAAATCGAGGACAAATAAGTGATTTTTGCTTTTATTTATGACTGCTTCTAAATTTCAGCAAAACCAAAACAAACATAAAACCAGAGATCACCTTACCTGGAGGGAGCTGCCCCTGATTCCCTTCAAAACTGCTCACCTTCAAGAAATACTTGTTGCCAAAATTGATGGTGCACGCCTTTAATCCCAGAGTTTTGGAGGCAAAGGCAGGGGGATCTCTATGGGTTCGAGGCCAGCCTGGATTACAGAGTGAGTTCCAGAATAGTCAGTGCTGTTACACAGAGAAACCCCGTCTGAAAAAAAAAAAAAACTGGGGAAAAATGGCTTCCATAACAGAAGTTTTCCATTACCCTGCAGCTTTTTGGTTTCCATCCCTTTGGCTTTGTTCATGCTGGTGTGTTTCTGGACACCCAATTCTCCTCCATAATCCAGTTTTGTATTTGCAGCTTCTCAGATAGAGCCTTCCAGGACACAGGTAAAACCACAGTACAAATTTTTCTTAGAAATAACACACATTTAACACACAGACAGGATGCAGATGCAAAACAATGTATAATTATGAATAATTAGGAGACAAATTTACGAGGGGCACCTGAGGCTAACAAAGTAAGTACCTCTCAATGTTTATGTTTATCAAGTGCTGTCCTAGAAGTGTGTAGTTGACAATCATGAGTCCAAGACCTGACTGAGCTGTATAGCAAGAATTCATCTGAAAAATTTTATTTAATTATCATTATTATTTATTTTATTTTTTCTTATTACATGTATTTGTGTGTCTTTGTGCGGTGAGCACAGGTTTCTGAGGAAGCTAGAGACATCAGATTTTCTAGAGCTATAGTTGCAGGCAGTTGTATGCTGCCTCAGGTGTGTTCTGGGACCTGAACTCATAAGTTCTGGAGGAGCAGAATGGACATAACTGCTGGGCCATAGCTATAATCCTTAACATTATTTTTCTACAATGACTCATATTTAATGTAATAACTAGATAGGAAAAATATTTTTTAAAAATATAATTGTGTATTTTCTTTTGGGGTTTCTTTTTTTATTTGGATGTGACTACAGTAAATTGTGTCCATAGGTTTCTTTTAGCATCTAGACTTTGAAAAGTCAAATAGAGTTAGTGAGGGAATGAACAGGGGACCTAGTGTTTGAATTGCTCACATACTAGGAGTAGAATAAGTTAAGTCATAAGTGAATTGATGCTGGATCCTAGGGCTAGAGGAACGAATATCTTCAAATTATGCAACGAAACTCAGATACAGAGTGGTAGAAAATGTCGGAAACATCGACTTTGAATTTGAACCACATGGGATAGATTTCTGTCTGAGACATACCAGATCCTGTGCAATCTGTCCAATCTCTCTTTGTGTGCCTTGGCTTTTTTCAAAGTGTTGTTGTGAATTGAGTAACGGTACAAACAGTAGAGCCCTCAACACAGCCCTGACAATGGAAAGTGGCTCCTGAGCATTGGTTGCTGTCACTCTGTGCTGTTCATCCCGGTCACACATTAATATATACAGATGTGACCTCATGACTGCACTGTCTCACAGACCCCAGTGAGGAAGCCCTGGAGAAGAAGAAAGCATGGCAGTGATGAGAGACTTAGACACCCCATATTCACATATGCACAGTTTCCTAGTGCATACTGTACTGATTTTGAGGTTTAGGAAGAAATCCTTTCTAGTAGCCCTTCTCTGCTTCAGTGACTGTTTCTGAAATGTTAAACAGTCTCTCCTCTGCAGTCCTTGTGGGCTGACTTCTGTCTTTCTGACTTTCAAAAGCAGAGTCGGAGGATAGAGGTGTGTAGGGGTGTACTTGAACACAAGGGAACCACCTGGGAAACCTCAGGTGTCCTTGACTTATTTGTTTTCTTTCTCTTGTTTTGAAATAGGGTCTCTCACTGGCCTGGAAGTTGCCAAGTCTTTTAAGCAAATGGTGAGCAAGCCCCAGAGATCTGCTTGTCTTTTTGCTTCCCAAATTCTTAGGTTACAAGCATGTACTATGCCTGACTGTTCATATGTGGGTTCCGGGTATAAAATGCAAGTCTTCATGCTTACAAGGGAAGCAATTTTTCCCAGAAGCTATCTCTCCAGTCCATGTATTTCAGCTCTTAATAACTTGTAGAGACACATCATTAACAGTTTCTCAAGGCCAGAACATTCCCTACTTTAAAAGACCAGTATCTGGGCAAAAGACACTTTGAAAGTAAACCTTAGCTTGTCTCAGTGTATTGATGTTGTAAGTGCAGGAAAAAAGGCACAGGCAACAAAATTTTATTTAGTGTCCACTTTCTTTCTTGCTTTCTTCTTCTTCTTCTTCTTCTTCTTCTTCTTCTTCTTCTTCTTCTTCTTCTTCTTCTTCTTCTTCTTTTTTTTTTTGGTTTTTCAAGACAGGATTTCTCTGTAGCTTTGGACCCAGTCCTGGAACTAACTCTTGTAGACCAGGCTGACCTCAAACTCACATAGATCTGCCTGCCTCTGCCTCCTGAGTGCTGGGATTAAAGGCATGTGCCACCACTGCCCAGCTCACTTTCATACTTAATATGCAGACAAAAATGCACTTAAAACTCAGTTTCCTGGGGTGTAAGAGAGGGCTAAGAGGTTAAGAGCACTGGTTGCTCTTCCTGAGCAGATTCCCAGCACCCACCTGTCAGCTCACTATCATCTGTAACTCCAGGTCCAAAGGGCTCTAAACCCTCTCTAACATCCATGGAATGGGCACACACTTGGTGCACAGATGTACTTGCAGTCAAAACACCCAGAAATATTAAATGAATGAATATGCCTCACACAAAAACCCCACAACTTCATTTTATGGGGTAGTGGTTAGAACACTTGCTGCATCTGCAGATCTAAGTTCAGCTCCCAGTTCCCATACTGGGGGACACACAATCACTTATAATGCCCTTCTAAGAGGTTGGGTTGCTCCTCTGGCCTCCATAGGTACTTGTCCTTGCACTCACATGCATATAACATCCCCATAGGCAAGAAAAAAATTTGTAAAATATATATTAAAAACATTTTTTATCTTTTAGAAAAGTCTCTAATCCTTAACATTTGTGTGTGTGTGTGTGTGTGTGTGTGTGTGTGTGTGTGTATGTGTGTAGGGATAATTATTTTTAGAGTAGTATTTGAATTCTAACTCTTTTTTTTTTTTGACAGCGACACGGGTCATCCTTGAATGCCCCAAGAATGCCCCCTTTATTGTGTTCAGGGGCAGATTATATAGAGATAGCCACTCCCCGGCCAAACCCACCAGAAACCACTCTCCTGCCATCAGGAACTCCTGAAGGTCTCATGCTCAGAGCAGCTGTAGGCACTCAGATCAGGGGATTACAAGGAATTCAGGATCTGGGGTCTCACTGCTCCCAACAAAAGAGAATCAGAGATTCCCAGCAAACACCAGAGGGTAGGATAGAGACAAAGCAGGCTCCTCCTGCCGAACCTTTGTTTAAAGCATACCTGATACCTATTCTCATACTTCTGCCCTCTAAGACTGACTGAAAGAGAGTAAACTCCTTCCTTTACTTTTTTGTTTTTGTACCATTGAGTTTGTACCTCTTATTGTGGCTCTGGGGAACTAATACAGCCCCGGCCACTGCAGCGAAGCAGCCCTTTGTAGTGCCACATGGTCTCTTTATGGCTAACTGGAGGACACAGGAAGACTTTCATACTCTCTACAGTATTTAACAAAAACATTCATTCTCTGCCTTTGGCTTTTGGACACCACTTGGCTGGTTTCTTAGCTCTCGGGTGAGTCCATCCTGGTGAGTCCATCCTGGTTTTCTTTCTTAATCGTCTCCTTTAGTTTATAACCTAATTTCCCCCTCCTCCCAGCCTCCCATTTCCCTCCCCCTCCTCCC
>NC_022032.1:16885899-16899136 GCF_000317375.1 Microtus ochrogaster | reverse complement strand
GCTTTTTCAGTCACAATCCAGCTGGCCTTGGTGAGCTCCCAATAGATCAGCCCCACTGTCTCAGTGGGTGGGTGCACCCCTCATGGTCCTGACTTCCTTGCTCATGTTCTCCCTCCTTCTGCTCCTCATTGGGACCTTGGGAGCTCAGTCTGGTGCTTCAGTGTGGCTTTATTTTTATATATTTAATTTCTGTGTAAGATTGTGTTTCTTGATTTATTCTTCATACATTCAATCTTTGTATCATTTATAAAACAAATATAAGAATTTAGTTTTTTTATAGTAGCCTATTATAAACCGTGTTGCTTTCTAGTAATAAAAGTTCTTGATGTCCATGCGGACAGGTGTCTATATGTAAGTAGAAGTCAGTAGTCAGTGGTGACCATCTTTATTGTTGTTCAGTTTTTGAGATAGGTCTGTCCCTGAATCTGGAGTTCATCAACTAGTTATGCTGCCTGACCAGTGAGCTCTGAAAATCCTCCTGCCTCTGACCCTCTTCCGTATTACCAACTTTACAGACACAGATTTTAAATGGGTTCTGGGGACCTGAACTCAGGTCTTCAAACTTTCTGTTCCACATTTATAATGTAGATTATTGTGGTGTCATAGATTAAGTGTATTTTCAGTTCTTGCTTAGAATACAGATAAGACATTGTGTAATCTCTCCTCCCGTTTCTTTCAATAAGTCTATATTACATAAAATGTTTGTGCGCTACTTTAGAGTGGTCCTTGTTTCTCATAAAATTGTTGTCTTTTCCTAAGTTGAGTGCCATTTCTCACCCTCCACTGAGAACACAGACTGGCTTATCTCATGTCAGTTAATATGTTAGCCTGGAAGACAGTAACAAGAACATTTAGGTTATAAACTAAAGGAGACGATTAAGAATGAATTCTAACTCTTGCTTCCATTAGATTTTCTGTGACTGTTCATTCCTCTGCATACTAGATTTCAGGCAAATGTTGAACTTGCTATTTTGCTTGATTTTTTTTTCACCAGAAACAAACCAAACCAAAGAGTATAAGGAAACAATAATCACAGTATGAAAACATGCAATTTTTTTAAATAAAGAAGTATAGGATTTCTCTTTGAAGGCATGGTGAGACAGTTAAGAATGTACATTATGTGAACCATAGCTCCGTGTTAGACAAGACTGGTCTCAGGATGGGAGCCATATCAACCTTTAATGATA
This sequence comes from Microtus ochrogaster, assembly GCF_000317375.1. Taxonomy (NCBI): domain Eukaryota; kingdom Metazoa; phylum Chordata; class Mammalia; order Rodentia; family Cricetidae; genus Microtus; species Microtus ochrogaster. The sequence continues at coordinate 16,897,949 of NC_022032.1, read as the reverse complement.
CGTTGTTATCTTCTGTCTCCTAGTTCTCTTTCCCAAATGCTCTGTTCCCTGTTTCTCCTAATGCTTTTCCCCCAACTATTATCGATTTATAAAACAATATTGACTCTCGGGTTCTTTCAGTTCCTGCTACCATATCTCCAGGAATTCACCCCAGAGAGCATGGTGAGGTATTTTTATAGACAAAGCAGGAATTCTAGGGTTAACTCCTAAGATAATTATGTAAAAATTCTTTATTTTATCACCCGGTGGTAGTGCAGTTAAATCTGATTAAGATTTAAGTGACAAATATTCTGCAACTGTTTCCACTACAATTTCTGTTTGTACTCCGAACATACAATTTGTCCACACCTGTTCCTAGATGCACTCATTTATTTTTACAGGTCTGTTCCCACTTCAAAGATCAGTTCTCCAGATCATCCAGTTTGGAAGCGGGACACGAACTCGTTTTTAATGAGAGTCGACCTCCTCTCTGTGCCTGGCAGCATCACCGGATGCAACATTAGTCCACCTGGAGATGCTCAGGTAGGGAAGAACTGAAGAGCTGCAGTTAATCAGTCTTGCTAATAAGCTTACAGCGGCCTCTTTCAGGTGTGAATCCCTGCCACCCTCGATCTTTCTGGGAAAGAATCAATGCTGGAATTCGGTGGATATCTCCAAATGGCTTTAATTGGAATTTTTTGGGCTAGGACTGAATACTGAATATTCAATTTCTAGCTTAATGATGATGTTAGGACCATAAACACAGCAGATTTCTGTTCAGTTGAGGTAATTATGTGGGCAGAGATGAAAGTGTTATTAGGTTTCCCAGCCTCTACTTAATGCAATTACTATGAATACTCACCTGGACAGAAAAAGCTCCCTCTTTATATTTTACAACAATTTATAGGTTTGTTTGTGTCTTTTGTTTTCACCTAGTGATTTTTTTTACAAACATTGATTTTCTACTAGTCTTCCTTTCATAAGAAACATTGTTAAAAGGAAGTTGAAGAAAGTCAAAGGAAGATAGACTTCTTAGTTTTTCTGATTTTTGTACACAACAAAGGGAAAAATACATGAGAAATTCATTTTGCTGATAGTTGTCAAATACAAAGTACCTGAGGAATGTGGAAAACAAGTGAAATACAGTAATAGAATGAAAATGTGGTTATTTCAAACACAATTATTATTTTTAGTTCAAATAATGATCAATCAATCAACTAACCTCTCAAAAATATCCATCCAATCATTGAAACATCTCTAGTGTTCATACCATGAGTGGATTATTCTGATCAATTCCATCAGTGATTGGATGAGGTTGTATTAGTAGGAAGTCCTGGATATTAAAATACAAGGCAGAGTAAGACGTATAGCTGACAGTTTATGAAATATAAAATAGCAGCCATTTCAAGAATATCAATTCAATAGAATTTCAAACTTAAGAAAATAATCAAGGAAATTTGTATCATAGAATAGTTGATAATTATGGTATTTTCATGGTATAAAATATATATATATATGACATATATATATGACAACTTAATTGTGTACTGTGTCTTTTCCCCCAGATACCAATTGTTTGTTTGCTTAATCCATTATAAATACCATATTCCAAATCAGTCAATTATAAGTATATTGTTTCAAGGACTTTTTTCTTTTATTGTTTGAGAGAATAGCTCACCATATAATCTTAGTTGGACTGGAATTTTCTATGCAGACTAGGGTGGCCTTGAACTCACAGATATCCACTTGCCTCTGCCTCCTGAGTGCTGGAATTAAAGGTGTTCATTACCATCAGTCTGGCCATGTATCATGAACTGTTTTCTTGAATACTTTCAATATAATAATTAAATACCATCTCTTGGATTAGATAATCTAAAAGAATCAGAACCATCTCTGCATATCTTTGGGAGCTTGGTTCTAGGAGCCATCACAGCTACCCAGTTCCATGAATGCTCAAGTCCCTTGTATATGATGGTATAATGTTTACTTAGAACTTGTGAGCAGACTCTTATGTAAATTAACTATACATTCCTCATACTACTTAATGTAATTGAAATGTTTTTTATGTATATATTTATATAAATGTATGAATTAGTAATGACAGGAAGAATATAGATATTCAGCAGGGATGGATTTTTTCAGACATTTCCTGAACTACATATGGGTTTTTAAAATAAGAGTAGAACTTCATGATACAGTGAATTAATTATACATGTATTTCCTTCAGATATTAAATGTGAAAGCAGAGATTGTTCTTTTAGCAACAAAGCATATTTATCCTTGTATAGGAAGTAATACTAAAAATTAATGTTATTATTAATATTATTAATTGAATCAATATAATAATTATTAAACTAATTAATATTATAATTAAAATTAATATTAAAACGCAAAACTATAAATTCTTAGTTTTATCAGGAATGTTTATATTCCCACACATTTCCATATACTTTACTTTTTTTCTGAAGTTATGGAAGAGTTTATCCACTGAATCTAAGTACTCTATATTCAGTCTAACATTAATTTAACACACAAACACACACACACATACACACACACATACACACACACACACACACACACACACATACACACACACTAGTTTTAGGAGGCGTTATTGCTCTTTTCATTTTGTAGAAGAGACAATGAAAGTTAATTGATTTTACCCAAAGTGCAACTTTTGAGTGGCAGATAAAAGGTAACCTCTGTCTCATAGTCAGTAGAACCCTAGGCAGAGTTCATACATGGGGCCCTAAAGTTACACTGGGATTAGTCTTTGGCTCCACTGTTCCCAGCTGGCTGTGCAACATTGGTCAAGACAGTCGGTTCACTCTTCCAACCCTTAACATTTATTACTAGAAGATTACTAGAAGAATTTCTTCTTAGTACATGGATAATGCATACAATAGCTTTAGTGTGGTCTTTAGAAAACAAAACAAAAAAAGTCTTCAAAGTATTTACTTTACTACAGAAATAAGTAGAAAATTTAATCTGTGGGAGGCATTTGACATTTAAATTAACATACACACTCTTAACACAGACACATGTATACAAACACTCGTTTTACACAATTGGAATGAAAAGAAGAGACAGAGGGGAACGAGGAAGGTTTGAAGAAGGGAGCAATCTGGAGAAGCTGGCTGCTAACTCTTTTTATTTCTTATCTTTTGAATATCAGTAAAATTGAAACATCCAAACAGAGTGAGGTTATGATAAATAGCCAGAAAGATGACTTGGTAGGTGACATTGTAAGATGGGCCTTTTAAAGTAGCCCCTTTGTGAAGGAGCATATGCCAAGGATGAGTTCTTAGGAAGCCTGCAAGCAACTCCAGTTAAATGGCAGACATAAATTCAAACCTGTTCCATTAGTTTTCCATGTTTGCTGTAACCTATTACTACAGAATGGCTAGTTGGCTTAAACCGTGTGGTATCTCAAAGTTTGGAAAATCGCTCTCCAGGATCAAGAATTTTACAGGTTGATTCAAACAGAGAGCAGTAAAAAAGTGTTTTTTTTATTTGTTTTGTTTTTTTGTTTTTTTTTTCCTAGTGCCACTGGTCATTACTTGCATTGCTTGGCTTGTATAATAAGCACAGTGTGTTGCCTTAATTTTCTCCTAGAACTTTCTGTGTGAAGCCCAGGCCAATTTTCTCCCTTTTATGTGTACAGCAGTCCTATGTGACTAAAGGCCCACCTTAAACGCTCCCTGGCTGTACAGCACCGTGGCAAAAACCATGAAGCACTGAACAAGGCTGATTGATAGGCATCACTTTTCCTGGGACCTTTGTTCTGCCACAGAGACACTGGATAAGAGACCATGATGCTCTTAGGTACAAAGACAACTCATATGGCTGCAATCCCATACTCAACACAGGTTCTCTAGAGGAAATGGCTTGTGTACTGACTATGTAGGGGAACAATCAGAAGCCACTGAACGCCTTCATGAGGGAGAGCTACTCAAGGCTGATGCAAGTTGTACATGTGCTTACACACATGATTCAGTGAAGGAACTTCTCATGTTTAAGAGTAAAATGCTATTTAACAATGTATGCATCTGTATTATTTGCTTTTCTTATCTCTGGACCAAATGGCTGATTGGAGGTAATTTATGGAGGAATGTTTGATTTGGCTTATAGTTTGAGAGGATACAGTACATCATGGAGGGGAAACCAGGGTAGCAGGTGGCCCCACGATGGCAGGAATGTGTGGCTGGGTTTTCTTATCTCCTTATATCTTCGCTTTTCATAGCAGAAAGTAGGGAGGTAGGAAGTAGGCAGGAGTAGAAAACCTCAAGGCTCACCTCTGGTGGTCAACTTTTTAAAGGCTCCACTTCTTAAAGATTCCACATAGCTTCCCAAACTCTGCCACTAGTGGGGGACAAGTGTTCAAATGCATGTGCCACTGGAGAACATTTCACATCAAGAACATAACAATACCCTATATTTATGCATTTGTAATGGTGATTTTTTTTCTGGCAGATTTTGATAAAATGTTCTAAGAAAATGCTTTCTGATAATTTTTGACAAGCCGGAAAAAATTGTCTTGAAAGTGTTCCCTGAAAATCCATGATGGATCCATGCGTTCTGAGGAGCAACAGAAGTTTGTATTTTTAAAATCTCTCCCACGGGTATTGAGTCAACGAACTGGAAGAAGGGGGAAGTGAGTGTGGAATGGGTAGCACCAGAGCACCTCTTGCTTCATGCATGTAAGGAAGGACAAGTTCGGAAGTGATGGTATCAGATGGCTAAAGAAGAGTAGAAAGGTCCATATCTGCAGACCGTATTGAACTGAAAAGATATAGATTGGTAACTCAGACTATTGACCTTTAACTAAACAAATCAACTTGTGGTTTTGGTGAAAATGACTCATCGACTGCTCAGGATTTCAATTATTCCTTACAAATGTTTGGAAATGTTTGGAATTCCGAGTCAGGAGTCTCCCTAACAAGATCTGACTTCTTCCCAGACGTGCAGTGCATCTCCTGGTTTTGTGCTTCCTTGTCCTTGGCCTTTCCCCAGAAGGCTGTCATACAGTTAGTGTCTGCTCCATGCTAAGGTCACGTTTGTTCTCCATTTTCACATTTCTCCAGCTGCATGGGCTGGCTTTGAACTGGAGCCTTCTCCCCTTTCCATGCCCCGAGAAGCTCAAAATTTTCTTTTTTCCATAGAAAAGCATTTAGTTATTTTCTCTCAGTTATTGAGAATTCTTCAATTCTTTCTCAAATTTTTGTCTGGTTCTGACTGTAATTTCATTATCCTCTAATGTGCTATTATTTCTTATCTTTATTATTAATAACAATGTGGAATAATGATGCCACACTCATCCACAGGACTGAGGACACAAAATCACACACACAGACACACACACAGACACACACACACACACACACACACACACACACACCACACACTCACATTTTCATGATTTAAAATTGGAAGCGCCATTCTCCTTAAAACTCTATAAAAACTATTATGAACATTCCTTGCCAACTAATTCTGAATAAGTTCTACCAAATTTATGTACATTCAAATGTCAGGTTATTAATTCAGTCCATAGTTTACTGTATAACTAAACAAAAATTTACCTAAATATTTGAATCCTATCACTTTATATTTTACTAACAACATATCATACTACTGTCCATATTTTAATAATTATTGCTTCATAGGATCATGCATCTCATCTGACTTTTTATTTTCTGTTTATGAATAGGAAAGGGGAAATAAATGGCACCACAACACATTTTGTTATATTGAGGAACAGAACCAATCTAAAATTCTGTTGAGCTTCTTGCTTGTGACTGCATTTGCCACATGGTATTGTGACTTCTAAGGGCCTGTCATAGACTCTTCATATTTGGTGTGTTCATTGCAACATATGTTAGCTAGGACTGTATAAACACACTGAAGAATCAAGAGGAGTAGGGTCTCTGGTTAACAGATGTTTAGACGACAGTAACAAGATAAACAAGTACATAAAGTTATAAAGTAACTGAAGGGTTTAGTATCCTTGAGCTATCAACAGCACATGTTACTTCATCATGAACTGTTACATTTTGCCACTAGTGATCATCATGCCTTATTGTCTTTCCCCTATTTTACATGATGTCTTTATAATGTAGTCATCAAAAAATGTCAACTGTTTAGGTAGGGGTGTGTGTGTGTGTGTGTGTGTGTGTGTGTGTGTGTGTGTGTATACACATATATGCAGATGTTAAGTGTGGGCAAAGTCTAAAAGTCTAAAAAAGAGACAGTGATGAGGAAGAATAAGGAGTGGGTTAAAGGTAATGATACATAGTAAAAGAAAAGAGATTAAGAGGGAGACATGGTACAAAGGGTGTGGGTCAAGGTTAGCTGTGATGGAGAAATGGGGAGAAGGACACAATTTGCTCAAAATGTCATGATGATATCTATCACTGGGAGTAGGAAGGGCAAGGATAAGCGTTATAAGAAAGGGTGAGGTTGATAGTGACCAGAACGTGCTTTATATATGTATGAAATGGTCAAAGAAAAATTCCAGTCTGACTATATTCTGCCCTGCCATAGGTCAAAGCACATTTTTTATTAACCAATGGTAATAAAACATATTCATAGCATACAGAGGGGGATCCCATATCCCATAAACTTCTTGAAAGATTATCTTGTTATCCACTAACAGAAACCGCTACCATATCCCCCACTATGCTGCCTACACCATAAGACGTCAGTGTTTTGTCTTGTAGAAACCAACAGTGCTGAATGGAAGTGTGATTGTTGGTGCTTAAAGTTGATGCTACAATCGTTAATTTTCTGAATTTTATTGATTTTTTTTGAGCTCTACATTTTTCTCTGCTCATCTCCCTCCCTCTCCCCTCCCCTTCAACCCTCTCTCAAGATCCCCATGCTCCCAATTTACTCAGGATGCTAGCAGCATTAGTTTTATGATTGGGGTTCTGGAAATTATATGTGCTTGGGAATAACTTTAAATAGTTTCTGAATGAAATACACTGAATGAAATTGGATCTAAACACTATTAAATGTGTTTAACTATTTCTATAATAACGGTAGAAGTACGCTTTGGAAAAATATGAGGCTTGTTAATATGCTAATTCCACAGGCATATTTCTACTTGACAATTGTGGGTATTATTTTAATTAGAATCATACTTACATTCTAATATAAGAATTACTCCTAAGAACAATCTTAATTTTCATCAAGAATAATTTATTGCATTCTTTTCATTTTATTCTTGAAGCCATTGCAAATTATCTTGTCCCGCTTAATTAGTGGCCTGAAGCAATCTTTTTGTTTTCATCTCTTCTGTGCTATTTGTATCAATTACTTTATTTCACTTTCAATTCTCCCTTTGCTTAAATCTCAGTGTGACAAAACTTCAAAATAAAATAGAAAGAACATAATTGGGCTGGCCTTTAAATGAAAATTCTATTTACTCTAATTTCTTTTATTCTAAATAGTGGGAACAATATTCACCTCAGTAGGACACACAGGAAAAACTAGGGGATAAATGAGCTGTTCTGAGTTCTAATTTGAAATGTTTATTATATATACCTATGTGGTCCTTTGAAATCATTTCAAAATGCTCCTGATTTTTAAAATTTTTTTTCTTTATTAGATCATTCCTATTCAGCTCAGGTCCATTACAGGAACTAAGCAAGACTCTTGGAATTCACCATCCCTTCCATACAATAGAATATCATAATAATATTGTATGCTCTGTATAACTATACAGTTCAGCATGCACACATATGAGCTTTTAGGTAAAATGCTGATGGGAAAAAAGGTAATTAAATATCTATCTATGTTCATTTTATTAGTTTTTATCTAAGTATATGATATTTAATTGCACTATTTAATTATTTTAATGTGCTAGATTTGTTTCTAATATTGATAACTACTTTAATAATTTTGAACAATGATAAATTAGATGTAGAAATACTCAGAACTGGAGATAACCTGTGAGCAAAAGATACATAAATTCAATGGCACACCTTGTTTAGCAGGAAAATTGCCCTCAGTTAATGTGGTGTGCCTCTTCATCAATGTAGCATTATAAAATTACATTACTATCATATTCTGCTACAAAGTTGTTTTTTTAAATGAACTTTGCCAATTAATACTAAATAGATAAATGTAGTTCTATTTTAGAAATTTTATCTTTAAAAGGATCATTTCCTTGCCCTTTTGTGTACACCAAAGCAGCAAGTTTGTTCCATAAGTTTGCTACTTTCTTTCATCATTGGAATTATTCTTATTTTTAATTAATTTTTAAGTTAGCATAGAAAATCATGGGTTAACATTGTGGAATTTTATACGTAAAGATCATTAAATGTCATTTTAATTCACTCCCCTCCCCCATTATACTCTCCTCTTTTGTTGGGGCCTTAATTTTACCTTTCATTTATATTCTCTAAACACACAGTTAATCATGTTGTCTTTATCACTGCATCCTTGGATTCAATTTGCAAATGTTTGAATTAACCAAGTACTTAGATCTCTTCAGCAACACCCAGCCAACTTACTTTCCCTCCAGTATAATGTAATTAGGTTTCACTGGGTTCTATTAAAATAGTGTCTGGGCCTACATTAGGTGTGAGAGTTGAAAGATAAATAAAGCTGAGCTGAGTTTCCGCTGAAGGTGTCTTGAAGCCATAGGAGGAGGCAGGTCCTTTCACAAATAACTATTATAATGTGAACACAGGGGCAAATAACTACCCTGAAGGCAACCATGCAGCAAATAATCAGTTAGGAACCATCAGAGAAGTCCATCTTATTTTTTACCTTCTCTCTTCACTGTTATTAATAGCAACAGGAGAAAGTATTGTGGCACAACATGGAAAGCAATAGAGCTCTGGAATTTCATTGCTAAAGAGACTTAAATACTTAGCTCAATGTTAGGAAAGTAACAGTCTATTTTGCATGACAGAGGTTATTGACAGAAGTGTTGTGGGATAATCTTTTTGTACACTGTAAAGATGTGTCTTTTCCAAGGCACCTTCTGATTGGTTTAGTAAAAAGCTGAATGGCCAATAACTAGGCAGGAGAGAGTAGGTGGGATTTCCAGGGAGAGAGAGGAAGAGGAGATGAATCTAGGCTTGCAGAGACATCAGTGAAACATTAAAAAAGTTGGACGTATGGTATAAGGTAGAGGTAACCAAGTCATGTGGCAGAATGTAGATTAATAGTAGCAGGTTCATTAAGTTATAAAGAGCTAGTTAGGAACAAGCCTCAACTAAAGGGCAAGCTTTCATAATTAATAATTAGTCTCTGTCATTATTTGTGGGCTGGTGGTCCAAAGAAGTCCAACAGGAAAGCCCAGCTACATTTGGTGCCCAAAGTGCAGCATGTAAATACATAAGTCCTGAGAAAAATGAAAAATAAAATAATTCTGAACATGGAGTCAGATACAGCTTCCAAGAACTTTGGTTTTTCAAGAAAACTCAATGCTGACAGCCTGCAGAGGTGTGACCTCTTGACTCCAGTCAAGAATTTGAATAGCTTGTGTACTATTAGAGCGGGAGACTGGATGGAAATGCCCGAGGCAGCACTGGATGCAACAGCTTTCCAGAACTGGGAACGTTAGGAGACTATGAAAAGTTTAGACTTGGGGGTGGAGCCAGACGCCAGGACCAAGTGCTAAACTAACTGTACAGTGGGGGCCTAGAAGTTTAAGACTTGGCTAGGCTCATGTAGTTAGAGAAGGTGCATAGTAAAGTCAGGTACAGACTTAAAGAATATCCTGTAAACAGGTACAACATTCTTTAAAATGTGCTTGCTTAGAGAAAAAAAAAGTAAAGTAATACAATATAAAGAGAATAAGTCATGTAAAGATGGGAAATACCCAGGGTGTCTGGATCCTGTATGCAGTTGTGTTGACTTTGAAATTTTGGAATACTAATGAGCAATGGACAAAAGCTGCTGAAATACATTGGACTATAGGGAAAAAGACCCTTCTAAATTAAACAAACATCATATATTTTAAGAATTTCTTAACTACAAAAATGGAAGTTAGAAAATGTGTTTGTTTCGAGGGAGAAGATATGCTTTTGATTCCACAGGAAACAAAACATTATGGATTCCTTCAAAATTGATAAGACCAGATTTGATTGGTGAAGACCTCCTTAAAATCTTGGCTGCAAACACGAAGAATTAAACTAGAAATACTACAAGTCAGGCAATGAGTATGCTGATCCCTCAATACGGGAAGAGCTCTGAGACTGGATGAGACATGCTTTAAATCTTGTTGGCTACAGAGTCCTCATGAATTATTACATGCCATCCTTTCATGTAACATGGATAGAAATTTATATTATAATTAGGTTATGCAGTTCAAGGAGTTATAAATTTGAGAGATGCTTTTTATCTCCTCAAACATAAAGCAAAAAATAATCTTTAGCTGATTTGTACACACTGCATTAAATAATTGTGTTAATACAGATATGTATATTATCTTTAAAAGTTGGTGTATTTTCAGAACAAAAGAACCAGACACCAATGAAGACAAGTAGCTCAGGTGATACAGCATCTCAGAATGCCTCTTTCTCAGTTCCTAAAAATTCTGCACCCGGAACAACAAGATGTGTTTTTGGCAAGGGGCCTTCTGATTGGTTTGATAAAAAGCTGAATAGACAATATCTAGGCAGGTGAGGATAGCGGTGATGAATTGAGGCTCATAGAGATGCCAGAAAGACATTGAAGAAGTCAGCCATACTGTACAGAGTAGAGGTAACTGAGTCATGTGGCAGAACATAGATTAACAAAAGTAGATTCATTAAGATATAAGAGCTAGTTTGGAACAAGTCTAAGCTAAAGGCCAAAGCTATTACTTTCTTAATAATAAGCCCCATGTCATTATTTGCTGGCTGATGGTCCAAAGAAAGTCTGACAAGAAAGCCCAACTACACATAAAAGTGTAGAAAAATACTTTACACATGATCAAATTTGTAGTTACCAATGATGATAGCAATGGCCAGGGCTATTTATATTAAAATTAATACAATCTATCATTTCTTGTAAGGCTGCATGCTGACTAACTGTAGACAGAGAAGAAGGAGGCCATGATTTCTCTGTAATACTTGAAGCAAAGGAGCCAATAATTTTTACTTCAACAGACAAAATATAGAAAGTGGACTCACCAGGCAGAGGGTACAAATAGAGATGAAGTATTGACAAGAATTATAGTGGAAGTTGGAGATCTATAACAGAGCAGCAAGGAACACATTTTAAAGAGTCAGTGCTTATCAGGCATCCAAAGGTAGTGAGTAGAAGAAGAAATATTTTTTGTATCATTCTCAGCTAATACTTAACCTTTACCAAGAACATGGTAGCACATTTAGATACTGTCACAGAAAAGAATCTTGAACAGGCAAACACCCAGGACATCTGCCATTCAGATGGCTCCTTATGGATGTGTAGTAATCAGGCTGTGATAATGGTCACCTCATTTTGGTGATCATCAGATCTCACTCAGTCCCTCTGATTGTCTGGGTGGTTATGGCTTTCTTTCCTTATTGCTCTGTGAGCACATGTGTTCCTTCCTAATCCTCAGGCTTATTCAAAGACAACTTCTCTCAACTAGAAGAGAGAAGTTCTATAATGTAGGGTGCCTGGGCAACTAAACTCTTATTCTAGAATCTCTGAAACACACTCTCAAGACTAGTCCACTCATTTGGCATGGCAGAATCTAACTAGGTCAAGAATAGGAGCCATTTTTACCTCTTTCCTTTAAATTGTGACCTATAGCATAATATTTATTATCATTTTCACAGGCATGCAGATTATTGGCATTAGTTTTTTTCTAGGTTTTCTTGCTTGACATCAGTCTTGAGAAATAGGGAAGACAGCTATTGTTGATGTCAACAGAGCAAAGTTACTGAGATGTTACAACACCATAATTAGTCTTGTAGAGCAAGGAGGAGATTCTAGCTAGACACTCTAAAAGAAAATATAATGCTTGTAATTTCAAATTCCTGGAAGTGTGTGATCAGGATTACATTCATGAAGATATAGTCCATACACTGTCAGGAACAGAGAGTAATTAGTGTTAACAGACTAGGGCACAGACTATTACTGAATAA
>NC_022032.1:16876658-16884489 GCF_000317375.1 Microtus ochrogaster | reverse complement strand
GTACCCCTTCCTCCACAGCCTCTCCAGCAAAGGCTATCATTGGTGTTTTTGATTTTGTCTTTATTGCAATCAGTTCTGTAGGGTGGTGTGGTAGTACTCTCTCGGCCACCCAAGAAACCAGCAAGACCAAATCTCATATGTAGGCTGCTTTTCACCAGCAGTTGGAGCAGATCATCTTCAAGACACCTTCCTGAACCAATATTATGCAATTCCAGAATTTGTTTTCTGTTTTCTCAATTTGTTGTTCCAGATAAAGCTTTAAAAAGGGTATTTTTGAATCAGATATTTTTTTTCTTTTGAGTATGCTTCTGGGACTGATCTCAGAACCTTGTGTATGCTAGCCAAGTGTTTTGTCACTGATATATACTCTCCCTGTGACAAAATATTAAAATGATGTTATAATTGCCTTTTCATTTGCAAGCAGTTAAAAATATCATTCATTAGTTGCTGCAAACAATGGATGAGAATGCTTCCCTTTCTGCACTGAAAGATGGGCATGCTAGGCTCTTCCAGAAGGCTCATTCAAAAATGATAGCAAAATAGTTGCAATGCTACTGCTCTTTAGAAGTGTGACCTTTCTCTTGAAACTGTAGGTAATGGAGAATAAAAGTCACTAATAACTTCCCCTTTGCTTTAGCTGTGCTGTTTATTTTAATGGCAGATATGCTCTCATTTATTTTGACTTTGGATGGATCAATATATAATTCTCTGATATATTTTTCTATTTACTGTCGATATTAATACAAACTTAAACATAGGCTTGAGTAATGCATAGCTAATGATAATGATCAAGAGAAAGAGGATTATTAATATTTCCAGTCCAGTGGAATCTAAAAATCAGCCTGGAGGTAGAATAAAGACAATGAGCCCAGTTCTTATCCTACATAATCCTGTAGAGGCACAAACTCATTAAGCAGTTTTGCTTTAATAACCTTGGTATGCCTTTCTGTAGACTAAACACTTAATATTGAGTGGCTCATGAAGATAATTGGGGGAGAAAGGAAAGTTCAAGACTGCCTACAAAGCATGGAGGCACAATAGGACAAATAGAAAAAAAATTAAAAATGTTATTGTCAAATGAGTCTAAGGCTGTAGATATAGATTGTCAGAAATGTTGATCTCCATTTACCCAATAAAAATATTTTAAAGAACAATATATCAGAGGCAAAATAAAGACATATATTTGTAGGTTAAATACCATGTCTTTGTTCATCCCCTCCTCTGTAAGAATGAAAATTGTGCACAAGGCGACAGAAGTTCAGAGTCAGGGCTGAGAAAAAGAATACAGTGTCCAGCCAGAACGGAAAGTTACAGCACAATCTCATGGTCTCTCCGAAATAGATATGTGCGTACAGCCTTCTACTCAAGTCTATGTTACTTTTCCCCTTGGATATGGGAGAGATAAATCTACAGAATTCACAATAATGAGTAAATATAAATGAGATGTGTGATGTCTTTACTTTTGATAGACAGAGTCCCTTAGGGCCCCATGATTAAGTTGTGGGAGCCATTCTGAGCAGGCAAGGTTTCAGGCCTTCAAGGTGTAGAGCAGTTCCATTGGGGTCACCAACCATTCCCTGTTAAGACAAAAAGACTATTTCAGCTTTTGTGGGCTGTGTGGTCTTTGTTACAATACAATTGCTCTTACCTACCACTGTAAGGCAAACTTTTATACATGGTATACAAATTGCATGAGTATGGATATGCTAAAAATAAAATTTATTTTTGAACATTAAAATATAAATTTATGTCAGTTTCATGGACCACAAAGTATTCATTTATTTAATTTTTTATCTTGTAAAAATATACAATTTTGGGGGATACATGAGAGAGAGTGAATGAAGGTGGTTGAAAGTGACTAAAATTCATCATATAAGACAATTTTTAAGTTCTTAAAATATTTATTATTCTTTTGGTTACATGTATAAGTGTTTGCTTCCACATTTGCATATGGATATGAGATCAGAGGAAGCAGTCATATCCCCTGAAACTGGACTTACAGGGTGTTGTGAGCCAGTTTGTGGATTCTGGGAACCAAAACCAGATCCTTGGCAAAAGAGACCAGTGTTCTTAATCACTTACTTATCTCTTCAGACCAGGGATTGCCAATTCAAAAAAAAAATCATTCTGCATACTAGAACACAGAGAAGATATTGGCTACCTGACTTTTATCTCCTTCGATTGTATTTCAAGCTCTTTTCTTCTCAGGAAATGAGTCATTTAAGGAGACACACCCAGACATTTAAGGAGAACACTAGTTATTCCATTTTGATCATTTGGACTATCTTCATAAATTAGAATTGTTCTTTCTTAAGATTTTGGCGGTTTATCATTGTGAGGGAAGGTCACTCATTCTCCTTTGCAGGTGTGGCTATTGTTAGATTGTCCATGCCCCAATGAATAACCCCACATCCATGAACACATAGGCAATAGTAAATGGACTGGGAGTTACTAACAACAGCAACAATAACAACAAGACAGTATGAACCAAAGGTGAGAGACAGTAGGGGAAGATAGAGGGAATTAGTGATTGATGGGTATGATCGAAATATATTAAATAAATGTATAAAATTTTCAAAGAATTAAAAAAAAACTTTCCTCTTTGGAATATATGTAGACATTAGTAAGGCCTTGCAAACCCTTAGTGAATGAATTGCCTAGCTAAGGTATTGCTCATTGTTACTCATTAATGAAATTATACCCCCAAAGTTCTCATATTGAAATCCTGTCAATGGGATATCCTCAGAGCCAGGACTCCAAAGGAGGTGACTGTGTTAGAGGACATCATGGTTATAAGACAGGAAGAGACACACTCTTTATGCTGTGGTCTCTGTAGCATGCTCCTTTTTCTATCCAGCCACCCAGCATAAGAATGAGAACACTCTGACACATTTTGAGAAATGGGCTAACTTCTCCAGCTACTAAATCCCCAAAGCTCCTCCTCTTCCAGAAAATGTCTTCTTCTGCCTTGTTCTGGAAACCTGTCTTTATACTGTACCATTCCATTTCATTTCCAGCATCGCCTTACACAATGTCCTGTATCTTCCTAGCATCCCTAATCAAGAAGCAGATTTTCTAGGTATACTTTTCTATTTGAAGTTTTCTATAAATTTGGGATTAAGGGAGCTTCAGTCATGCAACAAAGGTCACTCGAAAACAGCTATAGGGCACCATCTTTGAACATCATTATATCATTTTCCAGCCTCCAGAACTATGAAAAAACAGATAATTGTTGATTAAATCACCAAACTATGCTATTTTGTTTCGAGGCCAAATTAGCTAATAGACCCCAAAGGTAAGCAGGAAAGTAATTTGTTAGTCAACTATTATTTTTTTTTATTAAATTTTAAATCAGTCCTTAAGCCCATTTGTGAATATCAATAATTTTCTGTTTATTTCTCTTCTAATAAAAGAGAAACTATTTAAAAACACATATTCTAGCACTTAGAATTTCAAAATGGATTTTTGAAAGAACAAAGAAACCCCAGTTTTATTATTATTTTCCCATTATTATCTTTTTAAAGACTTTTATTTTTTAAATTATGTGTAAAAATATGTAGGAGGGATATGTGAATAGGAGTTCCCTCTCTTCCACTCCCTCCTCCTAAATACATCCCTCCTCCTTATTATTTCAGGAAGGGACAGGCCTCCTATAGGTATCAGCGAAGCATAACATATCAAGCTGCTTTAAGACCAAGCACCTCTCCTGTATTCAGGCTGGGCAAGGCAATTCAACATGAAGAATAGGTTCTCAAGACCCAGCCAAAGTATGAGGAACCATCCTACTCACAATGCCAAAAATTCCACAAAACAGACCAAGCTATTCAACTATCACATACATGCAGAGGGCCTAGGTAGGTCCCATACAGGCTCCCTGGTTGTTGGTTCAGACTCTGTGACTTCCCATAAGCCAGGCTAGATATTTCAGGGGATTTTCCTGCGATGTTCTTGACCTCCTTGGCACCTACAATCCCTCCTAAATGCCCATTTCTTAAATGCAAGAGCCAAACACTTGTATGAAAATGGAGTTCTCTATAGCTCAAATTTATCTTCAAATAAAAGGGATCACCTAGAAAATCAGCTGCTTGCTTAGAGATACTGTGTGGATATACGATTGTGTGTAAAGTGACACTGGATGGATACAGGACCTTTCATAACAGATATTTGCATGATGGAACAGAAAGAGTAAGACTTTTTGTTCTGGGATAGGAGGCGCTTTGGGGGTTTAATGACTTGTCTCTCTATCATAGAAGTTATCTAAAGGTGTCGGAGGACAGATAATACACGTCAGAGCATTCTCATTCCCATCGTGGGTGTCAAGTAGAGACAGGAGAAAGCCACAGAGACAATAAGAAAAAGAATGTGCTCTGAGAATCCCACTTTCCAGAGGACCCTGCCTTCCAGAGCAGTTTCTGCGCATAGATGCAGGGATACTTCTCGGCAGAACAGAGACAGCTCTCCTTCTGTCTTCAGTCTGCACCGACAGCCTTCAGGACCTGAGATCATTTTTTTTTTTTTTTATAACGAGTAGAGATGTGCCCGGGGCCGGAGAAATGTTCAGTGGGTAAGACACTCTTGCCAATTCTGATGACCTGAGGTCAATCTTCAGTACCCAGTGGTGGAAAGGCTCCTGCATGTTGTTCTCTGACCCTACATATGTGTGCTGTAGTGTAGACACACACACACCAATAAATAATTAGTGTACTATATTTTTAAGTGGTGATGGGATATATATATATATATATGCGCACATGCCAAGAGCGGCATTTTTGGGAGTCAGATTGGACTGAGTTTCCGGAAGCAATCACAGTGCGATGCAGAAACCGAGAGAGATGGCGAGGTTTGCTGGCAGCAGCAGATTCGCTGGTATCACTTGATGCTCTTTCTCAGACCTTGTAGTAAAGGTCCCCTTTCCTAGAAGGTGATCCCGGTGAGTGGAATCTTTCCAGCAACATCTATTTGCCTCACAGGATTTCTTGTCTACTTCCTTGGAATGGTTTAGCTTGGTCTTAATCTTGCTCCCTTCCCTTTGCTGTAACACTCTGTTGTCTCGACTCTGTCACTATATGAATGTGGGGTTACACATTCATATAAACCCCAGACTGCTGAGATTTCAGGGCAGGCTCCCTACAGCTTTCTGTTGATAAGCATATTGGGTGAGTCAACCTGTGTCTACAGATCAGCATCCCAGTCCAAAGTCGATTTACGTGCATACTGGCACAGACAGCCCTGACTCTACCAGAGGCAAGAAGCGGTCATTGAAGGTACCACTGCATGTTTACTCTTGAGAATTCCAGTTGGGAAAAAAATCTGCATTTCCATTCATTTCCTTTCAGAATTATTTCAAGCCCATTCTTTTATGGGCTAGAAGGAGATGATTAGTGCTGACAAGGGTCCTGGGGGCTACCTCTTAATGGGTTTTTGTAGTTTATAGTAAGCAACTTAGAGTATCTTGGCCAAAATGTTGGAACAAAAGAGGAAAAACTTGCTAATTGTCATTCTTTTAGATGTGTTTCCATGGCATCCTGGTCTCATTGTTCATGGTGATTATCAATGTCATAATTTTCCATGTTTTTGGCAGAGTCTGTCTTCCCCACTGACCTGAAACTCTACAGAGCTTCTGCCAAGTCTGCTTTGTTTATGATAATACCCGTAAAGTCTTACACAATGTCTAGCTAGCATGAGACATTTTGAATATAAAACTGTATGAACTAGTAATTAATTAGACATGTAGGTGACATCACTGAATTTTCTCCTGCTCCTTTCTCTAATAGAATATATTATTATTTATTACATAGAAACAAGATTTCACTTATAGTGACTGAAAATGCAAGCATCCTATAACCTACCTATTACTTTTGGTTATGAAACTAACAGTTGTTCTTAGGGGTGATTTTTGGAAAATAAATTTATATTCATTTATGTATTATGTAAAATTGATGATTTATTGCTACTCAGCCTCTGGGATCATGGAGATAGAAAAACCCAAAAGGAGTTGCTTCCCTTCAAGCATTTCGAAAGCATGGATAAAGTGGATAAGTAATTGATTACACTAGAAGGTGATCTGTTAAGACAGAGTTATGTATTTCAAGGTAACAGTTTCAGGATACATGTCATGTTTTAGGCTCCATGCCAATACAATTTCTTGCTTGACTTCTCACAGTTGTTTCCCGAGTTGTGTTTTATTACTCCTCCCCTTGCCTAGGGAGAAAACAGAGACACTGTGAATTTGAACGTTTGAAACATATGCATTGTACCATCTCTCTGATTTCCAAACAGACCCTCTCTACTTCATGGAGTGTGGTTAAGAATCACAGCTCCAATTCTTTATACACAAAACACTTTAAAAGCTAAATAAGGCTAGGCATATTGATAATGGTGACTCTATTATTTATTGAACACCTATGTGTGCCAAGCATTATGTTAGTCATTTTATAAATGCTATTTCCTCTTTCCTTATAAGTAACTCTAAGATACTGTAATTATTCTCTTTTCTCACCACAAGATATTGAGGATCATTAAGTTTAAGTAAACTGCCTAAAGTCACACAAGAGGTAGAGTTGGTGTTTGAAATGATTTATGGTGATTTTGAACCTATGCTCTTAATGAGCATTTTTTCTAGTATTCTACACAGCAAGAGAAACTTCTCTAGTAAGAAACTATAGAAATGATTCCTGAGAATATAGTCTTAACAAAAGATTTTTTTTAAAAAATGACTCTCAGGGAACGTTTATCTTTTGACATTAACATAGGCCACATATATCTATTCTCCCCCGTGACAAGAAGATAATAACCTTTATGAACTTCAGCACATACTGCCTTTCAGTATTGGAGTTTGAGGTTGTTTTTCTTTTTTCTTGCGTGCACGCTTGTGTGTGTCCATCTGCCTGCCTGCACTTTAGTGTCCCTAAAGGTATGTTTTATATTTTATAGTGTTGTCACGATAATTCAGACAATATTTACCACCATCAACTCATGTGGAAAAATAAATCTGCTCCCTGTGGGAAAATTAAACATTGGTTAGTGTGCATATTACTTGTAAGGACAGCAAAGGCCTCTTGAGTTCCTGTTTTTTTTTTCAACCAAAACTCATTCATCCATAGATCAATCTACTCCCAAATTTGTAAACAGCTGTCCAGTAATAAAATCACTAAAATGAATAGTATTTCCAAGCAATTGCATACAGTTGCATAAATGCTTTTATTGCTCTTCTCCCCATCTCAGTGGTATTCATGAGCTGTCACATGAGAAAAGGAAGAACAACAGTTTTTATAAACTTGAACATGTGACTTATAAGTCAAGACTCTAATCACCTTTTCAGCTTTAAAACACTTTTTCTCTCTACTTTAGACTGCATGTCGCTTGAGCCCTGATCACATATTCTTCATGCCTGGTACAGTGGCAGATCCCTCAGAATCAAACAAGTAATCTTCATTACAATAGCTTGCAGAGGAAGATCCACAATTATTAAAGGACACCTTGACATCTCAGGAAAGTCTACTTTGAAAAAATGTGTTTGTGTGTTGTGTGTGTGTGTGTGTGTGTGTGTGTGCATAACTGTGAATCATCTTACTTTTTAAGAGTGTCAGTTCCTGTATGGAGGGGAAATCAGCTCTACCATGAATGCTAATATTGAATTAGAAATTCAGGAAGCTAATGCATAATATTTACAGCCCAAAGATTCATCAGGGATCGGGGAGATGGCTCAGTGGATAAAATGCCTGCACTTCAAGCAGGGAAGGTGTGGTGACTGTCTGTAATTTCAGTACTCGAGGCAGAGGCAGAGGCAGAGGCAGGGGCAGGGGCAGGGGCAGGGGCAGGGGCAGGGGCA
>NC_022032.1:16849839-16876558 GCF_000317375.1 Microtus ochrogaster | reverse complement strand
GGCAGAGGCAGAGGCAATTGCAGGTAATCCTTGGGGAAAGCTAGTTAGCTAGACACACACAACAAACACACATACCTACTTACCTAAACATATATACACATGCAAAACACCCTTTGAATTTGGACAAAATTTTATGTCAATATACCCACTTTCTTTCCTTTCAGGTATCTACTGCATAATGCAGAATCTGACTAGACCCCAATATTTAATACTTTATATATCATTATTTTCATCCCATTTTGGAGGATTCGGTGATGAAGAGTAAGTATAAATGTTGCTTCTTATCTGATGGTACTGGTGACATAGAATTGGGCATAACAATTCTATGGTCCTCTGTTTCTGTGTACTTAGAACACAAAAACCAATATTATGTCATTATGTGGCTGTACCGGAAGGATGAAGACAGGTTTGTTACATGTCTCATCTGCATGACTGGGTAATGACAGAATCAACTACAAAAAGGTAGGTGTTGTTTCCCTTTAAGGCTTGAGGGGATTCAGGTCATCATGGCAAGGAAAAAAATGGCAATGGGAACACGAGGCGGCTGGTTACATCATAATGACTGACAGGAGGCAGGCAAACAAGGGGGCAGAAGTGAGGCTAAGCTGAAGCTCACAAAGGTCCATCTCTAGTTGTCCTATCTCTGTCTGCCATGTGTCCCATCTCAAAGATTCTACAGCGCCTCAAGACAGGGATACCAACTGGGAGCCAAGTATTCAAACATGTGCATCTGGGGGGTAGTATCCTTATCCAAAGCATAGCAAAGCACTTGGTATTCAAGTTCTACCACTCCTACTTAAAGTAAATAGAGTCCACTTGTTCAAGGAGCTGGTTGAAATGTAGCTGTGCACAGGAATAGGTTTTTTTAATGACGTTGGGGAAATATTTAACTTCTCTCCATTATGTAGACTCAGGATTTCGCCTACATAATAAGGACACCATGATGACTTTCAGGACGTGATGATAACTACATATAAGTTACTTGTCATAGAATAAGTCTCAGTGAAAGTTAATTTTCTTTCTCTGCATTCCTTTTGTCTTTGTACCCTTTCAGTCTAGGAGCTCCATTTACTTTACAACGTTTCATTATTATTTAAAATGAGCCATCACAGACTAGATTGGACCAGGCTCTCCATTGTTGCAAACCGGGAAGTGGAGAGATGAAGCTGATTGCATCTAGACAATCCATCTTTGCACAAGTGTTTCCAGTTCCTCTGTATCCTAGCAACTGGTCTGATATTCTTCTTGAAGTCATCTTCAGATCTGGTATTAAATTCCTTTCTGAATGCAGCAGTGATTCCAGGCAGGGAAACAGTCTATAGAGGTGGCCACTCTCTTTCTTCTAGGAGACAGGCAGTAGGGAAGAAATGATTTCACATGTCATACTTGTGCCTCAGTTTCTTAGCTGCCACGGCCCTCACCAGTGAAAACATGCCTCGTTAAATTAGCAGTTATAAAGGGGGGAATGGGTAAATTATATTACACTAAGGAAAAATTAAAAGTTTAAAGACTTTTTTAATTCAAATTTTCCTGCAAAGAGAGCAGTATGTGCAAAGGCAATGGTTTAATTCAGCTTCAGTAAATCTTTCTCTAAATATGCCTGCTGTGTTTGAGGCATTGGAATTAGGGTTACATGTCCCGGATGTATGAGGCATAAGTGTTTTGAGGACACAGGGTAGAAATTGGAATAGACTTTTGGTGGGTAGTGTTCACCCAGGGCCACCATGAAGACATCAAAGTCTAAGCAATGGGTACAGTCTGAAAGTGAGAGGAGCAGACATCACACATAAAGAATACAGGTAAGTTCAACTCCACTAATTAAGATTAGCCAGTCCAACCTTGGTGCACGTTTGTGATACACATGGTTTTTCTTTAGAACTAGGCGTGTATGTAACATTTAGCCAAATCAGATGGCAATGCATTCTGAGGTAGCTAATGTTTCTAAATGCACATAAAAAAGAAATAGATGGCATAATACAGGGGCAGGCTCACAAGAGCCCACGAAAGGAAAACCTTAATAAGTCTTAACTCAAACACTCATAAGCTATACTTTGTGCAATTCACTTAATCTAGCTGAAAATTAATTTTCTTAGATGTAAAATGGGGTTAATAATTTTTGGTCTGTTCTACAAGGGATTCCCTATGAAAAAACAAATCAATTAAAATGTTTAGAAAATAATGCATTATCTAAATACCAGACATTATTAGAGATCCTGCTAAGATTAGTGTTAAAGGTATCTCTCTGGAAACCTAGGATTAGTTAAAATGAGTATGCTTTTCTGCCTGATTCCCATACATAAGAGAAATGATGGTTACTCTTTTATTAAGATATTTATTCTAGTGTGTCTGTGTTCTTATAGCCAGAGGAACAAACAGTAAGATTCTGGTGAAAACTTAGATAATTATTTATGTTTTACTGGATGCTGGAGATGATGAATAACAAAACATTTTAATGAAAATTGCTTTCTAAACACCTTTTGAGGGAGATTAGCAGAGGGAATGTGTTTGTTTAGTTTTTTCGCTTTTCTTTTGTTATAACAATGAAGTGTCTGTCTTTTAGAATACAGCCTTAATATCTCACACACTCATCAGAGGTCCTCACACATTTATTAGTTATTGTGGAAAGGACATTGTCTTGGCTACTGTGTGATGAGCAAGGGGAAGCAAGAATGTGGTTAATACAAGATGTTTATGAACTTCCTTCACTTTCAGTTAAAGAGGCTCTAAGTCCAAGCAAGACATTTCTCGTGTTACAAAGATTAGTCTAAGGTTCTGCAAAAGTTTTCATCCATAAAAAGAGTAACTACCATAAACGTGCTAAGTGGTTGACATCAATGGCTTCTATCAGGATCATTTGTGCCAATTATCCGGGTAAAGCTCAAGGATTCTGCCATGTTGGTAAAGACAAAATGCCATGGACACTGCACTTTTTATAAGAAAGTAAAAACAGATTACATCCTTGGAATATGCCGGGATAAATATTCTCATACGTCCCTGCTTAGCTGACTGAGAGGAGAAATTGTGTGCAAGTTCAGGACAAGAATTGCAACAGGATATGCTGTTTCCTTACTTCCTCTTCGGGATGCACCAGAAGGGAAAAGCACAGCAGAGTCACTAAGAGGAAGATGGGGAGACACATTTTAATTTTGAACATTAGTAAGATATTAGGGACAGGCAGAAGAGGAAGGATGTAGAGATATCCAGAGGGAGCACTAGGAAATACCAACAATGCACGTGCTGCAGTGAGGGAGATTCAAATGAGGCTGGCAGGGATCGAAAGGACAAAGTCAAACCACTGGCAAAGGTTTGTCAATTCAGAGCTAAAGAGTTCCAAAGTCAAATAGTTTCCTTTTTCTAATAATTAATAGTCTATATCTCTGTTTTTTTCTTCCTGAAATGAAATAATATGATAGGTCTCTAGCTCATGAAAAAGCCCCTGTAGACAAGGTTAACATAAAGCAAATTGAAAAACATTCCATATGTGTCTTAGATGGCCCTTCCTCCCCATCCCCAACTTGTATTTTTTTTTTTTGTTTTTTGTTTTTTGTTTTTTCGAGACAGGGTTTCTCTGTGGCTTTGGAGCCTGTCCTGGCACTAGCTCTGTAGACCAGGCTGGTCTCGAACTCACAGAGATCCGCCTGCCTCTGCCTCCCGAGTGCTGGGATTAAAGGCGTGTGCCACCATCGCCCGGCCCAACTTGTAATCCTATATACTAAAATAACATCTCAGCTCTTGTTTGTGTCCTATCTTCTTTCTATTTCTAAGTCTAGAATAGTAAACAATCATTTTTTTGGAGATAAATATTAATGATAAATGTAGATGTACTACTCCCTTCATGTTGTTCTGTTTGTTTGCTTTCTGTTTCTTAAAGGGCGATGTATGAATATATTTCACAACAATATTTTATAAGGTGTTTCTGTAGTGTGGTGGATGTCATGCTAGCCTAACACAATAATATTTCACACTGATATTTTTGTTGAAATATATCTTTGCCTTTAAGATGATAGTTCTCAACCTTCCTAATGTTGTGACTCTTTAATACAGATCCTCATGTTGTGGTGACCTCCAACCATAAAATTATTTTTGCAATTACTTCATAACTGTCATTTTGCTACTGTTATGAATCATAATGTGAATATCTATATACAGGATATCTGATATGTCATTCCCATTGAAGGGTCACTTGACCCCAAAGGGGTCAGAGCCCACAAGTTGAGAACTGCTACATCAAGAGACCATCTGACTATCTGGTATAAGGAAGCTTGTGCAGTGCTTCATAACAAGAGTTTTGGATCTGTCCTTGGGCAACTTAATTTCCCTGAGGCTCTTCTTTACATGGGAGGTCTAGCGGGGCATAGCGAATAATAGTAATGACCATTTCATAGACAAATTGACAGAATTTCATAAAATAAGGTTCTTCACACTGGAACAATTTTCAGCATACTGTGTTATCATCACTGTCATTTTCTAGCTCATTTTGGCTACTCACACCAAAGTACCAGTTGGACCTTCAGTTTCTTTTTTTCCTACAGAGTTGGGGATAAAGCAATTTCAGAACTAATAGTACAGAATCATCCAACACTGACCTCACTTATGTCTGAAAAAACCCCATACAATTATACCCCTTTCTTATTGTGCAATTTTATTTTATTTTACAGAGAATAGATAGGTGTGGCAGTTTGGCCTTTGAATCTTACTGATCACCCTTTCTCTCCTCTGTTGATGTCTATTAGGAGAGTGAGCCATACATAAAGTAATATTAATTGATAAGAAAATATCAATTTTTTTCTTGCTGAACAAATACTCGCCTTTGGAAGGCTATCTAGTTGGGAGCTTGATTTTTCTTCAGAAGTCACAAACTACAATTCTTTTCTTGTTGTTTTGAGACACTACATAGCCTTAAATGGATTGGTACTCTCTACATAGACCAGGCTGACCTTGAAGTCATAGTTTTTTCCTCTGTTTCTCAAGTGCTGTAGTTAAAGGTATGTGCCACTGTGTCAGGCTAAACAAGAATTCTTGATTCATCTTTCCAGCCTTAAACCTGAAAGGGGAGACTTGGTACCTGAGGTATGGTATGATTTCTCCTCCCACCAGAGAACCTAGGGAAGAATTAAGATAAGTGTTTTGAAGTTGGTCTTTAGAGAGAGGCCTATAGTTAAGGGCTCACCAGTTTGCCCACCAGAAGACAGTGCCAGAAAGTGACAGTCTGATTATAAATAGAGGGACAGTAATCAGAACCTGCTGTCGGCTGTGAAGCATCTGCATAGATGTGGGGGTGGGAACTGGGTTTTCTGCTAAGACTCACTTAAGCCACTTATTGTCATAGATCCTTCAATAAGCCAAATAATTGAAAACCAAATTTATAGAAAAGATGAATAGATAACCTTTAAGGAAAGACAGAAAGTGTTAGGAACTCACTTATGTAGAATGGTGTGGAAGTCTCATTTTTTATAAAAACAACGTATAATTGACAGGGTTCTATACATTTCAAAATTCCAAAGGACCATCTCAGAATCACTGAATCAGACTGTATTGCTGTAGTGAGTTTAGATAGAGCTTCTACTTTAGCTTCACCCTGTTACCCAAAGGAACAATTTCCATTAACTTTTATACTAAACTGTATCTTTAAATGAGGTTTAAACAAAATAAAGGAAATGGTCAACAGGAACAGCATAAAGTGAGGAGCTGATATTAGAGAATGGAGAAACCACCGTTTCCAATGTGCTGCATGACATCTGGGTGCTACTCTACAAATCAATGATAGCATGATGTTAAACATGGGGCACACATTAAAAGCTACTGAGAGAATGTCGTTATGCATGTAGAGTAGTGCTTACAGAAGTTTAGTAGGCAACATATAGTTATTATAGTCCTACAGTTCAGATCATTATTGCAGCAATCAATAGGATTTATAGGAATCAGTCATTTCAGAGGCACTAATGTGTTTTCACTCGCCTCTGACCATAACAAAATATGAACACTTTGTCACTCTCCTCAGAGAAATTTTTTCACAATTTACATTCTGGTGTTGATTTTGAGCTTTTATAAAGGTTATAGCTACACATTTTTCAAAGGAAAAAGTAGTTTTATTCTATAGAAAGCTGCCTGTTGAGAAACCAAATCTCCCAAAGGCATGGTTTTAATTTCAAAAATGCTGAAAGACTCAGACCACAATCCTAGGTAGTATTAAGAGAAACCCCATGATACTAGGAATTATCATCAACAAAGGGTTATGAAGGCCACATTCAAGGTGAGAATATCATTACTGAGGAGGCGTGAAGCTCGGGAGACATATGAGATCAAAGCAGCAGAGGAAAATTCTGCTAATGTATGGGAAAAGAACAGGGCAAGATTGAGGGTTGTGTTTTAACTATAACCAGAGTGTGGGGAAAAAAAATGAAAGGGCTTTTCTGGAATTGAAGGGAAGACTTTAAGACAATCAGCGGAGATTAACACTGTTGTTCATAGTGGTATTTGCTTTCGTTTATGGGCACTCCTGACTAATTTAAATGACATGGCTACCAACATAAAAGTGGCTTGTTTACTGTCAGGAAATACTGCAAAGTGCACCAATGCAAACATACTTACCGATTTCCTTTCAACCCACACTACTAACATGTAAAATTTCCCTTTGTATTAATGTTACTGTCATCATGAACAGATAGGCTCCGGGTCTGCTATCGTTTATATGTTATCTCAATTAATTCATCCAACAGGAATTTACTGACTATCTTTCACGTCTTTGCCCTTCGCTACATTCTTGATGCAATTGCCACACATTGCAAAAACGGTCCTTCCCAAACCTTCTTCACCAGCTGGGAAGTCAAGAAAATGAAGTGTTAAGCATCACTCTGATATCGGAACACTTAGAAGACAGTTTCTAATGTCCCCAGAATCAGAATGGAGTTTTCTGTACATGGAGTCTGCATGAGAATGAAGATCAAGTATACAGGAGAAGAAAATTCAGTTCAGTTAAATAACACAAAACACTGCTAAACATTGCATTAGATATAATTATTAATAATTTTGTACCTATGAAAATTTAGAAAGAACTGTAGTATTAACTAAATTTACTGAACATTCACTGTGCCCTAGGTATTAACTTATGCATCAAAATTGTATTTTTTCTTTTTATTGTTATCACACATTTGTGATGTAGCTCTTGTGATTTATATTCATAGGTAAGGTAACAAAGCTGTTAAGAACCTTGTGTAGATCTTCCCACTGGCCAGGGACCAACTTGGGAAATGAATATAAGTAATTTACCTAGTTCCAAACCCTATATATCTGAGAAATATTTTAATATAAGATTAACATTTATAACTTAAAATACACAAATAACTGTGATTTAAGGAACTCCAATTTCTTTTCTTTATAATGCACATTGGTGTTTTCCCTACATGTATGTCTGTGTGAGGGAGCTAGATGCCCTGAAACGGAAGTTATAGATAGTTGTGAGCTGCCATGTTAGGCTGGGAATTGAACTCAGGTTCCATGGAGGAGCAGCCAGTGCTTTTAACTGCTGAGCCATCCCTCCAAACCCAGGGATTCTAATTATTATTATGAGAGCTTAACATCAAAATTTCGCCCTTTCTGTTTCAACATCTCACACTGATAAACTTTTTGATCATTGTTGGAAGTAGTACACTAAACTTTACCTTGAAGCAAGGTATTTATTCTAGATTTAAAGATACTCATGACCTCTAGACACCTATGTGCAAATATGGAAATGTGTGGAGGAAATTGAAAATGCATGCTTCTCTTGATAGAAATTCATCTTCCTTTTGTAAGAGAATGAGCTACAGGGCTCCTACTGGCTCTACCTACACATCCTTGAAAGCAATACTGAATCTGTAGAAGAGTTAAAACATTGGTAGCTGTCATTTCAAAGTATGCTATGTTAAAAAGGGGTTTGCTTTCATTGACATGTTTCCTTGATGGGTGTATGTCTGCCCGTTTGATCCTAGCTCACAGCGGACCACATACATTTGAAATTTAGGCATAGTTATATCATAAAGATTCAATGATTTAACTTTGACTACAAAGGCCAATAATGGGATCTTCCAATATAATTGTCAATTATGTTGAAATGCCTCTCCAATCTCTATCCTTATATACCCTATGCCTCTAGATATACAAGTCATTTAACTAAATCTAATCTCTGCAGAAAGCTTTGATGTTCTATATCAAATAAAAACTAATTTAAACCATTGATGTTGCACATTAATATTAAGCAATTACATTAAATAGAAGCACTGTGAATATGTTAATTGCTTTCATTAAAAAACTGATTTCCTTAATTACATTCTGAGCAAATATTCTTTACTAAACTATTAAGTATTTGCAATATTCAAATTCAATCTCTTATGGAGATGTCAATTTATGTTAAATACTTATTTTTAAAAATCTGTTTGTGCAGTTTAAAATATATTTATAAAATCATTAATTGGATGAAATTTCAGAAGACTAATCTGATTTCAACAATGTTATAAGTTGCATCTTTCATTTTTCTTTTTCTTTTTTTATTGATTTTTATTGAGCTCTACTTTTTGCTCTGCTCCCCTCCCTATCTCTCCCCTTCTCCCTTCAACCCTCTCCCAAGGACCCCATGATCCCAATTTACTCAAGAGATCCTGTCTTTTTATACTCTCCATGTAGATTAGATCTATGTAAGTCTCTCTTAGTGTCTTCATTGTTGTCTAAGTTCTCTGGGATTCTGGTTTGCAGGCTGGTTTTCTTTCCTTATGTTTAAAAACCACCTATTAGTGAGTACATGTAATACTTGTCTTTCTGGGTCTGGGTTACCTCACTCAAAATATTGTTTTCTAGCTCCATCCATTTTCCTGCAAAAATTCAAGATGCCATTATTTTTTCTTCTGTGTAGTATTTTATTGTGTAAATGTACCACATTTTCCTTATCCATTCTTTTGTCAAAGGACATTTAGGTTGTTTCCAGGTTCTGGCTGTGACAAACAATGCTACTATGAACACAGTTGAGCACATGTCCTTGTGGCACAATTGAGAATCCTTTGGATATATAACCAAAAGTGGTATTGCTGGGTCTTGTGAAAGGTTGTTTCCTAATTTTTTGAGAAATCGCCACACTGACATCCAAAGGGGCGGTACCAGCTTGCATTCCCACCAGCAAAGCAGAAGTGTTCCCTTTTCCCCATAATCTCTCCAGCATACGTTGTCATCAGTGTTTTGAATCTTGGCCATTCTTACAGGTATAAGATGGAATCTCAGAATTGTTTTGATTTGCATTCCTCTGATGACTAAGGATGTTGAAAATGTCCTTAAGTGTCTTTTAGCCATTTTAGATTTCTCTGTTGAGAGTTCTCTGTTTAGATCTGTACTCTTATTTTTTAATTGATTATGCTGTCTTTTGATGACTAATTTCTTGAGTTCTTTGCATCTCTTATTTTTTTAGGGTGTGTCAAGAGTATTTATTTTATTTTATTTTAATTTATTTATTTAATTAAGGATTTCTGCCTCCTCCCCGCCACCAAATCCTTAATGACTAAGGCTTTTGGAGACACCATTTTGTATCTTCCAAAGAAAAGGTCTACTTTTGTTTTTATTCAAGAGTTCTTTGCTAATTTTAATCATATTCACTCTCTCTCTCTTCTCTAATTCTCCTCCTCTTTCCTATGCAAACAACTTTGTGTCCTTTGGTTTTTTTGAAACATTCATCAAGACCAATTTATCCTGCCCAAATAATCTTGGATATGTGGCCTTTCATTGAAATGTGGTCCACTTAGCAAAGTTATATTCTTAGAGAAATGGATTTTCCCTCTCTTAGCTAATAATTGTTGATAGCACCACAGCTAGGGTTAAGGTCTCATGCCCAGTTTGCCTCTCTATCATGAAATTTGGTCCAGTTGAGATTGCCCTAGGTGTGTGCATATTGTTACAACTTCTAAGAGTTCATAGGTGCAGCTGCCCTGTTGGGCCCTGAAAACACTGTTTCCGTATAGCCATCTGTCACCTCTACTCTTACACTCTTTTTCTCCTCTTCTGCAATTATAGTCAAGTTTTGGAAGGAAAACCACAGTGTAAATCTCCCATTCAGGGCCAAGCGTGCTATAGCCTTTTATTTTCTGGAGCTTGGCTGGCTGTGTGTCTCTTTGTTAATCACAATCTAACGCTAACAGAAGTCTCTCTGATGAGGGTTCAGAGATGCAATAATATAACGGCAGAATTGTGTCATTAGATCTCAGTGTAATGCTATGTCCATTTAACAAAACAACAGTAATAGGTTCTCATCTATGGCCTATTGCCCATGAAACAACAGGTTCTTGGCCCAGTGACGATGCCAGGTAGGTTTCTTCTTGTGGAGTGTGAATTAAATTCAATCAGAGGTCATTTCCATCATCACTTTTGTATTGTTCATGCTACGATTGCACAGTTGGCATGCCTTGTCAGGCCAGACTCTATTGTAAGTGGCATGGGTCACAGATGGAAAGAATGGTTTTACTCTTCTCCTCCCACACTATAAATGACACCTTCTAGCACTATGAAAGCTAGCCATAGAGATGAAGTTTCCAAGTCAGTGCCAGCTTGCTATTTCCGGGTTCTCTACTCAAGTATGTGGCATTTTCAGTAATGGTGTCTTATGGTACTGGAAGGTAACCAAGAACAATGACAATGTTTCCTTCAGTTGCTAAACACATTCAGCAAAACAAGAGAATAAAAACTCTACACACATGTCAGGTGTTTTCCTATATACAAATGATAAACACAACATAGAAAGAATCTAGGAAACAATACCATTCACAATAGACTCAAAGAAAATAAATCCAATATAAGTAAAAGGCTTATAAAATGAAAATGTTAAAACACTGAAAAAAAGTTGAACAAGATACCATAAGATGAAATATTAGGCTAAAAACAATCTACTGATTCAACACAATCCATATAACAATTTCAATGCAGTTCTTCTTGGGCATTGAAAAATCTTAATTTTGATTATAAAAGACCCCAGTGATAAAACCAGACTTGCTGCACATAGCGGACAATGAGGACTACTGAGAACTCAAGAACAACGGCAATGGGTTTTTGATCCTACTGCACGTACTGGCTTTGTGGGAGCCTAGGCAGTTTGGATGCTCACCTTACTAGACCTGGATGGAGGTGGGTAGTCCTTGGGCTTCCTACAGGGCAGGGAACCCTGATAGCTTTATGGGCTGACAAGGGAGGGGAACTTGATTGGGGAAGGGGGAGGGAAATTGGGAGGCGGTGGCGGGGAAGACACAGAAATCTTTAATAAATAAATAAACGAACTAACTGGGGACATCGCCTTGGGCTCCTGGGAGCCACTCTAGGTTCAAGCCTCTTGCCAACCCTAAGGTGGCTCCCTTAACTAAGAATTGTGCTTCCGTGCTCCCCTATCCAACCTTCCTTTATCCCAATCATCCTGTTGCCCCAAGTTCCCCCCGTCCTCCTCTTCTCACTTTTCTCTCCCCATCTCCCCTTACTCCCATCCCACCCCACCCCCAAGATCCCAATTTTCTCCCCAGCAATTTTGTCTACTTCCCATAGCCAAGAGGATAACTATATGTTTTTCCTTGGGTTCACCTTCTTAGTTCCTTGGGCAGCTGAGGATAGGGAACCTGAAATGACTCTATCCTATAGCAATACTGACGAATATCTTGCATATTACCATAGAACCTTCATCTGGTGATGGATGGAGATAGAGACAGAGACCCACACTGGAGCACTAGACTGAGCTCCCAAGGTCCCAATGAGGAGTGGAAGGAGGGAAGATGAGCAAGGAAGTCAGGACCACGAGGGGTGCACCCACCCACTGAGACAGTGGGGCTGATCTATTGGGAGCTCACCAAGGCCAGCTGGACTATGACTGAAAAAGCATGGGATAAAACTGGACTCTCTGAACATGGCGGACAATGGCATGGGGTTTTGATCCTACTTCATGTTCTGGCTTTGTGGGAGCCTAGCCAGTTTGGATGTTCACCTTCCTAGACATGGACGGAGGGGTGAGGACCTTGGACTTTCCACAGGGCAGGGAACCCTGACTGCTCTTTGGACTGGAGAGGGAGGGGGAGAGGAGTGGGGAGAAGGGGAGAAGGATGGGAGGAGGGGGAGGGA
This sequence comes from Microtus ochrogaster, assembly GCF_000317375.1. Lineage (NCBI taxonomy): Eukaryota > Metazoa > Chordata > Mammalia > Rodentia > Cricetidae > Microtus > Microtus ochrogaster. Next base: position 16,864,447 of record NC_022032.1, on the reverse strand, counting down.
AATGGGAGGCTGGGAGGAGGTGGAAACTTTTTTTTCCTTTTTTCAATAAAAAAAAGAAAATAAAAAAATAAATAAACGAAAAAAAAAAAAACAAACAAAAAAAGACCCCAGTTCTACAAAACAATCCTGAACAGTAGAATAATTGCTGGAGGTACCACTATCCCAGAATTCAAAGTGAATTATAGAACTTTAAGAACCAAACCAGAATGATACTGGCATAGAAACAGACTCATTGGTCAATAGAATAGAATTGAGGACCCACATACAAACCCAGACTCTTTAGCCACCTGACCTTTGACAAAGAGAGCAACAATACACAATGAAGAAAATACAGCATCTTCAGCAAGTGTTGCTGGCAGAACTAGATAACTACACATGGAAGAAAAATACTGAATCCTCATCTCTTACCCTGAACAAAACTGAACTCCAAATGAACGAAGGACCTCTACATAAAATTCAGTACCATGATTCTGATAGAGGATAATTTAGAGAATATACTTAAACTAATTTGCATAGGAAAGGACTTTATGAACATCATCCCAATAGCTCAGGTATAAAGATCAGCATTTAATAAATGGGATCCTATGGAACTATAAAGTTTCATTACAGCAAATATCATCACTAAAATAAAGAGGCGCCCACAAAACAGATATGAATCTTTACTCCTCTATATATGACAGGAGATTAGCATCTAGGATATATATATGTATCCAGAATGAAACAGGAAGAAAACAAACAACCCCTTAAAAATTTGTCATGGAACTAAATGAACAGTTCTCAAAAGAAGAAATAAAAGTGGCTGAGAGACATTTTAAAGGATTTCAACACCCATAGGCAAGGTCTCTATTCATTAGTAACAACTGTTATACAGGTCTATCTGGGTTCAATATTACCAAATACTAAGGTGTTCCATCAAACTCATAGAAAAGGAAGGCTGGGAAGACAACGCTGCTCTTCATTTTCTCCAGGTTTTAGTGTATTCATGACTAACATTTTGAAGTTTCTTGATTTTTTTTTCCTCAAGTGGAAATTTATTGGGAATAAGGCATTTAGATTGAAATACAAAAATAAAAAGCTAATACAACATCTGTCCCCAAATCTACTTAGGCTTAAAAGTTGTCACAAGTGTTTCAGGGTTATTTAGTTATTTTTGTTCACTTATTTTCACTTTTGATTATGGGTGATAAAACAATGCTAGAATTATTGTCCCAAGAGTGGCATCAAGCTAATTTACATACTTCACACCTTAAACACTTGTCATGTGTTCCTCTTGTCTAACTGTAACTTTGTCCCAGGTGACCAAAGTACTCCATTTCACTTCACCATGTAGCCTTTATTAACCGCTATCTTCCTGCTCATGTAAATTCCATTTTAGATTGTGTTTGTAAGTGAGAACATGAAAAGATTGTCTTTCTATACCCAGTTTATTTCACTTTCATTGTGTCCTGACAGTTTACCATATTCTCACCAATGGCAAGCATTTCCTTTGTATGATGCGTGCAAGTATGTATATGTGCCTGTTTCTGTCCACAGGAACCAGAGGATAACATTGGATCTCGTGGCTTAGAACCTGTCTGACTTGTTTTATAAGAAAGGGACTTTCTCTGGGAACTGAGATTTGTTGGTTAGACTATCCTGACTGGTCAGTGAGCCCTAACAACCTGCCTGTCTCCACCTCCCCTGTGCTGTGATTGCAAGGGTGGATCATCATGTACGTTGGATCTGGGTATTGCAATCAGGACCTGATGTTTACTAGACAAGGAACTAAGTGACAGAGTCATCTTTAATCTCTAGAATTCCTTTCCTTAAATGCAAAGTAATATTTTATTTTACATATGCATACTATGTTTTCTTTGTGGAAATTAACAGTGATTCCATATTTTAGTTCTGGTAATTAATTCTACAGTCAACACAAACATGCAACAGTTTCTTCAGCATGCTGATTTAAACTCTTTAAGGTATCTACCCAGATGTGGGATTTCTATTGTGAACATTTTGAGAAAAAGTCAGAGCTTTCAATAATGGATATACTAATTTATATTCCCACCAACAAAGGTAGAAGGGGTTCCCTCTCCTCCATATCTTCATAAACACTCACCTTTTACCTTTTTGATACTAGCCACTTTGAAATTTGTCTGGTGATATTCTATGATTTTATTTGTAATTCCCCAATGATTAGTCATGTGGGACACGTTGTCATGCATTGACGATTTGTATATTTTCTTTTGAAAACAAAGGCTTTATTCATCCTTTAATCAACCATGCATTAAGACCTTAATCCATTTTGAGTTGATTTCTGCATATGATACTCTAAAAGCATCTTGTCTGTTTTCCCAGTTTAGTCTTCCTCTGAAAGGACAGTGATTCTTTGATAACTACCATCACTTTCTTCCGCAACTCTGTCTTCGACTTTGATCTCCTTCAAGCTCCTTTTGCTGATGAGCGGTACATTTTGCATGTCTTTCTTCTCCACTTGCTGCTTTTTCTCATGGCAAATGTGAGTAAAGACACAGCAATTACCATGCTACAGCAGTTTGAAAACTGTATTGAAATGTCCCCTGACAAACAGATTAAAGAATTATTTTAATTAATCTATTACTTTTGATGTCAGCCTTAATCAAATTTTCAAGGCATGAGTATAATGTATCCAGATTCTTTGCTGGAATGGAATACCAACGGTCTCTAGCTCAGTTTCCAATAGACCTTTTGCTTTCCTCTCAAATTTCACGAGCCCTACATTTTCTGTCTGTGCTTCTGTTGGCTTCTGGTCTTTAACATTCTCATCAGAATGTCTTATTAAGTTCTGCCTAAAACATTCTAAGGTTTCTTGAACCCAGAGCGCTAACCTCTTCCACATTCCTCCCTCAAACCATTTTTAAAGATCTACAAACCACATGGGTCTATTATAAGAGCAATGACATTTCGGGGCACCAATTTTCTGTATTAATCACTTTCTGACCCTGGGACAAAATATCTGTTGTAAGTAACTTAAGGAAAGAAAATTAATTTTGGCTCATGATTTGAGATGAGGTATAGCACATCATGCTGAGAAGACATGACAGTGGGCTTGTGAAGCATATCACTACAGTGTAGCTACAGTTAGGAAGCAATGAGATATAAATACTGTTGCTTCAATTAGCATCTTTTTTTTTCTCTTTTATTCATCTGGGGACCTTGGACAGTGTCACCCACATTTAGGGTATGTCTTCCTTTCTCAACTAAACTTTTACCTGGATTCCCCTTTTACAGATATACCCAGAGATATGTCCTCCATGTGATTCTGAATTCAGTCAAGTTGACATTAACTGTAACAATCACTATTAAATTTCTGGAATTTGAGTGGGACTAGATGCTTGGTTGTGAAGTTGGAGTCATTGCTTTGTGTGATCCGAGTTAGCTGCTTTTCTCAGGAGAAAGGCACTGCAGAGACCGAGGTGTATTCCTGCCTTGGTGACTTCCACGTAGAACTTGAGGTTGACATGACTTGTTATTTGAACTCTTAGGTGGAACTTGTCTGTCTCTTACGTTTAGATTATGTTGTGTGTATCTCTCTCCTTCCTCCAGCTCCACTTTTGTCCCGGACTGGCTTTGAACTTGATCAAAGCCATCACCAAATGCTTTTGTATTGTAACACTAGCCCTTGTGTTTTGCTCAAATAATCTTGATTCACTCTTCCTTTGGTGAGGTGGGGAATTCATGAGGCTATACTGGCTGGTCATCCAGGAGCTGGAGCTAGACGAAGAGTTGTATTTCTAAAAATATGAGTGGCATTGCTATTGTGCTTCTGGGAATGGGCAGCTATTCTCTGAGAGTGCTTTGAGGGTTAAAGAATATAAGTAAATGTAGTGTGTGTGTGTGTGTGTGTGTGTGTGTGTGTGTGTGTGTGTTTTATGTGTAGCACACATGGAGGTCAGAAGACAACATGTGGAACTCTCTACCATGTAAGTCCCAGGGATTGAATGCTCATCATCAAACTTGACTGCAAGTATCCTTCCCTGTTATCTCATTTCATTGGCTTGAAGTGTAATAGTATTTCATACCACTTAGTCACAGTATTGAAAGCATTCTTGAGGGGGCTGTCTAATCCTAGTCTTATTTTTTTGTGCTGTCCGGAGGCAGTCATCTGAAGAAACTGGCACTTCCAGATGGAAACTGTCTCAGAATATTTCCCATTCAATTTGGATAGAAATATCGTCTTTGATTTTAGAAAGCTCCTTGCTTTCTCACACAAGCAATGCGACAAGTTCAAGGGAGAACAAGAAACGAGATGTGAGTGTGTGCTTGTGTATGACAGGGCACAGTGGGGAGAGGGAAGAAGAGGGTGTTTAATGTTCTGCTCTGGGGAGCATTTTAAAGGTGAGTACTATTTACTGTCTGTCTTCTCTCTGTTTCATCTGTTTCCCGTGTTAATTATTCATGCTGTAGAAAAATTTAAAAGGCATATGCAAGGAATTTCACTATGTATCCACTTTCTATTTCCTCCTTTGACCAAATATCTCTGTATTTGATAAATGTTGCTTCACAATTTGCAGTTTGAAATTGGTGCCGCATCTCAGATTTCTTTCTTTCGTTTTTAAAATAGAAGTTTAGATTGGTCCTTTGCATTTAAATAGGTTTCTACAGACATTAAGAATATGTATTTGCTTTGAAACTATCTTAGGAGTTTCTGGTCTATCAGGTGTGTGTTTGACATGTTTGTTAACAATAATACTAAGGCAGCCATTTTAGTTTAAAACACTTTCACACTACTTTCCTTTGCTAGGACCAGTCAAACCACAAACACTCTTATTATTTTACTGCAACTTAGGAAATTCAGCCCTTGCTTTTCTCAGACAGTTCTTGGTTCTCCTACCTGCTTTGTTGCTTTGCATTTTCCTTCCGTAATGCTGAATATATATCAGCTCAGGTTTATCGTTTCCTACTGTATCTGAGCTCTGCTTCACCGATTAGCAAAGCCTTCATCTATTCATAAGGCAATAGTTGAAGAGTGAAAGAATCAAATCAGGTTGTGCCAAGTGTTCTGTTAGTTCTTACTACAAAATATAAAATCAAGATGGTGAAGGGTCTCTAATGGACCAAGGTTCACATTTTAAACCTATTACTTTTTATTCTTTCTTCTTTGCTCTTTTAGGTGGCCCACCACCTAGTTCCAAATAAATCATACAGAGACTTATAATTGCTTATGGATGCCTGGCCTTAGCTTGGCTTGTTTCTAGCCAGCTTTTCTTAAATTATCCCGTTGATCTTTCACCTCTGGGCTTTTACCTTTCCCTATTTCTGCATACCTTTTATTACTTCTTACTCATTGACTTGCTGTGTAGCTGGGTGGATGACCCCTGGAGTCCTCCTCCTTATATTGCTCCTTTTTATTTCTTCTTCTTCTTTAATCTCTTTGCCTGCTAGCCCCACCTATTCTTTCTTTTGCCTTGCTATTTGCTGTTCAGTACCTTTATTGAACCAATCAGGTGTTTTAGACAGGCAGAGTAATCCAGCTTCACAGAGTTAAGCAAATGCAACATAAAAGAATGCAACACATCTTGGCATCATTAAGCAAATGTTCCAGAGTATAAACAAATACAACACATCTTAAAATAATATCCCACAACATTATACAATGTGCTTGTCACTGTAGCTGACATTTTAAAACTAGTCTTACTATGACAAAAGAAAAAGCTGGGATTTAGTGCATCTCTCTGGTATTTGACTATTTTATACCTAGTATTTCTTTTGTTATGGACTGTACCACTTGAGACTTATTTATTGGGTCTATCTAGATGTAGAATTATAATGCAACTTCATCTTATTAAGTGCTTTACAGATGAGAATTAGAGAAATTCTGAATTGGGTTACTTTTTAAATAAAAATTACAGGAGCGACTATCTTGGAGGAAATTCTGCTGAAAGCTTTGATTCAAACAGCCAAGTCAATTTTACCAGGAAAACATAGGACTTGGAAAAGATGTCACGTGACCAAATGCTGTATGAATACTTTTGTAGTCTCTTTATTGGTTCATTTTATGTTATAGTACATGATTTTTCAAACTGACAACAAATGGGCTTTTATTTTTCTCAGCGTTTTGGAGTATTAAAGTTTAATGTTTGGCCTCCGGTGAGAGTGCCTTGGGTTATGCCCTAATATGTTCGAGAAGCGGGAATGAAATGCATAGGAAACGGCTCTCTTGAGAACTGGAATAGCTAATTTTGACTGTCAAGTTGGCACACCTGAGAAGAGGGAACAAAAATTGAGGAACTACTTCCATCAGGTTGAACAGTGGTGTAAGCTTGGGTCCCTTTATTGTTTTCCAAGTGGTTTGGAAGGACCCAACTCGTAATGGGCAGTGCCTTCCTGAGAAGGTGGGTCTGGCTCTTTAAGACAGGCAGCTGAACAGGAGCCTGGAAGCAAGCCAGTAAGTGGTGCTCCTCCATGGTGTCTGCCTCAGGTCATTGTCTTGTGTTCCTGCTCTAGTTGTCTCAGGCATGGGCTAATTTTTACAAATATGAGATGAAATATACCCATTCCTTCACAGGTTGCTTTTGGTTATGGTGTTTATCACATCAGCAAAAAACAAACGCCCCAAAAAACTAAGACAAAACACCAAGGACTTCATCAGATATCTTCAAACGGTAATACCTTCAGCACTCTAGTACCATACACTCATTTTCACCTCTCTCCTCTTGCACAAACCCTAAATATCACCATGGGAACCAATCTTCTAGCACATGAAAGTTTGAAGAACAAATCACATGTCTATCACAGCAGCAACTTTAATGTATATATTCCATCTCCTCCTGATCCTAAGAAGATTTGATTTTCTTCCAGTTAGTACACAGGTGATGAAGAAAGGTAACTGGACATACATAACAAATTCTCCATAACTGTTTCCCAACAATAGCTCGGTTTGAATGAAATAAAACATAAAACTCACACATTTCTTTAAGCTCCAAATTAAAAGCAGGTACACACTTGGAAAAGTTGAAGTACACAAACCTTTTCAGACCTTTAAGTAACTTACAAATGTTGTTAGTCCACACTGAGAAACACCTTGAACGTTCTAAGCAAGCATGCTACCACTGCAGTGTTTCCTGAACTACCGATACTGTATCAAAAAACCGTTGTTGCTGGTTCCCTATCCATGAGTTGAGCTATGATATTTGGAATAGTAAAGATATTTTAATAGATATTTTCCTTTGTATGAATATAAGAACTTAAAAACTGCCAGATTATATTTCCTATGAAATATATATTTCTTTATAGTAGTTCTGACTTTAGTCGACTTGATTTGTAGGATCCTGTCTTTGAGAACCAGAACAGAAAAGCAATCAACTATGTCTTTCGAATCCAGAGGCTTAGAATATCAATGAATAGCTGATAAGTTCAAAAGTGATAGGCCTGTGAAGTATTCTGATGCCTAAAATAGTAGAGTAGTTCCTAAATGGTGTTCCTAAATGGCTTCCAGTCACAAAGCAGGCACAGGCAAAAAGGGTAGGAATTTCACATTCAAGCACAGTAGAAGAAAATTCTCCCTGTATAATGGAAATGATAACCTTGAAATACTTGAGCGCTCATCATTGAGAAAAGCAAAAAGAGCCAAATCCCATAATACGACAAAGCTGTGAAGTCCAGCATGGCAGGATATTTTCCGTTTCATAGCATCTAGATGAAGAACATCTAGATGGTCACTCCAAATCCTAAGCAGCCCATTAATCATCCTTATTTTGTATTTAAATTCATGCAGTAGGTGTATTTATAGAGGAAGATTTTAAATATAACTAATTTATAAGTATAACTTTTACAGAACCACAATTTCTAAAGTTATTTAAGGGTTTATCCTATTTCAAGGCTAGACTCCATTTCAGTTGCAAAATACATGTCAAGTTGAAAGGTGTGAAATTATTTTTTAAGCTGCAACTATAAATTATATTCCAAAAATATATGGTCACTTTCCTTAGTCATAGCAAATGTTCAGGTACCAACCTAACTTTTTGAAGGGACATTTTTGGGAGATACAAGAAATCAATTGTCACACTGATGGGTTACTTGAAAAGTTTAAAATATGGATCTTTATGAAATTATTTCCATAAAGGTTTGGGTAATATAGTATAAACAGTTTATAAATGGACTCAGACCAGTTTGAGCTTGAGACTTATTTTTTTTTAACCTTGGGAAATAGTTAGTGTACTGAAAATTTATTTTCTCATCTGTCACAAAAAACTATGTCAAACACTATGTAAAATGCTCTGAGATTATGTATACTCCATGGCTGTAGGGTAGCTCTTCTCCTCTTTATATAGCTAATATAGCATAAGACCTTGAAACATGTTCCGAGATTATGTATACTATATGACTGTAGGGTAGCTCTTCTCTTTATAAAATCTAATATATCATATGACTATGAAACATGCTCTGATATTATGTATACTTCATGACTGTAGAGTGGCTCTTCTCCTCTTTAATTTACTCCAGGAGAAGAGGTGCATTTATTATTATCAATCAGATTTGCGGACACATAGCACATTGCATTTAAAGAATAACTATGCTTTAAGATGCTTTTACACAAGAGTGACTTTCTTCTATGCGGTAGATGAACATCAACAATAGTAAAGAACCAACACCTTATATTTCATTAATTGGTATAATGTTTATGTATGTGTGTTTGTGTGTGTTCATGTGCATACATATTCTTAATTATATAGATATAGGCCCACCAGTTCATATAATGTTATTTGTATGTATATTGTTTTAGAGTGGTTTGTAAGAATTAAATATTAAGATACTCCAAGAAATATTTTTCTTTGAGATTAAAGTTGAACTTCCTTTTCCTTCAGAATATGTCAGTCTTAGATAGTCTTTCCTCTAATATGTCCATTTAGTTATTAGCAAAATAAAATAAATCCATTGTGCAAATGGATGTAAATGAACTGTGACTATTTGTGTTTGGTTTATATTCTCAGTTCATTTTACCAGAGTTTGCATTTTAGTAGCCTGCCTAGTAGGTCTTTAAGAGAGGCATTAGACTCTAATCACTCCTTAGTAGAGTGCCCGTTATGGAGAGAGGAGTTTATTTATTCTTTGGTGCCGGAGGACTCAAGTCTATTATACATTTAAGAGAATTTCCTAAAACTGGACAAAGAGTGATTCATTTTAAATGTCTTCTGATGTGCTTATTTAATACTGTGTACAACTTATAGTTTCCGATCATTAAAAGAAATAGTAAAGGACACTGAAATTGTGAACACAGAAACCTAAAGGAACACTCGAAGAGAAAGTATGGATGTCAGGAGCACCTGTGAAGCTGAAGTTAAGGCAAAGAGCCATACACATATCAACTCTAAAGGAACAAAGAAGATAGAATTGCGAGTGTCAAAAATAAATGTTTTATAGCAATTTTCAAAAGTTAAAATAATTCACATTCAGGAGAACATAAACTCTTATGTACCTAACAAGATAACTTCAGAATCAATGAGGTACAATAGGAGAAGTAATAAGAAAATTACAAAATCACAAACAAAATCAAATACTTATTTGCAATTTCTAAATTCACAAATGGAGTAGAAAAAAATCAAGATGGCATAGGGGAAAAAAAACTTTAGTCTTTCCTCTACTTAGTTCAAGCTGGCAACAGGTTTGAATGCGAATGCCTTTCGTGGGCTCCGATGTGTGTCCCCACTTTGTGGTGTTATTTCTGTGAGCTTAGAAGGTGTGGCCTTGCTGAAGGAAGTATGTCACTAGGGACAGGATTTAGAAAGTCAGAACCATAAGGGGTTCGCCCACTGAGACATTGTGCCTGAGCTAATGGGAGCTCACCAACTCCAACTGAACTAAGAGTGAAGGAGCATGGGATCAAACTAGTCCCTCTTGAATGTGGTTGACCTTTGGGGCAGACTGAGGGGCCAGTGACATTGGCACTGGGATTTCTCTACTTCATGTACTGGCTTTTTGGGATCCTATTCTCTTTGGATGTATACCTTGATCAACCTGGATGTAGTGGGGAGGGCCTTGGACTTTCCACAGGGCAGGGTGTTTTGCCCTCTCTTAAGATTGGAGGGGGGTTGGGAGAAGGGTGTGTGGAGGGAGTGGGAGGGAAGTGGGAGGAGGGGAGGAAGTATGAATTTGGATTGGTATAGTTTTAAGTAATAAAATAAAATAATAATAATTAAGAACCCACAGGTCATTTCCAGTTTCCTCTCTGCCCCTTGCTTTTGACTTTGAATGAGAAATCTTAAGCTCCTGGTTCAGGATACCATGGCTGCCTGCTGACCTGTCTCCCTGCTGTGGTGGTGATGAACTTTTATCCCTCTGGAACAATAGGTCCAAATAAAGTCTGCCTTTTCTACCTTACCGATGATAATTTTCTATCACAACTAGAAAGATGTAACTAATCCTAAAGCTCATAGTATTCCCACCTCATACTACCACATGCGAGGATTACAAAACAAACAAGCCACAAAAATGAGTTTGTACCACCATGCCTAGCTCTGAAAATTGGTAATAGCCATTGATTTACTGATTAGAAATATAAAAATCATTTTTCTGAGGAAAAAATTCATTTTTTCAGTGCTTGGTTAGCGTAAGTGAGTTCCTAGGTTCAATTCCCAATACTGACACCAAAGGAAAAAGGAACAAAATCTCTAACAAATTCAAATCCAATTTCAAGAGGAGTTTGTGCTGAAGAACACAAAAGACAGGCCTTAAGGTTTCCATTGAAAAAGGCTGGAGAGATGGCTCAGCTGTTAGAGTGCCTGTTGCTCTTGCAATAGACCCAGGTGTGTTTCCCAGTTACCACACGGTGGTTCATAACCATCCATAGACCCAGTCCCAGGTGATCCATGAACCTCTTCTAAGCTTCATGGGCACCAGGCACACACACAGTGCACATATAAGCAAGCAGGTAAAAGACTCATAACAATAAAATAATTAAATAAAAAATGAAATTTGTATATGAAACTGTCCCACAGAAGTTAAATGCGGGTCCAGGGTATTGTGTCCTTTCTGCTCAATATTACTCGAAGCATCAAATTGCTTGAATAAATAAACTTCACTATAAATGCTTTTTCAGTGTTATCAGTGTTGAAAATCAAACCACAAGTCAGTTAATTAATTATGTCATTTAATTTTGGATCCATTATTGTTTGCTTAATACACTAATATGTTTAAGTATTATTTTAGATTATTAAGGTGAAATGCGTGATGTGTTCAGATCAATTTCCTGTACCTGGTTTTAAAGGTAAGATTGCAGATGTTTTCAAGGGCAACAACTGACCTTTTTCTTAGTCACCTTTGTCTTCTGTCATGTGTGCATCAGATGAATATGAGGAATGAGGTTTCTACCTCCTTGCTAAATCACAAATAAACTTCAAATGGAGTTTTCTCCTATTGAAATAGCTACCGCCATTCTCTGAAGAGTGAATTTAACTTCACAGACCTCACTTTTTTTTTTTTTCAGAGACATTACTTTTTATTTCAGACCGTATATAACCTTTAGTTAAGGAGAGCAGTACTCTGCAAATCAGGGCTCTTTTCAAACTACTTCTTCAGCAAATTGGTAACTGCGTGGTAAAATGAATCAGGGAGAAAGCGAGGGAAAGTATTTTTATAATGCTGAACTTATAAAATAAAAGGATGAGTAGTGGTCAAGATGTGGCTGCAACATAAGCTTTGTTTGCTGTCTGTGCATAGTCCATGAAGTGGACAATGGCATCTGCTGTGCAGGTAATTCAAGAAGAAATACCATTTTCCTTCAATCATATGGGTATTTCAGCCAGTGTGTTCCTTGCCTTGAGCTTCTTGGCAGCTGCTGTTTATTTCCTCTGAAAGGTTTTCTGTTTTCTCTTTGGAGTAGGTAAAAATTCACACTATCCCATGACTACTGTTATTGCCGATTTAAGTGCATTTCAGCATCAACTTAATAACAATGTGATTCTAAATCAGTGGCTAATTACCAGAGAATGTTAGAAATTTGTGTTTGCCTAGGTGCTGTGATTGAGACAGTGTCTCACCATGTAGCCCTCAGACTCATATAAAACCCAGATTAGCTTCAAACCAGCTATCCTTCTTCTTCAGCTTCCCCATGCTGAGCTTAGAGGTCAATGGTGTCATGCCAAGAAACCAACCTTCTAATTTATAGAAATTATTCAAAGGTTCAGGGTTTCTTATAAGTCCAAGACATCTTCATGAATTCAGGAAGTACAGAACAGAGAGTGTAACAGTGAAGTTTCTAAATCTCGGTAATAATGTTCCCAGAAGTCATAGGTTATTAAGCAAAACTCCAAATGTCAGGTCTGAGATATTTCCTTATGAGTTCTTTTTTTAGGGAAACTGAAGAGACTCCCAAAGTAATATAAGTTCCTACTATTTCTCTTAGATGGCTCTCGGAATCAGATGACAACACTTCTATTGTTGAAGACATTACATATCCTTACTAGAAGCTAGAACTATGCTCCAAGTGTCCTCTCTGTTGGCTGCTTTTCACAGTGACAAAGGCACAATGCAGAATACGGGGTGATAAAGTGCATCAACAGTGCTACCCAAGTGTGAACCCTGTATACTGCAGCATAAGCCTGCTGAGCAATATGCGCCCACTCATGCAATAGTGGAGTAGTGGTTGTGGAAGTCACCAAAAGCTCTCAGACTGGGTTTGAGGCTCACTCCACTGGAAGGAAAGCATGTCTGGTGCTAAAAAAAAAAGTCAGTCAAAAACCCAAACTTAGGGAGGTTCTAAGCCACAGATAGGGCCCTAGTTTTGTCCTTTCAGTAAATCACGCAATGAGGAAGGAGAGTCATGTAGGAAGGATGAAGAGGGCAGAGAAATATATTGGGGAAGGCACAACTAAAGCAGAGAATGTTTGGAAAAGTATATATAAAACCCTATTATTTTGTAAGCCTCAAGGATTTTTCATAAATGAGTTTAATTGTAGTTACCCTATGCAGGGGTTTATCCTTCTCCAAGAAGCTACAGGTTGCCAAATAAAAGGTTCAAATAAAAGCATAAGTCTCCCTGAACTGTACCTACAGACACCCAAAACAAAATGAGCCATTGTCATTGTTCTTGGTTGTCCACCAGAATTTGATGGGTAAAACCTTATTGCTGAAGACAGCTCATACATAGGTCATCGAGAAACCAAGTTGATACTGACTAGAAAACTTCCTACCTCCGAGGAGTTTTCAGAGTTTCAGAAGTTGTTATGTGGGCTTCTGAAGGGTGGGGGGATTATCAACAGTCTTACCCATCTAGGAATCACATGAACCACAATGACAACCAGTGTTGCAAGATATTTCCATGCATGTGGTAGTGGCACAAATATTTTGAGGATAACCATCTAATTTCTGATTGGATTTAAGGCCTGTTTTAGAGGAAAAACACATCCCTGGCATAGTAAATCTGACCAAAAACTACTTAAAGCCCCAGAGGTGAACTTATTACTAATATCTTGATAAATGGATATAGTATCTACATAAATTGACATGAACAATTTACTCAAAGATTAGCACAGCTCTCAGGCATCATCAAAGAAGTTTTATAGTGTAGTAGACAGTGATTAATATAAAACCTCACAATTGATCAAAGTATAGAGAATAAATGTTTCTTAGACTTTCTACTGCTGTGATGAAACATCACGACCAAAAGTGACTTGAGGAGAAGTTTATTTCATCTTACATCTTGTAGTGCATCTTCCAAGAAAGTCAGCCAGGAACTCAAGGCAGGAATCCGGAAGGAGGAACTAATGTAGTGGTCATGGAGGAACACTGCTGACGGGCATATGTTTCATGGCTTACTCAGCTTACTTTCTGATAGTACCCAGAACCACCAGCCCAAGACCAGCATTATCCACAGTGAGGTGGGCTTTCCCATATCAGTTGTTTATCAAGAAAATGCCCCTACTTACTTTTCCCCTGGTCAGTTTGATAAGGAACTTTCCTCAGCTGAGGTTCCTTCTTCCCAAATTACTCTAGCTTGTGTCAAACTAACACTAAAACTAGCCAGCATAAAGTGTTGGCTGAGTGCTTCACCGTTGATGACATATCTATACTATCTGATTCAAGGTTCAGGGGACATCATGGAAAATGGTGTTTCAAAGAATACAAACCCCCAAATCAGAAGAAACCAGACCAAAATAGTGTTCTTCTGGATATGGGTGGACCACTCCACTATAAAAATCACAGTAGCTGTTGTTGTCAGCACAAACTCAATTTAGTTAAAACTCCACAATGGAGGAATTCTATAATAGGTGAAGCTATTGACATTTGGTGACTGGTATAGGAAAGAGATCAGTTTTCTTTAATTATGTGGCCCATGGTAGGTCAGCTGTGCTCCTGCACGTATCTCTAGATTCATTGGTATACAGGCAGCACTATGTAAGAGCTAGCAAGTAAGAGGCTGAAACTAATGGACCAGGCAGTGTTTAAAAGAATACAGTTTCCATGTAATTATTTCGGGGCATAAGCCATGTGGGCGGCCAGGTGCTGGGGACACAGCCCCGCCGCTCCCTCAGCAGCACTAATTTGACTTGAAGGAGGATGAAGAGAAGGAGGAAGGAAGAAAGAGAAGGGAGGAGGAAGGGGAAGAAGAAGAAGAAGAAGAAGAAGAAGAAGAAGAAGAAGAAGAAGAAGA
>NC_022032.1:16845104-16849691 GCF_000317375.1 Microtus ochrogaster | reverse complement strand
ACAGACACTGTGGCTATTAGTGATGTTTGTTCTTGAACTTCATATAAGTGGAAGAGTTGGGATTTGAGAGTTAGAAGTATGGGAGAAGATGTGAATTCCCAGACAGAGAGCTTAAAATGTTCACGAGGAAATGTTTCAGCAGGCAACCCTCAAAGTGCCTATCACCACCTAGTTAAAAATAATCCAGAAGAGCAGACAGGGGCCCTGAGCTGTCCAGAAATCTAAAACATAAAGTGAAGACAATCAACACTCTTACTATGTGATCTTGGGCTACAGATAATAATAGGTAAATTTTGAGGCATTTCAAATACCCCTTCTGAGTTTGGGCCATACACAAGAGTTTTTAATGCCTGAAAAGTTAAAACCAACAGAATAGAATATAGGTAATCATTTCTTCCTTTGTTGCATTTGGCCCAAAATGGTTGAATGTAAATTTTTGTGCCCAAAACTTAAGTAGTCTGATAGATCCTGGGCAGAACCCAAATTCCTACCATCTCAATCATGAAAATCAAACAACAAACAAATGACCAAACAACAAAAATGGGCATGGCGGCAAAGGATGAAAAGCCAACAGTGTGGAAATCGAAATAGATGTCTCCTCTAGCTATCTTTAAAGAACTCCAGAAGGAACTCACAATAAAGCAGGCTGTGAATCATGCCCATCGATAAACAATTAGCAGGCCTGGGTTGAAAAATTGCCCTTAAGCATGGATTTAATTAATCAATTAGATTAATTAAGATCATTTCACCAAACTCTGGTCAGTTCTAAAGTGAAGATGCGACTTTATCCTCTGAACAAAACATTTTAGTTATTCACAAAACAGATACATTTGCTGCTAAAAATGTTTTCTAATAACACAAGTGTTTCATAAGAGTTTTTGCCTTACTAAGGGAATTCACCATTAGTCTTTCACCTTCAAAGGCAGTGATAAGAATCTGTCCATCCAGAACTGGGTGTGATGGCGTTCTAGCATTTGGAAATCTGAGGCGGGGGGCGGGGGGAAAGTACATAGAAGGTCAGACTGAGTTAGACAAGAAGATCCCGTCTAAACCACACAAATAGGTAAAAATAATTCTTTCTCTATTCATTGACCCACACACTGAAAAGTTGCCCATGTCAGTTTGTATGTTACTGAACAGTTTTTGTGAAAATTCTGACACTATAGCAAATAATTTAGCTGTAAGTGGAGGCTGCTCGTTTGTTTCCCAGACACCCAAACCAAAAAGAAAAAAGAAAAAAATCACACAAAACTCTATTAATTACAACACTGTTTGACCAATGACTCAGAAATATTTTTAGCTAGTTCAAACATCTTGAATTAACCATTTTTTAATTTTTTTTTTTATTAATCTGTGTTTTGCCACAAGGCTGTGGCTTACCGGAAAGTTTCTGGGTCCTTTTCCTTTGGCAGCTACATGGCATCTCTCTGACTCCACCAACTCTCTGTCTCTATCTCTTCCAGCCTGAGAGTCATTCTGCTAAGTCATTGACCGAAACAGCTTAATTCATTAACCAATATAAGCAGCACATATACAGAAGGACATCCCACATCGTTTCATCTCCCTGAGTATGTTAATTAACAATATATAGCATAGTTAAATGTCAAATTCATATATTCTTCATTATGGAAAGCAACAAAATTTAGAATTCTAAAATCTTATTTTGAGATTAAAACAATTTATCTTTAGATGCTTCTGTAGATAGATGATAGATAGATAGATAGATAGATAGATAGATAGATAGATAGATATGCTTCCTAAAGCATCTTAGAGATGCTTATGTAAGTGTTGTGTTAGAAAGAAATAATAAAACTGACATTAAATTAATACCAAATAAAACAAATTCATCTCCACCATTTTCATCTATTTCAAATAGATGTCAACTGTTATTTCCAATGTTTAATGTATATTTTATAGAACTAGAACACTAGGAAAAACTGGTTTTGAAATAGTTGTATTTGTAGAATATCTAGTAAGCTGAATATGGGCACATAGGGAAATGAGAATGAAAGGTGATATTGAAGTTGCTCATGTAAAAAAGTTTAAAGAAAATTGGCTAAGTTCTTAGCTACTTGTTAATCAAAAAACAAGTAATTCTTTATCCTCTGCTATAAAGCAAGCATTGTGAACATAATTAGAGATCCATAGTTAATTAAATATCTCAAACTATCATGAGACAGACTGACATCAGAAAACAATTGCTACAGTGCCGTGATATAAATTCACACAGAATTAAGTATGTAGGATAAGGAACTACTAAGGTCTAAACAATGAGAAAATGAAGTCAACCAATCCTGAATGATGGATAAAGATTGTCACATGAGGAAAGAAAAATTCTATATAGAAAACAACAATTCTCAATAGTTACACTAGGCTGTGGAAAATGGCATGTCCTAATTCACTGATGGGCGATACAAATGCAAGAGACATGCAGAAAGATCTCTGAGAATTAGTTCTCTTCTGCTGTGTCATGTGGATAGCTCATAGACATTTTTATATGGTCCAAACCAAATATATTTTATTATGCCCTACATTTACTGACCTTCTTGTTCAACAAAAATCAGTTAATAATGTTACCAGCCTTGTTTTCTATGTGTCTCATGCTGATACACTCTGTTCCACTCTGGCCCTCACCCTTGTGTTGTTCAGTTACATATCTATTCAGCTCTCAATTGTCAGACCATTCCCTCTCAAGCTTGTCTCTGACTCAAGCCACTCCTTTTTTCGGACATCTTTTTATTTTAAATCTTCATTGACTAGTAAAAGAAACTATACTCCACCTCTAGTCAACTGCCATTCCAATGGTTCCTCCATTCCCCCCTTATTTGCCTAAAAAAGGCAAGAATGTTTCTTATTATCCTTTTCTTGTTTGCCATCACTTGGTGTCGTAGTTGGTCATGATTGACAGGCGTAAGGAATTTTAGAGGAAAGTATAAGAGATAAGGGCTAAAGCAAAATGAGACTGGATGCTCAAGTTCCATGTTGAATATGAGCAGAGTCAGATGCAGAGAGACTTCAGATAGTTTTACAACTATAATAGAAAAGGAGAAAAAAGGAAAGAACTGCATAGTTTAGGAAGATATCAGCATGATTGTTGAGAAGTCCCTAAAGGAAGATGCTTTTGAGCAACCTCCCATCAGACAGTATCAATTCTATTTTAGTATTCTCTAAACCTAGTCATCTGGGATAAACCTCGGGAAAGAGTGGCTTGGTAGACAGACTCAAAATACCTATTCGAAAGCAGGTTCACTTGAACAGGAAGATTCAAGAGCAGGATGTCTTGACTCAGGGTGTGATCAACAATCTCTGTGGATATCAAAATCTAGGGACTTGGATTTGCATGGTAGTAGTCAAGAGTCCAATAATTTAAGATAGTATCAATAATGTTTACTAAAGACTGGGATGTGAGAGGTTTTTGACTTGAGATCATGGGTAAATAAGTGATTATCATGGTTCTTTAGATGGAAATGGTTTGGAGGAGTAAACTTCATGGTCACATTAAGAAGGCAGATAGAGTACCAGACAAGCGATCCCAATAGGCAAAAGTACTTAATCTCAAATATGTTTATAGCAACTCAACATCAATTACTAAACAGTTATTGTTGATTAACGAAAGGAAAAGCAGAATTTGCAGGAAAACTGTCTTGGTAGAAGTGGAAGTTTATAAAAATTCACAGTAAAATAAGGATCAAAGCTGTTATTATGGAAAGAACCATGTAAATGGTGGAACTTTGAGGAGGAACGCTGTGAAAATGAAGGATGGAACAAATAGGGCATTGGATAAATAAATGGAGCAATATTGTTGGCCACCGTAAATGGCCACTTGCTTATTTTCTCATATTTCTGGTGACATAAACGAACAACTTTACTATATGTTGTTCATTTCTAATCTCTTGAATATTGACAAGGTAGAAGCAGAAGGTGTATTTATCAGTGGTGTGGTTTAGAGCAAGGACACAGGAAGCTGGAAAACGGGATAGAGAGCAAATGTAAAGGGATGATAATGATAGCTATGAGTCAGGCTAGCTTGATGCTTTTTAAATTTACATACTGTATGTCATGTTGCCACATGGGTAACATAGCTGAATCTCTGGGTTGTGAAATTTTTGGCTACAGTGAAAAGATTTTGAAAGTGTGACGACCAAATTTTATTCAAAATTAAATTTGTACAATGGTTAATAAACATATGAAAACATTCTGTATCCTTAGTCATCAGGGAAATATAAATTAAAGCTATGTTTAGATTTCATAACTCTCCAGTTGGAATGCCAATTAAGACAATAATAAATAACAATAAATAAATAATAAGTACTAGTGAGGATGCATTCAAAAGGGAGCCCTATACACAACTGATTGGAACTTAAACAAGGCCAGGCACTGTGTGACTCAGTTTGGAAGCTCTTCAAAACTAAGTCACAACTAACTAACTAACTAACTAGCATAATGCTCTGAAGCTCATGATCCCCCTGCCTTTACCTCCTATGTGCTAGGATTAGTCACATGTGATTTATAAAGTATTTGACCCTTCCTTCCTTCCTTCCTTCCTTCCTTCCTTCCTTCCTTCCTTCCTTCCTTCCTTCCTTCCTT
>NC_022032.1:16832634-16845004 GCF_000317375.1 Microtus ochrogaster | reverse complement strand
CTCTCTTTCTTTTGAAAAAGAAACCCTAAAGATACAAATATAAATACCCCTTAGCTAATTTTTTTTTATCCTTCTTAAGATGCCCCATCTTAACTCTTGCTAAGTGGGCGGGAAGCCAACAAGCATATCATTTCAGACATCTCTCCTCTCAGGCATTTGCAGAACAAAACAATTTATATCTCCAAAAGACTGTTACATGAGCACTCCTAAGGTGCACTCTTGACATGCTCCTGCCTTGCAGTTCTTGTTCACTAGTGTGGGATTTCTTTGAAGTGTCTGATCGCCATAACATTCCCCCACTGTTTGACTTCTTTCAATATGATGAAAGATGCAAAGCTAAAGTCAGAGACCTAGCAGGGAGGTTTCCGTTCTATTGTTTGCCATAGAAGGGTGCATTAATTTTGTTTCTGTCCAGTGAGTGAGCAGCAAACTTTTCTTAATGAGTCTCTCAATCCATATGCCAGCCCCTACCATTAGCCAGAATTAGAATGGGGAAATCTGCTCTGTAGTCTCTTTGGCTCAGAGAATGAACATGTCTCAGTCTTGGTCTTCTGCTGCAAGCCCCACGTGATCCTCCCTATCAGTTTGCTATGATTCCAGGTTATTGTTATTAAAGTCCCTGATCTTAGTTTTTTTTTTTTTAATATGAGACAGCTTAGAATGGATTGATACCCACACAGAATTTCAAACCCAAATCTCTTTAAAGGTCTGACATAAATGTATGTGGTGGTTTGGGGGATAGAATTGTTCTGTGGCTCTTGATTCTGAGATAGTAGGCAGGAGGTAAATAATAAACACGTTCTTTCAGAGGCGGATGAGAGTTGATCCAGATGCATGCCATTGAGAAGGAGCATGGCCTCTCCAATGCAGTTCTTCTCAGGCGACGCTGGCAAATTCATGCTTTCCCATTATTGTGTAGATGAGCAACGACGCTGCAATGGCCACTGCCCACTATATAACCCTCTGTTTTGTCTGGTCTTCTAAGGTACTTTGACCACTAGCTCAACACAAATATTTTGACTATTTTATTTTCATAGAGCAGTTGTCGGTTAGGTCTAACCATCAATTTAATGGCGCCAATGGTCATCAAAACAAAGAAAATTACACAGTAAGCCTGGCTCTCTCTTATAAAGGGAATAGCTTTCTTTTTATTGTGGCACAAAGCACGGAATTTCCCTCCCCTACTTTTATAGCTGTCCTTCATGCAAGACAATGAGCCCAAAATGCAAGGATCATTTTATTTTTCAATAACTTCGCTTCAGCTGTGGAGTTGAAGCAAACATTTTCCATGGAATCACTTTTACTTTTCTAATGTTAATATCCCAGAGTGATCGAGGAAAAACCAACCCAGATTTTTATAAGAAGAAAAGAACATGCATAGAGATGTTGGTAAAAGATGTGCACATATCAAAGGCATAGATACCATAGTGGAGGTGAGGAAATATTTAACACACTTGTGTATAGAAGCTTGCATTTAATGACTTCAAGATGCTTCATAATGATATTATTGTGAGATGAGTAGTAAGATACCAGAGAAAGAACATATTTTCACAAAAATAAGAAAAATGTCACTGGATTCAGCTAGATATTTTCTTTTATAGAAAGATTTTTTTTTATTTATTGTATGTACAGTGTTCTCCCTGAATGAGGATACCAGATCTCACTATTGATAATTGTGAGCCACAATGTGTTTGCTGGGAATTGCAGGACTTCTGGAAGAGCAGCACATACCTTAATCTTTAGAGCCATCCCTCCCAAGTCCTTCAGATATTTCAAAGGGAAACTTACAGGATTCCTTGTAATAGGTAACAGGTTGTGGCAATAGAAATTTGATTTAAAATGTTATTACCTAAACATTTCCATTGCACTAATCAATGTGTTGGGCAGGAAAAGGCCTAACTTATCAAAAGGAATGACTGGATCTGTTGTCAGTATTTGTTTTGGGGCGCCTTTCAATCTAGAACCTGAATTTGAAAAAAAAAATATTTGTAATGAGATGTTAGAGAAAATAAGTGCAGCATATGAGTAGACAGAATGAAGCAGTTTAATTTAATTATCATAATAACTGAGTGTAAATATGTTAATTTTTGAATATTTTAGTTTGTGCCCTGACTGTTTGATATATATGTATATATATCATATAATATATAATATATATTATATGATATATATTATAATATGATATATACAAAATATATAATCTCTTTCTCTATCTACCTCTATCTATCTATCTATCTATCTATCTATCTATCTATCTATCTATCTATCTATCTATCATCATTTATCTATTGTTTATCTCACTCATCTATGTTTGCCCATCTTAGAGAAGCATATTGACCCTTTTACATTATTGAGAACACCAAAAGGTAAACCTTATAAATTCTTTCGATGTCTTTCTACCTGGAGATGTTTGCTTATTTTGATATTCCTATTTATATAAAAACCCTCTGCACACTACCAAAGGAGAAACGTCAACACCAACCAGGCTATAAATCCTTTGGTCTATAGTGGTGTCCTACTCCAAGATATGCTAGTGTAATGATAACACAAAGTTTGTGAGGATAACCGACCAATATCTGGTTTGACTTACGGCCAGCTGTAAAAGATAGAACACATACCTGGCATTGCTCCTGAGATCAAGAACCTGAGACTGAGATATTCAGGAATGTAGGGTAATGCCAAATATTACTGTTGTACTAAAATAACGAGTAATAAAATGATTGTTAATCACATTCTACTACACTAGTACATCATGGACTTGCTCAGCCATCATCAGAGAAGCTTCTTCCTGCAGTCGATAGTGATACAGAGACCCACAGTCAGATATGAAGTGAATGAGAGATCTTGAAGTACTCAGACCTAAATAAGATATCCCCATCAAATTCCTCCCTTTAGGGAACCCTGCAGAGGAGGAGGCAGAAAGAATGTAAGAGCCAGAGAGGATGGAGGACACTGAAGACACAAGACCACATAACCCAGCAAAGCTGATATACATATGAACCCAGAGATTGAGGCAGTTTACAAAGTACCTGCCTCAGATGAGGTTCCTAGAGCTGAAAGGAGAAATAGACCCATATTACTGATCCAGAAGGAATCTCCAACTGATACCCTTGCAAATGAAAACTTAGTTGTCTCCAGGGGAGTCTCACAGGGAGAACAAACTGCTCAGAATGGTAGACTACATGACCAGCATTAAGAAGATGGCCAACACAAAACGAACGTAATGACATCTGTGGAAGTTCCTTGTCTTATAATGTCATTTCAGGCGTTTAAAATTTTTTATCTTATTTTTGTTTTTTTGTTTATTTATTATTTGTACGGTTTAGTGTAGGGCAGGTATGAGCTGTATGTGTGTGGAGGTCAGGGGACAACTTGAAGAAAATGGTTCCCATATCTGGGGTTTGAACTCAGGTTCTTGGATTTCGTAGAGAGTACTTAAACCTATTCCGCCATTATGCTAATCTCTTTCTGATATTTGAACCAATGATACTGTATTTTTAATACAATTTAATTAATCACAGCCTTTATCCCCAAGACTTCTATCTTCTGTATTACTACTTCTACCATTTTTAATAAAAATAAATCTTCACTTTTTTTCACTTGAAGCTTGTGGTAAGTTAGTTTTCAAAAGTTTTAATAATAAGACCTTTGGTTTTATAAGTATAAGGCTAACTCAGAACCATATGAAAATCTTATTAAAAACACAAGCCCCATGTACGATCAGGGATTTTTATACATGGTAACATGAAAGACTTGTTACTCCTGCATTGCAGATAGGGCAGTACTAGCTATTTTTTGTCTACACACACAAACACACATATATACACACATACAGATTATTGAGCTTATCTATAAATGTGAGATGAACAATTGATTTTAAATTACCGAGGATAGCAAAAGGTATCCTTTATAGATTTGCTAAGATTCTACTTTGAAATTTTTGCTTATTTGATATCTCTATTACTTGTCTGTATTCTGCGTCTATTAAAGAAGAGACTATATGGTGCATCAATAAAATTGTGAATACGTATTCTAGCACTCTGGAATAAATTAAATAGACAAACGCAAAGCAAACAAAAGAAAAAGGAAAATATGGAAGGTGCTATGCAAGCAGCAAAAGAAAAAATATGGCTACTCATCCTACCCAGACATACAAACACAACCATGTAACAGTAACACTATTGCTTTGGGGGTAACTAACAACTGTCTCATTGCGCTTAAGTCCCAGTCAATAGCAGGGAATTCATGCCTGGTACTGTAAACCTAGTCACCCACCAGAGCTTATTAGGTCATAGAACTTAGAGGAGAGCCCACTACCATGTTCCTAGATCAGTATAATTTCTAACTGTACCCTAAATATTTATGCTTATTCCCATGGCTAAGTGTATTTCTTGTTCAACACCAGATAAGCTTCTCTTTTCAGTAGATAGTAGCTATTACAGAGATCCATAACTGATAAAAATGAAAAGTGGCTGTGGGTGCTGAGAGCTGACTGATACCTCTATAATCCAATGCCCCCACCCAAGTTTCAGGGAAAATCACAGCAGCGGAAGGAAAAAGATGGTAGGAGTGAGAGGACCAAGATGCCTACATGAGACAGACTCTTTTAGACGCGATAAGGTTGCTGTTCTTATTCAATCTCAACAATACGGTTGTCTAAAAAAGTACTGCATAATGACATTAACAGTTGACATGCCAATGTGATAAAGGAAACATCTCAATATTCCCCCCCGCCCCCCATAAATAGAGCTACAGGCAATCAGTGGCTCCTGAAACAGGGAGAATCACTCTTCTTCAGGGACAAATGTACTGATAGGTTATCCAGTGCCAAGTAGTCAATTTTAAATCCATGTACATAAAAAGCAACTCTCTCTCTGTCTCTCTCTCTCTGTCTCTCTCTGTCTCTGTGTCTCTCTCTGTCTCTCTCTGTCTCTCTCTGTCTCTCTCTCTCTCTCTCTCTCTCTCTCTCTCTCTCTCTCTCTCTCTCTCTCTCTCTCTCTCTCTCTCTCTCTCTGTATGTGTGTGGTGTATCTGTGTTTGAAATGATGCTGATAGAAGAGGCTCTGAGATTGAGAGGGAGTTGGGCAAATATAGGAAGAGTTAGGGCGGGGAGAAGAAAGGGTGGAAATGTTGTGAATATAGTATCCATGAATGAAATTCTCAAAAAAGAGAGTGTTTACACTAAAGACATTCACTTCCGTTGGAGGGGTAGTAGAAAGTGTTTATGATCAAGATAAAATGTATATATGCATGAGACTCAAACAATGAATAAAATATTTTTTAAAATTATGTGTATTCATGATGAGAGACCCGAAGATCAAAACATACACACACAGTCACTCCTGTTGATAAACCTCTTAATCCCAGGGCTGAAAAGACAGAGCAGGAAGATCTCTGTGAGTTCCAGACTGGGTAAGACTATATAGATATATACACAAATAATAAGG
The DNA here is from genome assembly GCF_000317375.1 of Microtus ochrogaster. Classification (NCBI taxonomy): domain Eukaryota; kingdom Metazoa; phylum Chordata; class Mammalia; order Rodentia; family Cricetidae; genus Microtus; species Microtus ochrogaster. The sequence goes on along the minus strand of NC_022032.1, from coordinate 16,839,557 downwards.
GTATTAGAATAATCTATATTGCAGAGAGAAAAAGGTTTTCTCAACATAAAATTTATTTTTTTAAATCCTCAAGATAACGTTTGAATACATGTAATATTTAAAGTTCATGAAATTCCAGTTAAAATTGAATATTGAAAGCAGACTAGATTGCCCAGTAGATAAATGTGCCCGCTGCCAAGACTAATGACCCGAATTCAGCTCCTGAAACCCACATGGTAGCGATAACTGACTCTGGCAAATTATCCTCTGATCTGCAAGGCGCAGGCTCATTCTTGTACTCACTCTCCAAGAAATAAATTAAATAAATAAAAGACAATAAATTGGAGAATGAGATGAATTTGCTTTAAAAGCAACATCTCATAGCTATGGCTAATTCACCTGCCTTAGGATTACTCATGCCATTTAAAAAAATTTCAAGAACTTGTGTTTTGAAATTGAGTCTCCAAGTCTTCCACATGCTATATGAATAAATATGAGTAGCTTCTGTTCTGGATTATGTTTTTCCAATATTATTTTCATGGTGAATATTCTTGAAAATTAGGAAGAGTGTCGTCTTCTGAGGCAGAAATGAAATCTCTTGTCTAAAAAAAATGTTTAATTTTCAGAAAAAGTTTAAACACATTTATTTTGCAGTCTACTGTAAATGCTTGAACTACCTTGCTCAAGACCATTTTGTGCCTAGCATCTGCTTGGGCTACCCCACATCACTTGCAGGGACTTGTGGAACAAGGAAAACTGATGTGAGCATGTGACTAATGCTGTGGCTTCGTGAGTAATGGAGTCTGTTGACTTAGGCATCTTGTGTCTTCTGCCAACAGCTACAAAATGATAATGATTCACTTACTAGGTTAAGAGTGGAGTAAAACCTCAGGCCTTCTGTAGTTGACACTACATTTTTGCGGCTTGCACAAACTTGAAGAGCCAAGGCACATAGGTTTTGTTTCTTCTCTGTATATTTCATGGAGAAGTTTTTTTTTTTATAATACTCATAACTACCTGTCTGGCTCACAATACTACTCAATAAGTGTTTGTTATATTATGTCCTAATCATCTGTCGGATGCTTTGCAAGGGTATACAAATCTGAAGATAAACAAAATATGATTCTCGATCTCAGAATGCATTGAATAAATAGAAGAGGCAGACATATAAACACATGTAACACATAGTGTTTGTTCTAGAATGTGTCTAATGACAATAAGATTGAACAGTCTCAGTGAACACAAGGAAGAGTAGCTTTCTTAGTGCTGTTGAAAGGTCAGGAGAGTTCTTGGTGGATATGGCTATTGAATGCAGTTGTGAATAGACAGACTGTCACAAATGATGCTAAGTGTAAGGAATATTTCAGATAGTAGACAGCAAGAGCAAATATAGAGAAGCTTGATCAAGAACAATGTGCAGTCAAGACCTCACACAAACTGACATCATTACTGCGCCACATTCTTTGTGTGGAGTAGGAAGAAGAGGAAGCTGGTGCATACTTATCTTTATGTGCCTTACCTCCATACTTCTTCTTCTTATCAACTTATTTGGCAAATTTTTGAAGTAGTCACCTTAACATATGTACTTATATTTACAAATATCACATATTACATTGTCTGTGTCTAACAAATACCAGTAATTTGTTTCACTGCCAGATAAAATGAAAAAGATATCTCTAGTATTATATTTACACCCATAATTGATGCGTGTATGTATATATGGACACATGTATGTTTGTATGTATGTATGAATAGTTCACATGTGACTTGTTATTAGCTATGGTGGTTATGGTGGGTTTTAAAGGTTAGAGTGGGAAAATCAGATTAGCTGTTTTAGATACTCATTCTACCCACAACATTTCAAGCTAAGGTAGAGGGAATCTATCAAAGGTGGAGGGGCAACCAAGTTACTGGAATGGATCAGATGTGATAAAGTAAGGATCCTTTTCCATGAAGTTATGAGGGTTAATGGAGGGTTCATTTGAGACATTTAACTAGGAGAATTTCATTATATTATAATTTCTAACCAATCTCTTACAAAATTATACATACTTGTAAAGTCTGAATTATGTCCTTTGACTTAATTTTACACTTTAACTATCTATTAATTATATTATATTAATTATATATAATCCATGTAAGTTTATATAACGATACAATCATAAGATATCAATATAATTATATTAATTATTAATTTATAAATATTTATTCATGTGAGAAACAAATGTGTAAATAAATACAGCTACAATTTTCTTCCAATTATAAAACTAAAGCTTGCTTAAGGAAAAGAAACATAAATCTCCCATATTTTTAGGTTGCTCTTGGAAAATTCTTCATAGTTACTTTTATAAATATAATATATTATGTATTTTGAAGTTACATAGAAGATCAATTGTATTTTATTATATAAGCTTTATGTTCAAATAATTTCTTAAGAGAAGATTAACTTTTGAGAATTCTAAGAGGACTAGAATTGTGGAGCCGAAGTCATGAGCAGGTGAAGGTTAAGATACGATTCCTTACTTTAGGAACTAAGAAATTCTAATCTACAACAATGTGAAAAGACTTCATAATTGAAGAACAGCCTTTTCAATGTATGGGAAAAATCTTTTTATACTACCATTTACTCTTCTAGGAAGAACTAAGTGATATCAATAAGAAACTTTAAATAATTTTTGAATAATGTAGAAATTTTCCCCTGATTTCTGTGTCTTCTGTTCAAACTTTGGACAGTACTCAAAATGTTTGGTCATGAAAAAAAATCTTGAAAATTCTATATAAGTTATAAAAAATTCAATTTATGTGCAACTGAATTTCCTTTGAGAGAATTTATTACTGGAGAATTCCCAACAAGTGTCAAACATCCCATAGGTTTTAAAGAGCATCTAAAAAGCTCTGGTGTTTAAAGCAGTCATTGGGATTATATTTGCATATTTAAAATTCTTAGGCAATACTGCTAGAATCCAAAACTTTCTTCAATTGTGCCATCTGTGGTAGTATTCATCACTTATATATATAAAAAAAGGGTCCCAATCTGTTTTTTTATATTCTGCAAGTAGTCAGAGTTCATGGTCAAAAGAGATTGCTCTTAGAATAACCATGAGTGGGCTTGGACAGCCACAGAACTGCATTGTTGTGTTTATTTATTTGTATGTTTAATATACAACTTTACCCATCTCCAGGAACCCATGCGTGTGCTGGGTTTGGTTTTGATGAATGAGGTGTGGCATGCAGATGGAGAAAAGGTAAATATCTTCCTCAAACAGAGCTCGGTGATTCATAAATTATTTATAAAACCCTTCAGCGTGCTGTTGCAGTGGTCAGAGCCAGTTTCTAATACAGAGACAAGAACTCTTTAATCACATTCTTTCCCTCTGCAGAAGGATTGGCATCTAGCAGAGGGCTATAAACCAAGAACTGGATAGTTATTGTGACTGTAAATGGAAATATAGATTAAAATAGGAGTTGTTTATCATTTAATAACCTTGAGAGATGAGTACCAATTCCATGAAACTGTGTCATAACAATCATATCTAGTATTTTCCCCATCAAGTCATTAAATTCATCTCAAATCCATTAATAGCATTTTTATATATCTTTATAACAAAAATGAATGAGCACACACTGTTTCCTACTCAGGAAAGTATCACCACCTCCCTGAGGTAAATAAGTTTACATGTATGTGTGTGTAGACATGATGTAAAATTAAAGGCAGACAAGGGGGAGGGGGTGAGAAGGGGTCAAAAGGGAGGAGGATGGGACACAAGAATTTAAGAGGAAGGAAAGATAACTAGCACATTATTTTTCTCATATGCAAATTATAGACTTAGATGTATACACATATACGTAGGCACACACACGAACACACACACACACACACACACACACATATATATTTGTAAGTATATGACATGAACACAGAGGAAGAAATGTTTTAGAAGGAAGAAGAAAGCCCATGGATGTTCAAAGTATTGTGCCCACATCACATGAACCCCCAAAAGAGACCACCACAGAGCAGGTATTCAAAGCAAACACACTGGGGTTTATTGAATACAAACTAGTTCAGACCGTAATCCAACACACTAATGCAGTGGGTTGGGGAAAGTGGCTCCGAGCTCTCAGGGTAGGGGTTATTTTAAAGGGGTCAACCTCAAGCAGGAAGGCACAAGCCTTGGCACAAACCTTTTGAACTCATTGGTTAGGGTATAGGGGAATTTCAAAACAGCAACTGTCAGCAGGCAAGAATTTCAAAAAAGCAGTGGTTTTCAGATACCTGCAAGGACGTTTGAAGCCAACAGATGTAAACAGATGTTTGGACACTCTGGTTGGGTCACTTTGACCAGGGCTCGTGCAGTTTCTTGGAAATATTTATGACTTTGCTGAAGGCATATTTGCCCTCCCCCCAACACACCCATAGTTAGACCCTGTTTAAAATGAAGTTCTCTCTCAAAATGAAATTTGTTCTGCTCCTTCAGAAGAAGATATGAGTGAAGTGCTATTGCACACATGTATATATGGTTATAGCGAAATCTGTCAATTCTGTGTACTAAACAAAAATCAGTAAGACTTTAAGACTCATAAAATGCATCTTTTAAAAATAGTGCTAGGCCAGTAGTCACCATATAGTAACTGTACTTTTAATTTAAAAATACAGTCAGCAATTACACTATAATTGGGTAATGTGCTAAGACCGAAAAAATTGTTAGTAATTAGTTGGTCTCTTGTAATAAGACAGTTATAGATAACAAGATTGTTACTTAACTTATATGATAGTGACATATTTAATCTCTGCATAAAAAAGCTAAGTTTTATGTGTCGTCATGTCACAGCTGGCACAATATTTAGGCTTTCAAATAGTATACGTGGGAGACAAACATCATTCTTTGTTAACAACAGGATCTGGTTTGATTGCTAAAATGGTTTGCAGTAAGTTGTTCATACCAGCAAGAGACCCACATTGGAGCACCGGACGGAAATCTCAAGGTCCAAATCAGGAGCAGAAGGAGGGGGAGCATGAGCAAGGAACTCAGGACCGCGAGGGGTACACCCACACACTGAGACAATGGGGATGATCTTTCGGGAATTCACCAAGACCAGCTAGCCTGGGTCTGAAAAAGCATGGGATAAAACCGGACTTACATAGCAGACAATGAGGACTACTGAGAACTCAAGAACAATGGCAATGGGTTTTTGATCCTACTGCACGTGCTGGCTTTGGGGGGGCCTGGGCAGTTTGGATGTTCACCTTACTAGACCTGGATGGAGGTGGGCGGTCCTTGGACTTCCCACAGGTCAGGGAACCCTGATGGCTCTTCAAGCTGATGAGGGAGAGGGACTTGATCGGGGGGAGGGGGAGGGGAATGGGAGGCGGTGGCGGGGAGGAGGGCAGAAATCCTTAATAAATAAATAAATTTAAAAAAAAGAAAAAAAAAGAAATTCGTGCAATATATTTTAACCTATGCTTAGATTTGCTCTTCTGTGGTTGGTGCATACTGTGTATGCTGTGAACACATTTGTGGGTGAATGTGGGCTCTCCAGTGCCCCAGTGTGTGTATGGAGGACAGTGGACCACCTCAGAGTCGATTCTCACCTTACATGTTGTTTGAGACAAAGTTTCTTGCTTTTATGCAGTGGTGCCAAGCTAGCCTCGGCTTCGCCTGGACCGATAGGAGTACTGGGATTACAGACAACTATTCAATGAGACCCAGCTTTGTTTGTGGACGTTTGGACTCAGCTTTTCCTTGCTTGTGTGGCAATCCCTTTCGCTCACCAATCCATCTCCCAGCCCTAGGCTCTACCATAAAAGGTTCATTTGAACGAAAGCCTGCACAGCCATTTAATCAATAGACACATATTGTTTAATAGTTACAACAACCCTCTAAAATAGAGTTATTAACTACATAATCTCTACCCAAGGGAGAGCTTAAGATTTCCTTCCTCTAAAAAGAGTAAAAAGGAAAAGACGTTCCTACGATTCGATGACATCTAATCATTTTCCTCTATAGTAGGGAGTTGTAGGCTATAGATAAGGAGCAGAAGGTAAGGTTGCCTTCCCTTTGGAGACTTGAAATTTCATGGACTGGATCAATAGGAAGAGCTGGAGGCTGCCTCCTGCAGGAAAATCCTCTGCTATTGGAAGCCTGAGATACAGTCAGAGCTGGAGGCTTGCCCAGGGCAAATGGCAGCCTGTGGTGTATGAGATAGAAAAAAGGTAATAACTTTATCAGTTCCTTCAGGGCAGACATCTTATCTGTTTGTTCTAGGTATAGCTTACTAGCTGCCACTGACATGACTCCCAATAAATGTTTCTTGAATGCTTAAGGGAATGAGAGCAACTTTCACGTTATCCTATTTAAAGATACTTGTATACTAATGATGAAGCATCTTAAACCGTATTTTCACTGATGTTTCTGAGTGATTAATTTAGCACTTACATCTGAAAAACACATCTTTGTAATTCCCTGACTCTTGATACACAGTTTAGTCTTCGATTTTAATTTAAGTGTTTAGTTTAGGTTTGAGCTTATGGTGCACACCCACACTCCTAGCTACTCAGAGGCCGAGACAGAGGGACCGAATGTTCAAGGCTTGTCCCAGCTGCACAATGTGTTCAATGCTAATTTGGGCAATTTAGTAAGACTCTATCTCAAGATTTTATAAAGGTCTGGGGCTGTATCTCATGAATAGAATGTTTGATAAGGGCTTGCAAAGCCCTGGGTTCAATATTATTTTAATAATTAAATAAAATTAAGAAACATAAATTTGTGGTTGACACAATTTTTTGCTCAAAAACTCACCTTACCAGCTTAAGTGACGTTCACCTATGGGTAATTCTGACTGCTCTTTTTTTTTTTTTTTTTTTTGCCACACCTATGTGGGCATTTAATTTTGTATCCAGAGAAAGTTTTGGTTGTCACAGCTTTCAAGGGAAAGGTGACGCATAT
>NC_022032.1:16806017-16831803 GCF_000317375.1 Microtus ochrogaster | reverse complement strand
TTTGTCTTGTCTTGCTTTGTCTTGTCTTGCCTTGGGTTTTGTTTTATTTGCGACATAGGGTGTCTCTGCAGCTGAGGCTCATTTCTGACTCTCCATGCTCCTTGTTCGGCCTCCCCAGCCTGGGATTATGGACTATGCCAACGCATTCCGCTGTCTTGCTGCATTTTCATGAAAGGAACGTTGATTTTGTTTATAGGCTTGTTTTGTTGTGGTTTCTTGAAACCTAAGACATTTTGTGGTCGAAACTGATCTTTCTATGGTTTTTGAGAGTTGGAATAAAACAGTATCCTGTAGTTTGAAGGTGACACCTTGGCGTTTCTCAGTCGGAAAGATAGGTATGTCACATTCTTAAGTCATTCTTCCTTCTTTGACACCGGCTGATGAGTATGACTTAACTTCTCCAGATACTAATCTGTATCATGGATGTTACTTATGCACACAATGTCCATACTTTGTGCTATAAGATAACAATACAGTTTTATCTATCGGCCCTGAGCCTGGAAAACTGGACTGTGCTTCACAGTGAATCTTATACCCGTCTTTCTCTTGGCAGTCTTTCCTCCCATTATACTGCTTTTTTTTCTTTACCAGTTTTTCAATCAGGAGCTCAATGATTATACAGAAAATGCCCACCTTCCTTACAAGTTCTATTAGAGCTGTGTTTTTAACATATACAGCCCACATGCCTCCCGTTTAGCCTCTCCTAAAATTTGGCATAGTGAAGGCTCTGGGCTGCATCTTTTCCTACCATTTTGACTTTTGGTTTACCGATATTGGTTTAGTAGTGTATGTTTTGAGCAGTTCTTATAGAAACAATGTTCTCTTATCTTTCGACACTCCAAATCAGTTTGTGATGCCTTGCTCCTTGAATTAAAGTGTGATTTCATATAAAATCCCTGCACTGCACTTTCTCGCTGCAGAATTTTATGGCTGTCATTTGTCCTAGGGTTGAATACTAGTGGACCACTGACCTTGTGATAACAGGTTCAATCTGATGACACACCCACAGACACACAGAGAGACTTTCACCCACTGCACATTGGGTTAGCCGTGAAGAAAGATATGGGTATCAATCGAGGACCTTTACCCAAGAGGATTAGCAAAAAATATACCCCTGAGAATATGAGGGGCTCTCCAGACACCATTAAATCCGGAGGGCTCCAAGCTTGTGATGAACTTAACCTACTGCTGAGTTTGAGATTTAAATACTCTTTCAGGGCTGGATGGCTGTCTTAGTTACTGTTTTATTGCTGTGAAGAGATATCATGACTATGGCAGCTCTTTTTCTTTTTTTAAATTGTTTTTAATGAGCTATATAATTTTTCCTCGTTCCTATTCCTTCTTCCCCCCTTCCCTTCTACTCTCTTCCTTGATTCTCTATGCTCCCAATTTACCCAGAAGATGTTGTCTTTTTCTACTTCCCATGTAGATTAGATCCATGTACATCTCTCTAGGGTCCTCTCTGTTGTCTAGGTTCTCTGGGATTGTGATTTGTAGGCTTGGCTTTCTTTACTTTGTATCTAAAAGCCACTTATGAGTGAGTACTTATTATATTTGTCTTTCTGGGTCTGGGTTCCCACTCAATATGATGTTTTCTAGATCCATCCATTCTTAGAAAAGAAAACATTTAATTGGGGATGGCTTACAGTTTCAGAAATTTAGTCCATTGTATTCATGGTAGGAAGCATGGCAGTGTACAGGCAGTCACGGCGCTGCAGAGGAGCTAAGAGTTCTATATCCAGATTGCCAGGCAGCAGGAAGGGATAATGCCTCACCAGGTCTGTCAAAGCCCAGTCCTAGTGACACTCTTCCTCCAACAAGGCCACACCTACTTCAATAAGTACACACCTCCTAATAGTGTCACTTCTTATCAGGCAGTCATTCAAACACAGGAGTTGATGGGCGCCGTTCCTGTTCAGACCACCACAATGACTGAGTCTTTAAGAGTACTTGTATGGAAGGAAATGGGTTTCAGGGAACCTAACACCTTCTCCTGGTCTCTGTGTATAGCAAGCAGGTAAACACATAAAAATAAAATAAATGAATTTCAAAAAAGGATTTTTAAATAGACTACTGGAAGGGAGTGGGATTGCAGGAAGTGGGGATTTGTTGGAGGAAGTCGGTCTCTGGGGGCATGTCCTTTGGGGACCATATCTTGCACTTCCCCGTTTTACAGTTCTGCTGCTTCCTGCTTTCCAGGATCTGGGGTAAATCTCTCTTCTTTAGGTGAACTGAAACCTCACTCTAGTTTTCTCAGCCATCTGAGCACAATGGTGACGTCAACACATGCGTTTCTTGATTTTCACGTCTTTTCTTTACATTCACATCTCCTTTCCCTTGGATCTTTTAGTGTGGTGGTTGTTTTCTTATATTCTACACATGTGTGTATGTGTGTGTGTGTGTGTGTGTGTGTGTGCGCGCTATTGTTAATCAGTGTTGATATATATCATTTTATCCAACAGGGCATGGCTATGCCTGCCTGCCACTCCACCACTTGAAAGGCTGGGGAAGCAGGATACAAAGGTCAATTCCGATTTTGTTTTGAAAAAAGAAAGAAAGGAAGAACAGAAGGAAAGGAGGGAAAGAAGGAAGAAAGAAAGGAAAGAACGAAGAAAGGAAAAAAAAGAAGGGAGGGAGGCAGGAAGAAAGAAAGCAGAAAAAAGGAGAAGGTCACAATGTCTGCCCAACAGTCATACTTGTTTTTGAACTTTTCTTTTTAACTATTTGTTTTATATTGCTGTGCTGTTTCTTTAATGTTTTAATATGCTGCTTAGAAAAGATTTTAGCTCATTTTTAATATGGTTTCTTTTTTCTTATGCTAGCCTTTTGCTGTAAGTAGAGGAAGTCCTTTCCCTGAGGGGTCAGATGAGTGATTAAGTTAGGAAGTCATCCAGTGCTCTGTCCGAGTAGACAGCCGTGCCTTTCTTTGCCCCAGCTTCTGAAGTCCCGTGCTGCTGTCTTTCATCAGGAGGCAAGTTCTGCTGCATCGGGAATAAGCAGCTTCCTCCAAATATCCTGCGTATATGGAATTCCATGGTTAACCTCACCTGCTTCTAGACTTTAACCCCAGACCAAGGAAAATGAGCAAGTAGTCTCTGCTTACCACTTTTGCAAGTGCAGAATGCAACTCCTACTCCTTCCCAGAAGCAGCCATGCTCAGGGTACCCTAGGCTCACACCCTTGGTGCCCGGTGGTTTTTGTGTGTCACCCCATTCCTATTTTCATAAAGATGGAATTTTCTGTTTTAATTTTCTGTGGGCTCCTTTCGGGAAATTCTAGCTTCATAGTGAAAACACAGCCTTTTGTCTTCTCTTTCCTGAACCTCTAGTCTGTTATCTTCATTTTTTTTTCTTTGTGGTTGGGTGGAAATCAAGAGGACTTGGTCAAAACTGAGGCTTTCAGAAGTTCTCTTGTATGTCCTGTTTTGTCCTCCATGATTGTCTGTGTGCCTGTATGTAAGGTGTGTAACATACATGTAATAAGACATGCAAAGCTAAATGGACATGAGTAGGTACATAGAAATATAATGTAAGAACTATACAGGTAAAGAAATTAAACACAGACAGTTCCTGCTTACTGTCCAGCGGTTTAGTTTAATTTTTTCCATTGTGATAGGGTGAAAGTTTACTTATATAAATTACAAATTTTATGTACAGTATTCAAGAGGTTACGGAAAATATCTAGTACCTTTTAAGATAGTTAGGTGATTTGGCTCAAGTTTGGGCTAATATAATTATACCTAGCAAGTTTAAGATAGGTTAGCCTATGGTTTAAAGTTTTGTAGATTACGTGTACAAGAAAACATTTGCAATTGAAGCGTAGTGACTGGTTCATTTGGTATATAATTGCTTCTCAAGCATAGAGATATAATTTAGACCCCTAACACCAATGTAAAAAACTGGGTGTGGCCATGCATACTCATAATTTAAGTTGCCCGAGTGGGCTTGCTAGCAGCCTGTCTAGCCAACTGTTGAACTTCAGGCTCAGTGAGAGATTCTGTTTGAAAACACAATAAGGTAGAAGAAAACAGCAAATGTCAGTTTCCCACATCTCCATGTGTGCACGCACGCACACATGGACGATAATGTCATCACAGATATGCAAAGCATTGTCGGGTTATATTTTTAATTAGTGTTGGATTTGCTAGGATACAACCCCTTCAGTACTTGCCAAGAATTTGCATTGCCAACATCTCAGAAACTTCCTGGGCATCTGTTTTTCCCATTCTTCACAGACCCTCCAGTCCTCAATCCTAATAACAGAAACTTCCCTCCCTTCAGTGTTGTCTCTTCTTAATTATGTTTACAATTTTCCCATCTACATTTTCATGGCTTCAGATGACTAGTCTCCTGATTATCTTTTTCTTGTTTTAGGGCTCCTTGTGTCTTCAAGCATATTAGAAACAGGCTTAGAAATATCACCTCTTTCTGCAACCTCCCTCCTTCCTCCTGGGTACCCTTCACTTTGCTAGATTGTTTTTATTCCATCAACATTAAATACTTGTCTCTAGTGCCTTTCCTTCCAGTGTTGATGATAAAACCTTGAGCCCAGTGAGGAAGAGGCTTCCTTCGATCGCTCACGATGCAGAACACTGTCATGGGATTCCCGCTTTTCATGTCATGCTCACCTACTCCACCATGGACGCTTGAAAACAATAAGAAAATTAAAACAGGAGCTCTTCTCAAAAATCCAACCAGGAGGCCATTACAGACACAGGCTACCTACCGCACTCCAGCTGCTGCCTGGAATGGAAGGGTTTTCTCTATCATTGGGTCACTGCATCCTGAAAGGACCTAAGGCCAACGTTGCACCAAGGCTTGAAATGCTTATCAAGAGTTATCAAACTGCTGCTTATATGCATTTTCAGGTAAATGACATGTCTTTTCCTTTATTTTTCATGTCATGTAGACACCATCCCTTCCAAATATTCCACGGTACATTTAGACTTCCCCCCTTTCCTGTCTTATTCGGTAAAAGGTACTCTACTTTTATGACTGAAGAGCAACCAAAGGTGCTCAGAGACTCTTACATTTTGAGATTTATCCATGCCCAGGAGGTGCTTCTTTCTTTTTGAGGCTTTTGTTCTGCTGATTCACTTTATTGTTTCCAATTAATGAAATCTAATTCTAAAGCCAGGGACTCCTGAGGTGCTGGCCAGTAGCACTTTCTGTCCCACTGTTACCTCCTATTCTGTCTGTTCAACCTTCCTCTGTGGGAACATCTTGGGCTAAGGTTATTACCTCACCTCATGTTGCTTTTCTTGCTCCTTTGTACTCATTTTGTCCAGCGTGGGTAATTCAAAGGTAAATTGTTTCAGTCATAAATCCCAACGTCTTACTCACTGAATACTCTGTAATCTGCTTTGTGTAACCAGCAGTCCCTTCTAGGGGCCCATTCACAGCCACGAGTACCAGAGAAAATACTTCTGCCATGTTCGCAGACTCTCAGAGCCCTTGGGCATGAGCTTTAAGGAGACCAGAGGCAGAAATTATTTTCTCCTCTTTGTTCAAATATTTTTGAGTTTCCTAATTAAATGGTATTACTGAAGGCCCAACACCTTTTCCCTACTCTGCCTTTTAAAGGTTTGGCTATATATTTTAGGTTGGAAATGATGTCTTTTTCATCTGACTGTAGTTCTTCCACTGCCAGCATCCTTTCCTGGGGATCCTCTCAGCAAACACTTTACTGTAGAAAGAGCAGATTGCTCTGAGTGTCAACATGGACCTGACTCCTGCCAGTTGACCTGTTTTAGAACACTAGCAAACTTCCTTCTTGTCCTTAACTCTAAGATAGAGATTTTTGTCTGCAAGAGTCCTCAAAGGGAATGACTAAGGACTTTGCTTTAAAAAAAATTTGGTAGATGTGAATTTTTCTGTAAAGAAGGATCCAGTTCACCATCTGTTTAGATGCTACTGTTGTCTGCCAGGGCAGGCTGGGGTTGAGTGCTCTGTAATTCAGACTTGCTCCTGTGCATTCTGTTGATGAAACATTTCCAGGAGATGAGAAAAGATTTCTCAAAGTGAGATTTGTCTGGCTTATGTACTTTTGCAACTGTTTTGTCTTTTAAGAAAAAGAGAAAGGACTGGAGAGGTAGATCAATTAGTAATGGCACCTGTCACCAACCCTGAAAACCTGAGCTCCATTTTGGGATGCCACAAGGTGAAAGAAGACACGTGACTCTGCAAAACTGTTTCCCTGACCTTCACATATGTGCTTCAGCATGTACCAACAAATAAATAAGTAAAAATGTAACATTTTAGAAAAAGAAAGAAGATAAACATTATATAATATATGTAAACATATATGTATACATAGTTTGAAAATGAATTTATTTACTCTTCCTCTTAGATATGCATTAGTGAGAGCAACCTCAAAAATATGCCATGTGTGATTTCCAAGAATGACATGGGACGGAAGCAGAAAAATTCAGCAGAAATTGGGAATGACTATTCCCCTGTTCCCCAGTGCCTCAAGCCATCAACCCTTGAAGTTTTCAAGTAGTTCAGTTAGTGATGAGTATCAGATCATGACCAATTTCACCAAATATTCCATGGCAAAGTGTATCTTTTTTTTCAAGGTTTAGGATGTCAAGTGATATCTTAAGATCTTCAGGGACAGTGTGATGAAATTAAAGATCATCTTTTTCTTATAGGGATCATCAAAACCTTTATCAAATTTGAGGAGCGAACATTCAATATGAAAGCAGTGTGTGGGAGAACTAGGTAGACAGCTAAGTTGGGAAAGTGCCATCTGCTGAAACTAGAAGACCTTAGTTTAGACGTGCAGGATCCACAAGAGGAGAGGTGCAGTGGCACACAGCTATAACTCTAGTCCTGAGTGGGTAGATATTGATGCATCCCAGATAACAGATTCTACATCAAAAACTAAGGCACCATGCCATAGAGTGTTGGCTGAGGTTTCTGTCCCTCCCAGTCCTACAGCCATTAAGTCCCAAACAAACACACAGAAGTCTATATTAATTATAAACTGATTGGCCCATTAGCTTAGGCTTCTTATTAACTAATTCTTATGACTCACATTAGCCCATAATACTTGTCTGAGTTATCCATGTGGCTTGGTACTTTTTTTTGGCAAGGCAGTCACATCTTGCATCCTCTGTGTCTGGGTCATGATTGCAGACTGAAACTTCCCTCTTCCCAGAATTCTCATTGCTCTACCTCTACTTCCCGCCTGGTCACCTTGCCTGTACTTCCTGCCTGGCTACTGGCCCATCAGCATTTATTAAAAATAATACAAGTGACAGGATAAATGACCACTGTCCCACAGCAATAGAGGAAAAGACCTCTGGCTTCCATATTCTACATACATGCACCACACAAGTACATGTGCACCTTGTAAACATACATGCATAATATGACACACACACAGAGTGGTGGCAGAGATGAGAGAGAGAGATGATTTTTCAACAGAATAATATGAGACATTTTCCTGATATACCTTTATCTCTAAAGTGTGCTTTGTTTCTTAGGTGTGACATATGCCTGTCATCCAGACCACCAACTGAGACTGTAGACTTAGAAGATTGGAAGTTCCAGGCAGCTTGGGCTAAATAGGAAGTTGTGGGGTTAGCCTAGGCTAATAGCAAGTTTCAGACTGGCCTGTACTATAAAGTGAGAGTCTGTCTCAAAAACATCAATTAGTCAGTTAACTAATTAAGAAATTTAAGCCAAATAGACTAAAGACAGAAAAATTACTTCAACATAAAATATAATCAGTCTATGAGCCACATAATCTCTTAAAAACAGCTTTATTACTGTCATGATTATTATTTAAAACAATTTTTTAATTTAAAGATATTTTGATTATATTTTGGAGAGATGGCTCAGCCATTGGAAGGCTAGGCTCCCAACCAAAAATAAAATAATAGCGATATCATCTTTAAACCAAATCTTTTTAGAAAACATTCATTTTAACTGTTAGTTTTTCTAGAATGCTCTGATCTTTGATTGAACGTATTTTTTTCCTTAATTCTGGTGCTTGTCTTTAATCTGGACATGTGTTAAAAAACTATGTTCAAAATTCATGCATTTAGAAATATATTATGCATAAAACACACACATACAAATGTATAGCAACAGTTAAAGAGTTTGAAAGGGAGCAAGGGAGGGGAACATAAAAGGATTTGGAGGGAGGGAACTGAAGGACGAACGATTTTGTTATATTAGAATCTCAAAAATCTCTTAAAATTAAGGTAAAATAGTACATGAAATCATTATATGGCCTCTTTGTAACATACACTTTCCTGTGGTTGATGCTGTGGTTTAATGTATTGCTGTATTCTGTGAAAAGTACTGAGGGTTTTCTAAAAACTTTTCTGCCAACTTCTTGGAGATAACTCTGTTTTTTATACTTCATTCCTCTGCACCAATATTTGCCTCCCTGTCTTCTTCAGAAGAGCTGGCTACATCTTGGGTACACACTAAGATTTATTGTCTTTGAACTGCCACTTAGTCTCAGCTGCCTGCACTCATTAATCAGTCTGACTTCCTGACTAAGGTGCTATCTGCAATGTGTGCATCTATCAGATAGGCTGTGGCTAAAGTCCATCCATTATTTCTAGAGTTAGTCTCCCTTCATTGTCCCGGATTAATCATGCTGGCAAATATCTGAGGAGTATTTAGCCTTGAGGGGTTCTATAAGGGAAGGAGCCAAATGAGTTTGGATGATCAACCCAATAATTCAGATGAAATCTGTAAACACACCAGGTATAATTCATAACCCCCAGGCATTGCAGAACTGCAGGTTTTCAATGGAGAAGTTTGCCTACTTAGATGTTGTGTTTACATCGTGAAAAGCCAAACGGAACTCTTGATACTCAATGTATCCTTTAGGGAAAAAAAGGGCCATGCTTACATAGATAATTCACCTCACTGGCCTATGGTTCATTGATTCTGACATCCAATTAAATTGATCAGCCCCAATGATCACTAAAGCAATTGTTGGCCAAACATTACTAGAAAAATAAGCTTGATTTAAATTTTTGATTTATTTTCTGGCTTTTACCCAAAATTGGAAAAAAAATAAGAAATTTGTTTTAAAGTGGAAATTATATACAGCTCTGCTTCATAATTTTTAATGACATATTAACTACTGTGTGTTTGCTTTTATCTTTTGCTTGACTCTGCCATATTCATTTCAGGGACTTTTCTATATTTATATGACATTCATTTTTACTAGTGTTTTTTTTTTTCAACAAATGCTGCTGTATTTAATTGTCTTTATTTAAAGAAAAAAATGTTGGTTTTCTGTACTCTAATGCTTTTGTTAAAAATCAATCTTTGTTCAGTCAAACATGGTTTAAAAAACCCATAATACATAACTTAGAAATACATAATACATAACTTATCTGATTGAAATAGTTTCAGTAGATTTTTGGCATGAGTATTTTAAGACAACAAATCAATATTTTCTCTAAAATTATATGTGTGTGTGTCTGTATATATATATATATATGAGAAAGTTCTTCAAAACAATAATAAGATAAAAGGGAAAATGTCACTAAGTTAATGATGACTATGTATCTTGGTTGACCTCAAATTGGAAAGGAGGAGGTCTGGTAGTCTAATTCAAGTAGGGTAAATATAAAAATGAAGAATTTAAACTTTTCTCAAATTAATTTTTTCTCAGTATTAAAAAAACCACAAGCTAATTCACAGACACTTTTATCTTTCTATTTTATGAGTCAAGAAAGAAAATCAAGAAACAGGTTCATTTTTTGGTCTGTGTTCCCCAATAGCATTGTTTCATAGTAGCCAACATACATTTTAAAATATAAGACATAAAGTTCCTGGGATAATTGTTATTAAAATCATTATGGGACAGGACAGCACTATATGCTTCTTGTCCTACTGACTTTCTTCACTTTCTGATTAGGTAGAGAAGGGGATTTAGTAAAAGATTTGTGCATATGGCAGATATTAGCATAAATTGCCAGGGCAGAGGAGGTATTTCAGTTAATAAAGTGTTTGCATTGCAAGCACAAGGACTTGGGTTTGATCCCCAGAACTCAAGAAGAAGCAACTGGCCAGAGTCATCTGCACTTTCAATCCTACTGAGGGAGACAGAGACAACCAGATCCCAATGATTACTGGGACCTTACCTCTTGGCCAACTGTCAGGTCAGTCAGGGACTTGGTCTCAAATAATAAGATGGAAAACTGATGAACAATACATAAGGTTGCCCTCTACACCCATACACGCTCAGGTATACCAGTACATACAAATGCACACGGCACACACCCCCACACCACACACACACACACACACACACACACCCCACACACAATCAGATTAAGTTTCAGTTGAATGAAATGACATTTTTACATTTTGTGTATTGCTTTCACCAGATTATAGAATATCAGTACCATGTAATTCAGTTTCTTTTAAATTTAGACATCCTCTTTGTCCAAGGTCAAATCTGGGGCCTTTGTTTGATTTTTGAGACTAAGTTCATGCTAGCCTTGACCATTTCCTTGACCATAGCTTTGACCTCCATATCCCAAGATGCTGCTATAGGAATGAACTCCACACTTGGCTAAATCTAAATTCTTAAAGACATTTCTTAAGCAGAAACAGAGTTGGAGAGTCTTCTGATCATCTCTCCATGATGGCATCTGCAGAAATATGGACCATTTTCTCTGATCTCCTTAATTTTCAGGTCTTAACTGTACCTTTCTTTCATAAACTGGGAGTCTCAACTCATACAAGTAAACAAGGAGAAGGAGGTCTTGACAACAGTAGACAACAGTAAAAACTTTTCTAAACACTCAGCTACCAAAACCTAATTAAAAATTGAACATGTAATGAATTATGCAATTTCTGCCAGTGCTTGCATATGTTATATTGCATAGCTCCAGTGAAGATGGATGCTTCAGAAAGTCCCACACTAGCTCAGAATTGAGAATAGTAGAGAATAGAGGGTTATTTATTTAGGGTAGACTCACAAGTCAACATCCTCTGCTGGAATGGAAAACAACAACTGAATCCCACAGCCAGAAAAGAGGCCAGATGCACACTTTACATTGGCATAAATAGTATAAGAGGCCATGTCCAAGTGGATGGGTAACTTAAAGGCTACTGGCAGTAGGGATTCCTACAGGACTCCAGTGTAGATTTGGTTTTGAACACATAGCACACATACTGTGCACTGTAGAGACCATTGTTACATAAAGACTCATGGAGCACCCCAATTCCAGATTACTGTGTTTGGAGTCCAACATTTTCCCTGAATGCTCTCTGCTTTTACTGAAATGCTTTCCTTTTCCTTTGGAAGTTAATATTCCAAAGCCTCCCACACATGTGCACATGTGCACACATGCACACAAACCAAATATGTAAACAAAACAGATCCATAAAAATATTTTAAGATTTTTAGAAGAAATGAAAAACGAAAACTCTTACATGGAGTTCCTTTTGTAGCTATCTCTGATCAGAACTCTGTTGACATTTGTTAGTTTGACCACTTTCATCATGTGGCCTTTATAAAAACATGTACTTAAGGGAGACAAAGGAATTTTGGGAAATGAGTAAAGCCATGGGACCTACAGAATGAGCCATTAGAAGGCAAGCAGTGGCTTGTTTCATTGACAGTTTAACCTGGCATCAACAATCGTCTTAATGGGACTGAGAAAGCTTCAGTGTGTCAGAAGAGAAGAGATGGAACTCACGCAGAGGATTTCAGGAAGTTTCATACATTGAGGTCACTGGTAAATTGAAAAATATGATGGTAAACACTGAAAGGAGGTGCTCTAATATCTGTATGCAAAGAATTCATACACAGGTCTTCAACCAGAAGTAGAAGGAGTATGTCTCTAAAGATGTTGAACAGAAGAAACTCTTCTAATGTTGAGGATGGTTGCTTAATTTAATTTCAAATACTTGTACATGGCTCTACTGTTTATCATATCATCTGTCTATCTACCTATCCATCTATCATTTCTGTCTTTGTACCACTCATATATATATATATATTCTACCTATCACTTATTTGTGCATCATCCATTATCATTGTTTTTATCAATCGCCTACTATTAATCAAGTATATATCTATCAATCATTTATATATGTCTATCTACCATCTACCTACCAGAGTCATTCTTATTCTTGAAATTATTTTACAGGGAAAGCTGACTAATCAGAAGCACTATTAACTAAGTCAGCATAGACTGCATCCTGAAGCTAATTTATAAGCAAGTCTATTGATTGTAAAACATTCAAAGTAAGGTTATGATAAGATTAATAATGAAAAGCAAGGTAGAGTTTTCTTGTTTTTGTCTCTTTGTTTGACACATGGTTTCACTATGTACTTTAGACTGATCTTATGTTTTCATTATCTTGCTTCAGACTTCTGAGAGCTAATATTATTATCATTTATTATGCCATATTAAATCAGCAAGGTTGGGTGATGTATTAGACAACAAAAGGTAATGATCAAGTATTTAACCAATTCAATTCAAATAACTACTTATAATAGGATATTTTTCATTTAAAATTTTAAATTTATTTGTTTATTTTACATCTCAAATATAGTTTCCTCTCCCTCCTCTCCCCCAATCACTCCCACCACCTCTCTTCTACCATGCCCCCAATCCACTCCTAACCTTTGAGCTTCTGCAACTTGAAATGACATGTTTTGTTAATATCTGTGAGAGGCCTGCCCTTTCACAAAAAGAAACGTCTATTTTTCTTAATCTTATACACAGGTTTTGTAATTTTCTTGGGTTTGAAATACTTCATAGAGGGAAAATAGTTGTTATGGGAGTCAAAAAATCATTATGCCTCACCTTTTATATACAATTATAAATACAATTATTCTCGGCTTAGCATATTTAGAAGTCTAGTATGACATGTATCATACTTTTACTATATCTAGGTAGTTGGCCACCTCTGCATTTCAGATAGATAGCTATTGGCTAGTCATACACCTATCATATACATCTACCAACTCCAAGCAATAAGAAAGACATTATACAAAATAAATGTATATTATACAATTGAAATCTTTTATACCCGTTATAAAATATAATGATTGTTTTCATTACAGCAACTGGTTAAATGTTTAAAAAAAAACCTATTGCTTTGGATTTAACTTCAGTTTGCTAAGGGAGGGAGCTAACTTTTACCCAGCGATATTTGAATAGATAGCGACTGCTCATCATAGGTGATAAAAGTTAAAAAATAAAGAAAAGCCAATGAATTGCTTTTTACTGCAGGAGGCATTTTTGCTTTATATTCCAACAAAGAGTTGCAATGCCATAAGCGGTTGAGGACTGCATTGCTAAACGCTTATTTTATTACAGCAGAATGCTAATGCCAGCGCTTGATTACAACAAGCAATACAACTGCATGAATTTGGACTGCAAGGCAACCAGGCTTTTATATTCATTAGAAAAGTTATTGATTCTGGAAGGTTCCCACTAACAAAACTACACTATTTTCTCAGGCCTGTTATATGGACACAGACAGCTTATTTGATCAATGGTATTGAACATAAGGAAAAGCATTCATTGCTTCTAATCTCCTCCTGTCTAGACTGTGCATAGCTACTGGCAGAAACATGACGAATACATGCGGGTCCTATGCTGGGTAGAGTCAGTCCTGTCATGTGCAATAGATATGCCTTCTTGAGTTTCATAGGGCTTACATACAAAGTTTGTTAATTACATTACATTTTCTGATAAAACACATTAGAAATAAACTCCCATAAATCTAAAGTTTTAAAATAACGTCATTACATACATAACAAACACACTAGGCTATTATTTTGCTGTAAATTGCCTTCCTTTAACACAATCACCCATCAATGACATGTTATTTCCGCAAAAGGCTGCTTAAATCCTATTCAAATCAGTGTCTTGTCTGTTAAAGAAAAGGTCTCCATAGTTTCTGCAAAATCATTTAATTCTAATCAAGAATATCATTTTTAATTGTTTCATGGAAAGGAATTCTCATAAGTTTAACAAATAAAGATGAAAATCTTAGTTACTTAAATTTTGTTTGGAGACAGGATTTGTCTTAATGTGTAGCTGTGGCCATCCTGTAACTCCATATGTAGAACCGGTTGAGCTGCCTTTGCCTCCTAAGTGACTGAATTAGAGGTGCGCACCACCTAGCCTGGATTGTTTCTACATTTATTAATTACTTTTTACAACACTGATACAACTGTTATTTATTTATTTAATTATGGAAAATTTCTATTAGTTCTTTGAGAATGTTTAAAATGCGTTGTTTTTTGTTTTTTTGTTATTTGGATTTTTCGAGACAGGGTTTCTCTGTAGTTTTTTTGGTGCCTGTCCTGGAAATAGCTCTTGTAGACCTCGAACTCACAGAGATCCGCCTGCCTCTGCCTCCCGAGTGCTGGGATTAAAGGCGTGCGCCACCACCGCCCGGTTTAGAATGCGTTTTGACCCTCTCTCTGAGATCTCTTTGCAAATCCACCTCTGCTTTCTCACCTACATTTTGTCTTGTTTGAACCCATCTAGAACAATTTGTGTTGCTCAAATATTCTGGAATATGTGGCTTTCCAAAGGAGTATGATCAGCTCCCCAGGTGCTATACTCTTAGAGAAAACAGTTTCTCTCTCCCCACAGCTAACTGTTGCCTGTAACTCCATGGCTGGGGGTAGGGTTTTATGCTCAACTTCTGTCTCCATGCTAGAATTTTGTCTGATTTAGGTTTGCAGCAGTCTTGTACATGTGGTCATAACTGCTATGAATGTGTATGTGCAGTTGCTCTTCTGTTGGTTCCTGTCGGTATGTTAGTGCCACTCCTGTACCTTTGGAAGTATCTTGCCATTCTCGTCCTTGTGCTTGCCCAGCTTTACACTGGAAAGGACTATTGCATCCTTTCCTGCATTAGAAGTTTGCAGAGTTCTCTCTGCTATGAAAATTAGTTCTCAGCTAAATTTCTCCAAGTCCCGTGTCTCAAGTGTGCGGTGTCTTCAGCAACAGAGACTTGCCTTCTCATTGTGGATGGCAAGGAAAGCGACAGCAATATTATATATTGTCTTGGGAGTCTTGTGGACTTGGGAGAAGTAGGAGGTGGGAACGGTGGGAATAATGTAAATACAGTACTCATGTATGAAATTCTCAAGGAACAGCTAAATAAAAATAGAGGTATACACACAATGTCAATCCTAAATTAAAGTCATTTAATACCTTTCTCCTCAAATTCAATGTCTTTAGATAGCTTTATTTTCCATCACCCGTTTTAGAGCATGTTTATAAATGTCATGCTTTGAAATTGTAGATGAGTTTTCACAACCCACAATTTAAACAGTGTTAATCATATTCCACAAAGTTTTAGCCTCCTGTCTCCTCTGTCTACCCTCATGTTTCAGATCTTATAGGGCCCATTTCCTTCATTTAGAAACACACCTTTCGGGAGTTATTTTAATGAGGGGCAATATTTAGAAGCAGACTCATCTGCCTGCTCATTTATTGTTATTTTGTCCTCATTTTTTTCAAAGATTATTTTAGCTCTGTAAACAATTCTAGATTGACCATTATTTTTGCTAAGCGTCAGGAGCACATTCCACTATATTCCTGCTTTTTTCATTTATTTTTATGGGCAAGCCAGCTGTCATTTTAAATACACCTTGGTAGGATTTGTGCCTGTTTACTTAGGTCCCTGTGAGCATTACAGGCTTAAGTCTACTCCATATTGTAATTGGGGGTTTGGGAGTTGAGGTCTGCATAAACACAATGGATTCAGGCTTCAAGCCAACTACTAAACATTCAATTAGCAGGGGCAATGTTTATATTTTCCTTCTACTGTCACCCATGTTAAGAATACATCTATGTATTTTTTTTTCCATTTTTCTGGGTTTTGGCTTTTTGAAAATGGTCTCAGATCAACTGTATTCTACAGAGTTCTGGGTGTGTTTTTCGGGTTATAGTGGGCCATTGCCCATTTCCTTATCTCTTCTACTTATCTCTTATTCACTTAAACTTGTTTCGTTTTCATGTAGGTTTGTCCATTACAGTTACACATGCCTTTGTCAAACCTCACTGAACATTCTTGTTTTATAAACTCTGGAGTTATGTAGACTTTCTGGTCAGTCATATTTTCAGAAATAGAAATATACCACAAGATTTTTCATGCATTTCAGTTCATTAAGTCTGTGGGCAAAATATTGACATGTAAGCATGAGTGGTTAGGTACCAAAGCCATGTTGTCATTAAGGGACTCACAACATCAATTATGTGGTTAAAGAAAGATAAAAAGATTTCAGAATTACAGTATCTTCATGCTCATTCCTTGGATATCTCTGCGGGCAAACAGATAATCCAGTATTTAAGAACATTTTTATCTACCAGAAAAGTTGAAATACAGATTGTTTTCATATGGGAAACAAAATATTAACATTTGCCTGGACTTTCAGAAAAAAAAAACCCTTTTATTCCCATTTTGACTGAAATATTCTTAATCTTTTATATGAAACATTTATCAAAGGGAATGTATGATGGCAACGATAATCACATTTTTCTGAGGCTGAGAAAGGTTGCTGAATTGTTTTAGCTAGTTAATGGCAAACATATCAAAGACTTGTTTCACATCTGTACTGTATTCTACATCATTCTCTTGTTAATAATTTCTGTTGTGTTTGTCCAGTCACCATTGTGCACTCACTTCATCATAGGAAGGAATGTGACTACATCAGCATTTTACTGGGTGCCTTATAGCACCTTTTGTAGAAGTGTGCTCACTAAGGAAGCCATATACCATCGACCTGATACCATCCATGGTTATTATACGTGTGCTGAAGGAATGCCATGTGGAAATGACCCACAGTTGTCAAGATCATGTGCTACCACAAATAACATTATCATAATTGCAACAATAGTGCTTTATTCTGAAGCATTTTGAGACGTTCTCTATGCATTCTTTCACTCAGATTAATTGACTTTATTATTCTTGAAGGCCAGGTATTTCACTCTTAAAAATATGAAGTCTGATGGTCAAAAATAGTGATTTATTCAACACACTAGGCGAAAGTAGCTTAATAAGTTTGCACTCTCAGTCAATTGCAACTTGATTGTTTTTCTTTGTAATTGTATGTTGCTTTCATAGATCTTCTGTGAAACTGATCTTGGAGACCAGGACAAAACAAACTAAGGGAAAAAAATTCTTTCTACAACCCTAAAACCGAATAGGTACTACGACACTTTGTCTAAATGATCCAAGTCAAATAAAAACATATTTTTCCTATCTAGCTTTGCAAGAACTAGATAAAAGATAGCTTTGTGATCAGGTCATCCACAAGGATAGTGATATAATATTCATTGGTCCTTTTAGTTCTATTGCTTGGTGATCAATGGTCCTGTGAGATAGCTGTCGTGGTGCCTTATTTTTATAAGAGAATATGGCTCACAAAAATTCAGCAACTACTGAGAGCCATGTAAAAAATTTGTCTCAGGTAGAATAAAGAACCAACATTAGTTTAATTTCTTTCCTTCTAAATTTCTCACACTGTATTTCTGATTTATTTTTTTAAAGTACATGTAGCTTGGGGCTGGAGAGATGGCTCAGTGGTTAAGAGCATTGCCTATTCTTCCAAAGGTCCTGAGTTCAATTCCCAGCAACCACGTGGTGGCTCACAACCATCTGTAATGAGGTCTGGTGCCCTCTTCTGGCCTGCAGGCATACACACAGACAGAATATTGTATACATAATAAATAAATAAATATTTTTTTTGAAAAAAAAAAGTACATGTGGCTCATAGGACTCAGATGAAAGTTATTACTATTGTTCTACCAACCGACATAGTTTTAAACTGCCCTCTAAATTGTTATCGCTCAACCCATTGATTAGTTCAGCTCTCGACCTCATCAGAGACGTTCCTTTGTGTGGTGGACAGTGGTTAACCCCAAAACTTGCAGCTGGCCAAAGTGTAGAGAATAAGTGAGTGCTCAGCCACAAAAATCCACATTACCAAGGCTCAGAAACCACAGTGAAAGAGGGGTCAGGAAGATTCTAAGACTCAGAGGTTAGGAAGAACTGGAATGAAACAATATCTTTTGGAATTGAAAGAGTGCCATATTTAGGAACTCACTGCCACATGTGATCAAATCATTCAATAAGTCTCCCAAGAAATTGGAAGATATTCTGGAGCCTCTATTTCTAACTGAGGAGTTATGGAAGTTGATGGTTTCTAGGGGAGGGAGAGTCAGTTTTCTTTAAGGAAATGGCTCCAGTCCAGTAGTACATAATCAACCCAATTTGGCTTGATCTAAACACATGGCCTTTGAGACAAGAAGATGGAGGTGAACAACAGAGAGAGTTGCACATGTCATACTAAGGTGGACTGCTAAGAGAGCTGAGGTCTCTGGAGTAGGAGAAACTTCCAGAAGCTAGGATTGAGTTCTGTCTTTTCCAACAAGAAAAATGAGTCCCTAGTCCTACAACAAGACAGAACTCAGTTTTGTCAGTGACCTGGAGAAGACTGGAAACAGATTCTCCCCAGATCTCTAAAGAGCTTGGGCCACTAGACAGCTGGATTTATTCCTCCTGTGACCCTAAACAGAGAACCAATGGAGCCAGGCTATGTGCTCCAGCTTGTATCCCATAGAAACTGGCAAACAACTGGGTAGGGTTTTAATTCATTGTAGTAGAATAAAAAGCTATTCTATACACTTTGACCAGCGATGAGCTTTTGGGTTAACCACTACCCACTGCATAAAGGAACAACTCTGATGAGGTCGAGAGCTGAACTAATCAATGGGCAGAGTGATAACAATTTAGAGAACAGTTTGTAACTGTGTCTGGTTGGCAGAACAATAGTAATAACTTTACATCTGAGTGATATTTGCCTATATATCCAGCACTTAGGTGGCTGAGGCAGGGTTGTGAGTTGAAGACCAGCTCGGGCTATATCATACTCTCTTGGTAATAAATTTTAAATTATTTTTTTATTTTTCCTTACTGGTTTTTTTTATCACCATGACAACATACAAATGTGTAGACACATATTTATGCACACACACATATACTTGCAAGTGCATGCATATCATGTCAGAGCTACTCTATAATTTGTACAGTTCTGACTGGTCCCTACCATTCTCATTTTACTTTGGACTAGCTTTTTGATGGTCACTTTAGCTTCCCATTCTCGACTCCTGTATTCCCCTTGCTTCATTTTTCTCTTTCTTCCTTTTATCTTTTTTTGTACTTGTATAACAGAATTCTCTACACAGACACTCAATACATATTTTTCTTCTCAGGAAATCAAGATAAGATAACATTTGGTACTAAATGTAAGTGTTTAAGTGTTTTCATATTTTGTTTTTGTTGCCTTCTAACCTCAAATTGCTCCTGCTAGATGCTTTAGTAGGCTTATTGAAGGACTGCAGAATCCTTCTGGGCTAGAAAAAGCTTAGCCTCAGAAAATTTGAATTGTTACCATATTTGTTTTCAATTAGTTTTCATGTTTTCAGATATTTTTGCTAGTGTCCAGAGCATTTATTAAAAATCAACATTTGCAATTTTTGGGGGGGTTTTTTGAGACAGGGTTTCTCTTGTGGTTTTGGAGCCTGTCCTGGAACTAGCTCTTGTAGACCAGGCTGGTCTCAACATTTTTAATGAAAAGTTTAATGGTCTGCAACTTTTAATCAGCTTTATGAATTATAGTTAATATAAAAATTGTAATGCCTCACCCAAGATGTTTACACAAAATTGCCAACTGAACTTCAGGCATTTTAGTGGGTGTTAAACTGAACTTGCTCAGTTTCTCATGGAGATGGGCCTCAGTTTGAAAATGGTTTTTCAACTGTCTGATAAAACATCTGAAGTGTATATTCAGACATTAAAAACTGTACTTCTGTATTTGTTTATTTCCTTTTCTTGTGACAAAATGTCCTGACATAAACAATTTAAGGGACAAAGGCTGTCCTGGCTCTTGGGGTTCAGTCCATCATTGTAAGAAAGCCTGGAGGCAGAATCATGAGCCAATATCACACATAGTACTTTCTTCTTTCTCTTCTATCCAGGACCTTAACCCACAGAAACAGATCTGCTCACATTTAAGATTTGTCCCTCCTTATTTAACCTAATCAAGCCAATCCCTCATAATCATTCCTAGAAGCTAAGCAAATCTAGACAATATCTCACAAGTGTGCCTGGAGAATTGTTTACTAGGTGATTCTGTATCCTCTATACTTGATAACCAATACTGATGGCCACAACTTCAAACTTTGAGTTTTGACGAGCAAGCCACAGGTCTCAGAAATCCACATGGAAGAGGGTAGGTGACCATTGCTTGATAGCGCATGGTTTATCTATAGGTTAGCCATATTAAATGCAGTTTTAGTTCCTAACATATTGTAGATTTATCAGAACACTGCCCTATTAAAAACTAAGGAACATCCATAAATGTAATCAACAATTTGAAGAGCCAACCTGGACTCCAGTTTCCCTCTACCTCCCGAGATTAGATCATCATGTCTCTGAGTGACACGAAAGAAGCAGAAAGAGATTTGAAAATGAGGATTATCATAACAGTAATCCAGAAAACCTTGCCCACTGTCACTTTACAACATACCAGCTCTTCTTTCAGTAGGAAATACTTTTGTCTCATTAGGATTTGTTTATCAGAAGGTTAGTGGAAAGATTCATAGGAAACGTATCGGCATTAAATGATTGGTCAAAAAAAAAAAAAAAAACCCCTATGAAACTATACATCTGCAACCAGCACCACGCTTACACTACCGCCAGGGGCTCTGTACTCTGGGTAGCCTGGTACCTCAAACAATTCATCTTTCCTGAAGAAAAGACTTGTGAATAAATTAATTGACTTTTAGAGAATTTTATCAACTTGATATTTAGAGGATATTTTGAGTCTGGCATATTTTGACAACATATCATAGATAGTAAAATTTTATGACTATAAATAGAATCTAATTTATAGGCTGTTGACTTAAAGTGATGGCCATTATATTCTTTTTAGAAAGAGTGACATCTTTGTTTGTATAAAATAACTGGAATTTATTATACCTTCAATTTATGATTGAAGTCTTCCCTTTTGAAAAAAATACTGTTATTCAAATCTTTTCTAAATTTAACTAGTATAGACTTATCATCAATTAATACAGTGCAAATTACATTATTAAATTTAATTTTATAAAATAAAATATTTCAAAAATCTAAACAAATCAGAGCTTTCATTACTATTTTTTCTTAATAATTTATGGGCTTAAAATGTAACCTACTAATCTGCCAAAAAAGAACAATTTAAAACTGCTTTGAAATATATGTATAGATTTTCAAGATTTATTTTATCACCAAATATTAATCTTTTATAAGACACTGGGTTAACATTCACCTTGTTCCATAAAACTAATCTTATATAATATTTAAGTGGTAGAATTTGCATCTATATTGACTTATAGTCCAGTAATTGTATTTATAAAGTTGTGTTGAGATTGAGGAAAAAGACAAAATATATAACTAGTATTCAAAGTATATTGCTGACACATTAAGTGATAAATTTGAGAAGAGTAGCATGTAAGAATGCTGAGATGCTAATTATTCTTTAAGTATTTTTAATTTGTTACTAGTAAATATTAATTTGCCGATAACTTTTCCCATATACTCATTAATATACAAGATTCCTCTCATATGATATATGGTTTAGCTGCTTTGCCAAAATTGTGGGTAATACTACTCTCTAATTTATTCTAATTAATAAATATCTATACTTTTAAAGTGTTAATTAGTAAAGATTTCCAGTTTGCAAATGTTCCATTCAACAATATCTATTAAGCGTGCATCGAAAATTATTCTAAATATTAAAAAAGCAATAAAAAGTAGTCAAAGACAGAACCTTCCAGAAATCTTAAGAAAGGATTTTGACAATAAATAAACGTATACTTCAATCTCAAGTGGTGACAGCCTTTGGAAGAACAGTGAAATAGCACAAAAGGGCAAGAAGGGATGATGTGTTAGCAAGACAAGACCTCCCCATGGAAATGTTGTTTGAATATAGAAGTAAATTGGAGGTTGGAATCCTGCAGAGAGATGGAGACTGGGCATTCATAGTTGTAGACACATCATGGTCCTTAGGCATGTCACTGTTTTTGAAGTATATGGAGGAAGTCCTCAAGGTAAAATGCGGGTAAGCAACAGGAAGATGAGGAAAGAGGGTATGCCTTGAGTATAGAAATATGTGAGAAAGCATACAAATCTAATGTGTTTCAAGTAGTGGGGACAGAGAAGTAGCATTGAGCATTCCAAGATGAGATTAGCAATATGGAAAAAGTCAGATTACATGAGGCTTCGTAGAATACATGGTAGTTATATTTAGATGAATGCTAGATCTCTGGAGATTTCAGATGCAGATCACCTTTATCTGACTTGCTGTTATGAAGCTTGTTTAGCGTGGAGAAAAGAGGTGACAGGGGAAGAGGAGTAAGAAGCTATAACAATTCAATAATTTAATAAAAGCTGTTAGGAAAGAGATGGTGGTGTGTATCTAGAGCAGTGGTTATCAGCCTTCTTAAAGCTTTAATACAGTGGCTCATGTTGTGGTGACCCCCAACCATAAAATTATTTTTATTGCTGCTGTTGTGAATTATAATGCAAATATTTGGTATGCTGGATATCTCATACACAGGTGTTTCAATCCACAAAGGGGTCAGAGCCCATAGGTTGAGAACATTTGATCTAGATGGTGACAATGGAGCGGAAGAGGTAAATTTGTACGAGGAGTACTTTGTGCCTAGAACAGAATGATTGGCTGTGATGGGAGAGAGAAATCAAAGAGGAAAGGATTTCTTGCTCATAAAACTCAGTGATATGGTAGTTCAGAAAACTACTACTCAATAGAAACATATTTTACATATACCTGGGTCTAAATTTGTTTTATTTTATTTTAACTTACAGTTTTGTTTTAATATGGCTATGCATATATAGTTAAGGCAAGCTTTATCATCTAACAATTAATGCACATGGCACATTGTAGTCTTCAATAATATTCGACCAACTAAGGTGGTATGCTTTCTAGTTACCTCAATATATCTTGTTTTTACGCTATTTTTAGTGCAGAATAAGCTTCTAAATAGTCCTAGAAATCAAAACTCGGTCTAATATGAAACATGTCAGTGGTTTGTTACCACTGCAATGTGAGAACCGAAGGTTGCAGAACTGAACACAACATCTCTCTGCCCCAACAGTTTCTTTTTTCTTTAATTTAGTTCCATCAACAACGTGAGCTATTTTAATAGAACAGAATGTGATAGAATGGCAACTACTCAAACGAGCTGTTTTCCTAGTTCAGAACACTTCTGCCCTTATTCAGACCATCATTATATTCTGCTCCTTTTGTTCTTGTGAGAAACTTTTCCACTTTCCTAAATCTAACTTAGCTACCCTACCTATGTATTCTATGAATTATGTACACCCTTTTATCATACTAGAATGTATTTGATAAATAAGAGCCTATTTACTTTTATATCACATTTTTAAATAATAAATTTCTTTTGTTTTGGAAATATTTTTATTATTTAAAAGTTTCAAACATTTATAGAATGTACATTAATCTTACCTAGCCACAGTTACCTCCCTCCAATTACCCTTCCCTCTCCCTCTCAGGTTCATGTCTTCCTTTTGTTTTTTGTTTTATTTTAAATAGCCCAAATTAAGGCTTTCAATATGCACACGTGTGTGTAACTATTCACAAGGGCGTGAGCAACCTACCAGCAGACACATTTCCAAAAGAGAGTGACTCTTCCTCCCCCAGCAACTACAAACCGCCGATAGTTCCTCTGATAGGGGTGGAGCTTTAAGGCTCTTGCCCAATTTATGGTGGAATTTTGATTGGCTTCATCTTGTGCAGACACCTACTGCTGTTGTACGTTGATGTACGCAAAAGCTATGTCATATTCAGAAGTCAACACTCCACATTTCTCCCCCCTATCCACCAGCTCTTACATTCTCTCTACCCTCTCTTCTGTGAGGTTTCTTGAGTTTTAGATGATGGGAGGTTGAGAAGGATGATCCACCCACAGCTGAGCACACAGAGTAGTTTATACTTGATACTTCAACCAGTTTTCAGTCTTAGAGCAGCTCAGGTTTATGCGTGTAAAAGTAAATATTCAGAAGGCAGTGTGGTGGCATGACCAATAAACAAAATAGGATGCACGGCAGAGTACCCTTAAGACTTCTCCAGTCATGGATTTTCTCCACGTTCACAGTATCAGTCATTGAATCCTTCTGTGTAGTGGGCCTCATATCCAATCAGAAAGTGGGTGAAACCCCTACAATCATATCAGTATTGAACCAGTGGGCACATCTTGGCAGCAAGTCTGTACTGTAACATTCCGGGTCCAGGGCTGGGTGAAACGAACCCTGGTGTCTTTCGCCTCCTTGCATCCTGCATACTTTCTGACATTATGTAAATTAGTTAATAGGAGGGTTTCCTGATCAGCTTGAGGTTGATATCTCTGTGTCATGCATTCCAAGTGAGTAGTATCTTTAGAAATAGGATCTTACCATCCACTTACAGGGAGTACCAAGACCAATAGCAATAGTGTGTGCTATCTTAGGTGCCTCTGAGAGCTCCTTGATGAATAAGGAAATTTCCTGTGTCTAGCATTGAGATTTTCATGTAAAAAATCTATGTCTTCTGGTAGCAGCATTGGAAAACCCATAGACTCCCTTTCCCAGCAGAACTAAACCCTGAGAATATAACAAAGTATAGAGTGTCAAGCTAAGATCTTGTAACATTCTATCAATAAATGAAAGCTGTCCTTATACAGAAGAAAATAAGGTTTTCAGGAATGAAAGCAGAATAAAAAAATATACAAGAATAAGGTTATAATCTTGAGGAATGGCAATATCTAAAAAACTGGAGGAAGATATATAAGGAAATATAGAAAAGAAATAACCATTAGACAAAAAGAAAGTATGCCATTATAGCACAGTGGTCTAGATAAAACAAAAATGTAAGAAATAAATGATCAGTAATATAAAACGAATAGGAAAGTCAACCATATGACTGTGAAATTGTCTATAGACTGGCAGTTAAAAAGACACTGATGACTTTAGGAAGCAATTCCATATATTGTTGGATACAGAGCCAGATAGTGAGGGCTGCACAATAAATGGAACACAACAGATTGGTAACAGCACAACTCAACACTGGTACAGCAGGAAACAACGTGCTCAGCATAATCTTCTTTGCACTGTCTTTTGGTATGGGTGAATCCTAGTAAACAGCAGGTGTTTAATTTCTAGTGAACCTACAAAATCATGGATTTAATATACCTGAAAATAATGATGGATAATGAAAATTTGAATAGGCATCTAAGGGACTAATCTATAATAGAGAGGAGGTAGAGAAAAGTTCTAGAGATGGAGGCTTAAGGAAGTAGTGCTTGAGAGACTGCATCAAAGAGAGAGCTGTTGGGGTATCAGGTGGGCTTTGAGGTAGATAGCAGAGCAGAGGGGCTGAGAAGAGTCATTTGTGCTGGCCAAATACACCCATTACGGGTCTCTGTCTGCAGGGGGAGTTATCCATCTTGAATCGGACTGCTAAGCTCTGAAACCTACTCATGGTATGCATTGTCCACCCATCTGAGAGGATGCTTTCTGGCCAATGAATGAGAAAAGCAAGGATATTAAAACTGCTTGTTCCTGGGAGGCACAGTCTCTTCTGATGGCTAAGTTGACTCAATGTCTTCTTAGTAGCCTTGCTGAACCTTCTTTGGAGGGAGAACAGTCTAAAACCCTTTGACCCTACTTTTACCAATTTAACTTCCTTCCTTCCTTCCTTC
>NC_022032.1:16795697-16805917 GCF_000317375.1 Microtus ochrogaster | reverse complement strand
CTTTTTTCCTAGCTTCAGATATATTTTAAATAAAAATTGGCTTCAAATATTTACATGCATTTTAAAATTTAATGTGTTATAGAGGAAAAACATTACAGATGTAATGAACATCTTAGAAATATTTAAACAGGTGGTCCTAAAATGAACATATTGCTGTTCTTTTTTTTTATTGCTTTCCAGTTTTCTGTTTTTGCTAGAAGTCCCTCAAGATTTTTCAACCACTAAAAATGAGTATTTGTATTATTATGGTTCCTAATATAAATATTTTTGAAGTGTTAAACCTAAAAAACAACAACAAAACAGTTGTTACAAATCATGAACAATTTCTGGCCGTTCATTGTACCATCATGCAAGTCTAGCTTCTTTTTGATCAAGCAGAATATAAGAATTCATTCCAAAACTATTTAGTTTGTATTTCTGACAAACTCTATCAATAAATATTAATGTTATATACTCTGTCTTAAAATCCTTCTCTGATCTTCCTTCATTTATATGTCATCTTGAAGTATCCATTGCTATCAAGAGGGGAAAAACGTGTAACTAATCACGGATTGTGAGCTGCAAGGCTATAGGTTAAACACTCAAAGAAGCTGAATGTATATCCTGTTCTTCCTCTTCCTGTGGCATAGATTTTCACATTTCCAAAATCAAATGTTCTCCCTTTTACTGTTTATGACAGTGCCAGGCATATTTACATCTGTAGTGTGGAAGACTGCATATTCTTATCTCTGCTATCTACCATGGCCTGTCTTTTAATGGCTGCTGACACAGAAATCTAAACAAAGCAGGTGTTTAAAGCGATGCAGATTGCCTTGTTCTGCCTTAATACAAGGGAAGGTGATTTGTTTTGGTGCAACTTGATGTGCCTTGCTTTGGTGATAACTATGGGAGTCCTGACTCTTTCTGAACAGACATAGAGGAGGAGTGATTTGGGACAGGGAGTGTGAGGGGAGGCGAAGGGAGAAAATGGGAGGAGAAGATGGAGAGGAAACTGCAGTCAGGATGAAAAAAGTAAACAAATATAAAAAATGAAACTTTCAGAAAGAATTTGAAAAAAAAAAACCAAATGAAAAAGAGCTGTAGATAAGATGATGCCCTGAGTTTGTGCTGCACATCATGGTCAAAATTAACAAAAGGAGGTTTACTTATTTGAGGGATGTGGTGCTACATGCACTAAAAGAAAGAATTGGTGTCTTAAATATTTTTGATCATGTAAACAAGTGTGTGTGTGTGTGTGTGTGTGTGTGTGTGTGTATTTGGTGTGGAATTATATTGTTATAGGATTAGCTTTGAAAGGGTTTCAAAATGAATAAGGCAGTAATCGGCTATTTAAAA
Source organism: Microtus ochrogaster (assembly GCF_000317375.1). Lineage (NCBI taxonomy): Eukaryota > Metazoa > Chordata > Mammalia > Rodentia > Cricetidae > Microtus > Microtus ochrogaster. Next base: position 16,804,582 of record NC_022032.1, on the reverse strand, counting down.
AAAAAACTAAATTATATAAACCTCACAAGAGTGAGTGGGACAGGAATTTCAAGATTGCAGCTCCTTGATTTTACACATGAAGGAACTAAGGCTCAGCGAAGTGTAAGATTTTTCCAAGCCGTAATCAGTCAGAAGCAAGACTCTGCTCTCTAATTTAAGTGTTCTTACTGTGAGAAGGTCGGTTTCTTGTGAAGAAAACAATCAAATGGAGTAAAAACCAAAACAGAATCAGTGGTCTCCTTGGCGAGCCACACGTTTTCTTTACGACAGAGGAAAGGAAAACGTGGGACGCACCGGGCCCTCCAGCTTAGAGAGGTTGACATAGACGGTTAAAAGCCATGGAAAACCAGATGTCACCGTAGAAATCAAGACTAGAGAATGATACAGAGAGAAAGGAACAACACAGAAAATACGCGTGAATGCTTCTGCACTAGAAGCTGGTGGAAACAGAAATTCTTAGGGAGAGGGATGCATCTTACTGAGTGCTCTTTTTTTCTGTTTTTTGTTTGTTTGTTTGTTTTTGTTTTTCAAGACAGGGTTTCTCTGGTGCCTGTCCTGTTATCGCTTTGTAGACCAGGCTGCCGAGTACTCTTTATATATTTTCTTTAGAAAAGCCGAGTTTGTTTTTCCTTGCCGCTCATCTCCCGTTTTTCCTTTCTGCGTTCTTACGTTGTGCTGTAGGGTGTGCGTATCTGTAAAATATTGTTTCTGAATTTTTTTTGTGTGTGTTCAAATTCTTTTAATTCCTTCACATTGGAAAGCAATGGGCTAGAAGTTGGAAGATGAGTAGAAAAACCGGTATTTTTACCTATGAAAAATATGTATTTTTTGGGGGGTTATCACATGGCAAAAATATGTGTGAAGCCTGAGCTGCTCCTGCAACAGTCTACCACCAGAACAGCTGTGGATGCTGCAGCAGTAAGCATCTATCACGTGTACACTGACTCCTGCAGGTCAGGCGGGCTTCTGACTTATCTCTATGAGAGGGTACACTCCTTGCTATTGCCTAAGGATCAGCAGCTGTACTGACTGCAGCCGCGACTTGGCCACAGCATCCCAGGATCACTTCTGTGTGGAATTATCATTGTGCTATTCTATAGCTTTTCCATTGCTTCCAAGAAGTGGTCATGGCATCCTCCCGACACTTATGACAGCTCTGTAGTTCCCTCCCTGCTTTTCTCTTCCATCTTTTCTCACCTTTGGTAATTTTTTGTTTATCTTTTTCAATAAGTTTTCGAGACAGTGTCTCACTATGTAGCCCTGACTGGCCCTGACCTCATTATATGGAACAGACTAGCCTCCAGATCATCGAGATCTTCCTGCCTGTGCCTCCATAATGCTGGGATTATAGCCATGAGCCACCTCTCCTGCCACTTTTGCTACTTTGATAACAGATTTTCAAATTCAAGTAACTTAAAAGACCAAATTTGTTTTAGTTTCTAACAGATCATGTTCATAAACAACAAGTTCCCCCAAAATCACAAAACAGAGTTTTATTTGATCCAGGAAAAGCTATTTCTATTTTTACAAAGATGATTTCTTCTAAAGTCTAGTATGTGGTGTCTTAGGACCAGCCTATATTTCTACTGTAACATTTTCTGTGAACATATGGATACTGAATATCAATAGTGCTGTTAGGATGAAATCACTATGCGTGTTTTTGCCAGACTTCATTATGTCGCTTTCCCAGTAAAGCTTCCCTCTATATAGAAGTTGTACATGGATTTATGGCAGGAAGCCACCTATGCAATATTTTCAAGGCATGAAAGTTATCTGTCTGTAATAAAATGGCTATAAAATTTAATAGGCATGTATCATATAGAGAAGGAAGCATATAACCTATTACTGTTTGATTATATACATAACATTTATATTCATTTCAATATTGTTATAAATGGTTATTAGAGCATGACAAGAAGAAAGTAGTCCTGTGACATTACAAGCATTGGAGCAATAGGTGGTCATATCTATAAAAAACATTATGGAAATGAGAGGAAAGATAATAAATTTTGTCAGTGAAGAGAAGGTGTGTATTTCTGGCTATAGGTCCTATTAAATTCCAACTAAACAGAACTCTGTGAACAAAGGTTTGGAGGTGGTAATGACCAGACAGCAGGTAGGCAAAAGTCAGAATCCTCATCGTATTGAATGGTGCTTATAGTGGTTGATGCAAATCATAGTGTTTCACATAGGTGCACGTGTTTGTGAGTTTGATCCCTTGCTGATAGCATTTCAGTTTGTGGTTGGGAGTCTTTAAGAGATACAGCCTAAAGGAAGCAAGATGTTGGGCGTATAGGATGTGAGAATTGTAGCCCAACACTTCTTCTCAGCTATTTTCACTGTTGCACTATTCATGATAGTAAGGAAATGAAAACAGCTTAAATGTTCACCATCTGATGAATAATGAATATGCTGTACATATACACTATGGAATACTAGTTAGCTATAAAGGAAAAATGAAAGCATGAACTTTGTCAGCAAATGAAGGAACTAGAAGCAATCACATTGAGGCACGTATCTAGAAAGACAAACAATGTATGCTTTTCTCCCACAGCCTTTTATCTTCAGGTATAAGTACATATCCTGGAGTCATTGTAGAAACCAGGGAAGCAAAAGGGACCATTGCTAAGGTAAGAGTTTCGTGGAGCAAAAAAGAGAGTGATAATAAAGTACCAGGAATTTGATCAGGGAAATGGGTAAAGATGGTAGAGAGGTAAATACAAAAGAAGGCTGGAGAGTGGTAAAATAACAGCAAGGGTGTCTGAAAATTCATAAGGAATCATGCTGTTAGCTACCTTCCTGAAATAGTTTTTATAGTGCACATAATAATGTTTATAAATATAAATAAAATATTCTCATCTGTGCTGACAATGCTTCCTTTAAGAATTAACGAACATCTAGTGGAAAAATATATTTAAAGAGAAGAAGGTACTAGGACCAATCATGGATTGGGAGGGAGAGGCATCAGTGTTTGAGAAGACAGCAACCTTCTTTCTTCCAGTCTGACTTTTTCCCATTAAGGTGAGTCTCCACGACCCATGTCTCTGACTCCAAGGGCAAGCGAAAATTCAGCTATGATCAGTCTGTGTTACGATGGCTAGGTTGCTCTATCCTAAATTCTGGGCCTTACATATATGAAGAGGAAAAAGCTGTAGGAAAACCCAAAGCCACTGAGACAGAAACCCTGTGTTTCCTGTCTCCCTTGTATTCCAACTTCCTCTCAGTACCTTCTCCATAAGAAGCCCTCCTGTTGACATTGGCATTTCTAAGCAGGTACTGGACAGAACCAAAAGATAAGGTCAAGATTGTTGTGCCTAGCAAGACTTTGCAAGGGGTAGAAAACAGAGAATGTCAGTTTTATGGTTTTTCTTTGTTGAGGTCACATGTTTCTCTGGGTATTTTAGGCACACATCAAAGGCAAATACTATTTCTTCCTGCCTATGATCAATATCTTTCTCTTGACACCACATTCTAAAATGTGTGCTCCTAGGAAGAAAAGAAATCACCATATTTACCCATGTGAATAGTATTTCTGTATATGCCTTCTTAAAATAAGTTATAAAGTTAAGACTACTTTACTCCTTAGTTCGGAGGATGGCCATTTAAGCCTCCCAGCTTTTGATGAAGACTTCCTGCCAAAAAGAATAGAAATGTCTCAACAGCCTTTACTTTGTACAATGGGATATAATGGGTGATAATTTCGTGTGTGTACACATGTACTCATATATAATAAGTGTTACATTCTGCAGCACTGTATTTGATGTACAGACCCTGATGTTATCCTCAGAATTAGCGGCACAATGTCTCCTAAAGCTCTCCTAACAGTGTGTACCTGCCAGGGTAACGTGCAGAACCTGTTCTCCATTTGTTACCCATTCAGTCAGTTACAGCTGAAATGGCCTTTTACTGATTCGCACCTGCTGGAGGTTTTGCTCGTACCTGATGGCAACAGAAGCAGATTGTGAATGGAGCAGAAAATGTTTTCTTGGCATAGAAAATGAGTATTTGTTTTAATTGACGAGGTATAACATTTATGAGGCAAAAATGAATTTTAGCTATGTCATTTCTTTTACCTCTGTCGCTTCAGGACAATTGTTGGCAGTGAGGCATACACTGAACAACCCCAGAAAATTGATACAAAAGAAGAAAAAGCAGCTTTCGGCGATGCTAGCTCGAGTGTTCTGATTTTAAACTGTTTAAAACAATAAAAGATTCTGAGGATGGAGAGGTGAACTTGAGATGGCAGTAGGATTTCTTAATATCCTATGTGCTGCCATAATTATTTATTTGTAGGAAACAAAAGAGTGTTATTATTTTTTTAAAAAGCAATTTTCCCTGTTTGGCAATAAAAATAAATCATTGCATTATAAATGTATCTGAAGTCAATGCTTTCAAATGAAAAAAAAAAAACAATCTACTATAGTTCCCTTCTTAAGACTGACCAGATATTTGATGAATATCTGCTATTTGATAATGATTTATGAAATCTTATTTCTTGGAAATAGAATATAGTGAGTAGTAAAATGCTAAGCAATTTTTGAGATAGAGATGATGTTTCTAATAAGCATATCACATTTAATGTGTGAATAAATAGAAACTGTCAGGTAGGCACTAGGTTCAAGGTGTTTTGAGGTGTTAGGATGGTTCAAATAAAGTGAAATTGAAGTTAGGTATTCTTATCTAAGTGGGAAGAAACTATGTCTTCACACTGTATATAAAAGTTAGCAAATTCTCATGAGGGTATTTTTATCAGACAGAAAAGAGGAATAAAGGAAATATTCCATCTTAGCCTGATTGAATCACCTATCTATTGACTGAACTTCAGTTCTCATTCTGGAAAATGTCTGAAATAATTCGCAATATCCTAGGACAAAGGTGAAATAGCACATCACAGATATTTATAATTGATACTAGTAGTTTTAAACCCCAACAAATACAAAAACCTTTATGGCCATGCTATGCAAAAACATGAACACTATGTCCAATCTGAGCTCAATTCTATTTATTCAAGGAGAGTTTGCCATCAGCTGGTTTCCTACCTTTTTAATTGGTTCAGGAGCCCAAGAGAAAAGAGGACCAAGAAGTGGAACTATAAGAAACCTTCTGTAAATGTCCTATGCTTATCTCTCATCTCTTGATGAGCCAAAATAAAAACATGTGCTTCTGTTTCCAGTTCAAGATTAAATTTTCTTCTTGCATTAGTTTGATCAATGTTATGTTGATTTCATCAACTCCCTACTATGTGCCTGGGGTCAGATAATCTATAGGAGTGACACTCTATATCCCTAACTGGTTTTTTGGGGTGCTGGTATTTAGAGAACAATTTTGTTTTACAATCTGTTTTTTCTTTAACCTTTTGAATGTCATTGATTGTTTTTATTGTAAACATTAAAGCCAAGCCATCAAATCAAAGAAACTGAAGGGAACAGATGAAGTTTCATTCCAAAAAGTTCAGCCAAGTAGAAAACAGGAAGTAGTGAGGGATACTTACACAAATAAATTTCTTGTTCTGTTTTTCTATTATTTCAGATAAGTACTAAAGGCAAGCACATCTGGCCTGTAACATTCTAAGAATAAAATTTCAGGTCTCTGATTTCCTGACTTGTCTCATGTTCTCATTTGTGCTTTTGTCATTTCTTACAACTTGGTAGCAACTGAAATTCTGAAGCGAAACACCTATAGTTGGTTGGGTTTTACTCTTTGCTCTTTTGCGGGGCCCACCACAAGCTGCCAAATAAACACATAGAGGCTTATTCTTGTGAATGTCCAGCCTTATCTTGGCTTATTTCTAGCCAGGTTTTCTTAATTTAAATTATCCCATCTACCTTTTACCTCTGGGCTTTTACTTTTCTCTACTTCCTTCTTACTCCATGACTGGTTGTGTGGCTAGATTGCTGGCCCCTGGCATCCTGTGCTCCTCCTTTTCTTGTTCCTTCCTCTTCTCCTTCTCTTCTCTTCATTCTCTCTGCCTGGCAGCCTTGCCTATCCCCTTCCTGCCTAGCTACTTGCCATTCTGCTCTTTATTAAACCAATCAGGTGTTGTAGGCAGGAAACTAACACAGCTTCACAGTTAAACAAATGCTGCCTAAAAGAATATAACACAGTTTTGCATCATTAAACGAATATTCCACAGGATAAACTTATGTCAACACATCTTTAACTAATATTCTAGAGCACACACCTGAGTTTTCTGATTCATTCCACTTCTCCAAAGGACTAGGACCCATGGTATCACAAAGTGAATTGCTTTGCCCTAATCTGAAACACCTTTGCCTTTTACCACAAGTTGTTTAACACCTCGGAGAGTAGAATTGTGATATGCAGATCAAGGAATAGGATTCATGGAGAGCTGTGGAGAATTACACCTGTTCCTGACTCTATGTAGATGTCTCTTCTGTGCATGTGGGTTATTAATTAGTAAGAAAAAAAATCCCTATTTAGGTAGTAGGAGGTATGGAGTATGAAATTTGTTTTGGAAAAGCAAACGTGACATCTGGACCTGAGCTTTCTGACTAGGAACAGTGTGCGTCTCCTTTTCTATCCATATAAAAGTAGATATAAAAGAAGAGGGAAGTCAAATGGCATTACCTAACCACTGTCTGCCCTAAAAACTCAAAAACAACAATGAGAATTGGTGGAGAGAAAAGTCACATTTTGTGTCGAAAGCTGCAGCTGCCATTAGCCCTGGGCTAGGCATACCGTATCAATGTTTCTTTCTCCTTCCATATGGAAATTGCTATCCTCGGCATTTGTGAAAATGAAGAAGAAGATGGAAATAAAACAAACTCTGCAGTAAGTTTCCAGTGAGGTTGAGAAAGGAAAATCAGGTAAAATATAGTAAGGAAGGAAATGTAAACGTTGATACTGAGAGAAATGCCCGCAGGAACCTAGGCAGAGGGGTCGAATCAGATCTCTTTGTGGCAGCGGTTGAGACTAAATGTTAACATGCCTACTAAGTGACTCTTGAAAGCTGCTAAGAAGGGAAGAGGTGACAATAAGGGAAAGGGTAACTTGGTTAAAGGATGAAATGTGAAAATTTCCCAACAGTTAAAGAATGCAAATGCAGGGAATAACAGTTCACCGCTGTGGCTGAAGTGGAGAAAATCAGACAGGAGGATGCCAAATGAGAGGTAGATTTGGGACAAATCGTGTAGGCAAGCCTTTCCAAGTAAGGCTAGAACTTTCATGCAATTATTCAGCCAATACAAAAAAGGAGACTTGTTTTGCTTTTTAGGTATACAGAACATTATTTTTTTGAGATTATATAATTCATCCACTCTGTAACTACATTTTATGTAATTAGTATGGTTCAGGTGCTTTTCTAAATGGATGGATATGGTTTCCCATGAATTATATATTGAAATACCAAAATCAAGAAATACATTAAAAGAGCCCGATGATTACAATATTATATAAAAAGAATTGAAAGGGTGTTGCATGCAAATATAGACATTAGTTTAAAAGGATTTTGAGAAAGGTGAATTAATGGGAATGTCCTTTCCTGATTTCACGGACTTATGAGAATTCCACTAAAGTAATTCTAGATGTTATTATGTTCCTTTACATCTGCTTTACCTTATGGAAGAAGAATTTTTGAAATCATTAATAAATTGGAAAGATAATTTTTCTTCTACTTTTCCCATGTAGTAAGACACTCAGATGATGGCTCTGCTTTTGCCAGTTTGTCTAAATTAAGTAAGGTCTAAATTTAGGGCAAATTTAATTGAAATTGCAAAAGTATAGAATACCTGATACTACTCCCAAGAGAAAGTCATATTTTCAAAATTGAAAGCAGAAATTTTTATTACATGTGGACATTGAGAGGGCTGTCTCCTCTTCGTATCCAAGTCTTCTGTATTCTGACAAATTGAAAATTGAGAATTATATAAAAGTATTGACTTTCATATTTTGGTAACCACTTTTTTTTGTACACTTCAAATATTTTTTGAAATTGAAATATAATTGTATCATGTTATACCTTTCCATTCTTCCCCCAACCTCTTCCTGTATTTCCCTGCTTGCTGTCTCTCAAATTTATGGCCTATGTTAATTAATTATGTATATAAATTTATATATTATGAATCATATATATAATACATATAAATATTCCTAAATACATAAATACAACCCACTCAGCCAGAATAATTTACTGATGTGTATATGATTTCAGATCTGACCACTTGGTATTAAATATCCACTTGAGGGGCTTTTGATTTTGACAATCCTTAGTTGCCTATAGTTCTCTGTTTAAGGCTATGGCACTGTGAGATTTCCTCTTCCATGTTAGCATGTGAGTTCATTTTTCAGGTCACGGTGAGAGTTCAGGGATGTAGATTCCCTAACATTTCAGGGAGACACCCTCACAGCAGACTGGCTCTTACGTTGTGTCTGACCCCCTCCTTCCATTAAGTTTCCTGAACGTGGAGATGTGCATCGTGTGATTACTTTTTCTCTACTCTTTGATCCGTTTTGATTTCTAAAATGGTCTCTGTCTGTTGCAAAGAAAAGTTTTTGGTTTTTTTTTTGGGGGGGGGAGTGGGTGGGTGAGAGAATTGCTTGTCTGTGACAGGGATAACTATTCAGAATGCGGTTAGGAATGTGAGAATGTACCCTGGTACCCTGCTTTTCCAAAGAACAATAACACTCAAAACACACCACTGCAAACAATTAAGTAGCAAGACTCCTAACTAGCGTCAACTCCTAGTAGTGTCATCTCCTGACTTCTCTTCTTCCACACTCTGCTGCTGCAGTTGGGTCTTAGGAGAAGGATGTCTCTGGGCTTCCCAATAACTGCAGGTCCCTCCTCTCTCTGACATCTACCTATAGGAGCAGTTTTGTAATTTGCTTCTATTTTTTTAATCTTTTTTTTAAAGATTTTTTTTTTT
>NC_022032.1:16792651-16793719 GCF_000317375.1 Microtus ochrogaster | reverse complement strand
GCCTTTAATCCCAGCACTCGGGAGGCAGAGGCAGGCGGATCTCTGTGAGTTCGAGACCAACCTGGTCTACAAGAGCTAGTTCCAGCACAGGCTCCAAAACCACAGAGAAACCCTGTCTCGAAAAAAAACAATATATATGTATATATAAAACTGATGAACTTTTGAAGCCATGGACAGTTGAAAATGATTAAAATAAATTGACGATCCCTTAGCCAGATGGATTAAGAGGAAAAACACTCAAACAGTGAAAATAAGAAATGACAGAGGAAATATCATTACCAATTTAATAAAATATGAAGGATTATAGGAGAACTCTAAGGATAATTCTAAGACAAAACCTCATACAACACAGAAAAGATGGTCAACTTACATATGCCAAATCATGGAGAGACAGAAAATAAGGGAACCTACGTATTATGCTTGCATCCCTAACAGCCCTCCCTAAAATCCACAACAGAGTTTAAATAGCTACATTGAAAAATTATATCAAGTAGTTGAAGAAAAGCTAAAATGGATACTCCTCAAATGATTCTAAGAAAATTGAAAGAGGAAAGAGCATTCCTAGATTAATCCTAGAAAAACCAATTCTTGTCTCAGATAGAAGGCAGGAAAACAATGAAACAAATACTTCCCAAAATAAAACTAAAAACCAATGCCCCTGAGGAAGGTGTATGCAAAAGTCTTTAAGAGAATACTTTTCAATACAAATATTGATCTGCTGTTATGGTGAATGTTAGGGTGGCTCAGCATGTAAAAGTCAGTCAGGGTAATGAACTCACCTTAGAGTAGCGAAGAATAGAAAAAAGTCCTGAGTATCTCAGTCATTACAGAAGAAAAGCTTTTGATCACATCCAGCACAACTAAAACCCCAAAAAGAAAGCTGAAAGGAAATCAGTAAAGGTCATTCATGAAAAGGTCACCACTAACATCCAGACAAATAAGGTTGAAAGTTTTTCCTTTCAGATCAAAAGGTGCAAAGAGAAGGGTATAGTTTGAATGTTAGAAGTCTCCTCAATAGGCTTCATGTGTTTGGAGACTTAGTCCCCACCAGGGAACTTGGCCATTAGA
>NC_022032.1:16786099-16792439 GCF_000317375.1 Microtus ochrogaster | reverse complement strand
TGAAAAAAAGAATAAAATACTTAGAAACAAATATACCCAGAGAAACCAAAGACTTATATCCTGTCAAACTGGAAAAGAGATTAAAGAAGACACAAGAAATGGAAAGACATTAATTATTGTGAACTGAAAAAGTAAATATTATTAAATGTCATTGCCATTCAGAATAGTTTGCAGAGTTCCTACAACATCTGGAATGATGTTGTTTTTGCAAAAGTAAAATAACCCATCCTAAAATTCATATGAAAGCACAATGGATTGAGATATCCAAAATAGTCTCTGGAAAGAAATTTTAAATTGGAGGTATCATTTTTTTTATTTTAAAACATGTAATGAAACTATACTACTCATAACTGCAATTAGGACAATACAAATACTATGGAAGAACAGAAATCATAGAAATAACCCCTGTGCAAGTGGTCAAATGAGTTCATCAAATAGCAAAACCATTCAATGGAGGGGGAGTAGGTAGTTTTTTTTTTTTTTTTTTTTTTTTAAGAAAGGGTACTTATCCACACACAGAAGAATGACGTTGGATCTCAATTCAAAGCCATTAGCTCACAATGCTCGCAGGAGCTAAGCAGAAGAAGCTACTGCTGTAAACTCTGAGGAGGAAATGTAAAAGGAAGCTGCATGACATTGGCTTTGGCCAGGACATCACATAGCACATCTAGTACTGTCATAGATATATGACTTATATATAAAAGTCAACACTCTTGTAGGGATAAGATATAGAGCAATTGAAATTAATTTTTGCTCACAGTCATGAGCATAGCATATGACCTCTTATAGATATGCAGCAACAATTAACCCTTTGTACCTGGCCCAGTGACAGTAATAGCCATGTGCAATTTACTGTTCATTGAAATCTGCGATTTAAATGCAATTTCCAATTTAACTTTTACAGACCAATCAATACACTTTATAACATATTAGGGTCTATATGGAGTCTCCAATTTTCAAAACCTTTGGAGGCACCATTATTATTCTACTAGTGGATCATTTGAATGTATGATTATATAATTTCCTTAAAACTAATTATTACAGGGAGTCAATATAGAAATTTTCTCTTGTAATTTTCACCATAACTTTCATTATACTGTAACTAGAAAAGGGACAGACTTGGTTCCTTCATAATTCCATACTTTTCCTTTCTAAAATTAAAAAATAGAATCTAATTGTTTCATATGGGTAATTAAGTAAATTTACTTCATTTTTTCATTTTAGTGTTAATTATTCATCATTCAAACTTTTGGGTATAATAGACATTAAATAAATAATTAACTGATAGGTAAAAGTAAATAAAATCAATGATTTTTCTAAGGCATTATACATCGGGAATTGTTTTTAATACATCCCATTAGTATTGCTTATATAGTAATTTAAATCTTTTATTTGGGGCCTTATGTTTGTGTAATGATCATAGTTGCAGAGTTCTGAAAAATGATATAATGAAAGCATGTTTGGGACATTTTAGCTTGTTGTGAGGTTTAGTTCTGCTTTTAACAATCAAAGTTTAAGTGAACAGAACAATTAAATATTTTCTGCTTGAATTTCTACATGTGTCCATTGGAGATAACCATGTTAATAGCAACTGTATTTTTTATTTTTTCTTTATAGATTTATTAATTTTAATGAGTGTGGGTGTTTGTCTTCATGTATGTCTTGTATAGTGTGTGGGCCTGGTGGCCACAGAGGTCAGACTAGGTCATAGGAGATCCTGGAACTAGAGTTACCTATGATTTGAGAACTGGGCCCTGATCCTAGATCCTTTGCCAGAGCAGCCAGTGAGTGCTCTTAACCTCTGAGCCATCTCTCTGCCCTTTTACCATTTCTTAAACTTGCTTTTTCCAACATTATAAGTCAATTAGTTAGTGGTTCAAACTACTTACTAGTTGAGTAATCATAAGCCAATCTCTTTATTTCTCCATTTGTAAAGCTGGCTAATAATACTGCCTGGTTTCAAGTTTATTGGGAGGATTAAGTCCATATTTATACTGCACACAGAGTAATGGTGGACACACAGTAGGCATGACTTACTTTTGTTTAAATTGTAAGAGCTATTCATAAAACTAGATGTGTACACATCATGCAGAGTTTACAAATGTGTTTAGACTAACAGCCTATCAGTATTTCTTCCTAAAATGCTGCTTTGCTTAGACATGTAAATCCCGAGGACAAACATCCCTCACATCAAAAGCAGATTCCATTTATTTTGTTCATTTTTATATATTTTAGTTGTATATATTTATTAGTGTGTGTGTGTGTGTATGTGTAAGAGAGAATGGGTGAATACATTAGTGAGTGTGTGCATGTGCTTGTGTCCAGGTAAAGGTTAGAGGAATTTTGCAGGAGGTTGTTCTCTTCTTCCTTCATGTAGATTCCGGGGATAGAACTCAGAACTTCTTGTGTGGTGACAAGCACCTCTGTCCGCTGAGACATCTCACTAGTTCATTTTACTAAGGCCGGATGTTGGCTGAGTTTTCTAGGTATCTAGAGCAGTCCTGCAGGGTGGCGCCTAGACAAGGAAGCCCTCTAGCAGAACAAACTTCCACAGCTCATGCTTGAATCTCCAGATGTTCTCACCTGTCACTATTTGAAAAACCTGTGCTCATCAGATGTGGATGAGTACTGGGTGCATTTCTCAATGTGTGGGACCAAGGGTGTCTCGAGTAGAGAAATGATGGGATTAATTTGTTTATTTAGCATTGGAGTATGATTTTATATTCTTTTACAATATGTTTTTATCATAAGATTTCTTTTACTTATTTTTATTTTATTTATTAAACAGTTAAATGAGTTTAGACTAATTAGTATATACTTTGGTGAATCCCCTTGTGTTTAAAAGGGTATTTAGTAAAAATTGGGCTAAATTTGAAGGAAAATCTGTGATCACTATACTCCATGTGAATTTATTTCATAGAATCTAACCTACATTTCAGCTGTGTTCCGATAATAATCTGATAAATAATCCTTAGCACATTTTGACCTTTAGTTCTTAAGTGTGTGGTAATTTAAAATAAGAAAAAAAAAGTATAAAAATTTACAAAATCAAAAAGTGCATTAATTTGTGTTAATTAGCAAGTAAAAGCCTATGGTGATGAAATCTCGGTGGATGATGCGTTAGGAGAGCGAAGAGGGAGTCATGATGTCTTACAATTTTTCAAATGTGGCAACAGAAAATAATGTCAACCAAGTGATGTGGCTCCAGCAGTCATAAACATAAACGCACAATTGCAGCATTGTTTGGAAGCAAAGAAACCCTATGGCTAAGTTTATGGAAGCTGACCCTGAGAAGAAGCTGAAATGGCTTTAACTGACGATTCTGTATCCAAGTTTGCTAATCATTGTTCATTTAAGATAGTAAAATTAGTTAACCATGCAAAAGAACAAGCCAAGAGACCATCAAGAAAATATTATCAGAAAGGAGGACAAAAGACGCTAATGGGGGTGGTGTGTGCTCAAAATATATTGCATACTTGGAGGAAAAGGTCACAATGAAACCATTATTATGTATAACTAACATATGTTAATAAAAATTAAATATAGTCATATCCATACTCAATCGGTAAGGTCCCAATTTGGCAGATTTGTAAATGTCAAAGACATAGAATTTTCTTTAATGATACTTCAATCATCCACTAAAAATGTCATTGAAAAATCACATTGGCTCCTTATTTCAGGCTTCCATGCAAGTGATTCACATACACTGGGCACTTTATTCACAGGGAATCATGTTACACTTACTTCAAGAAAGCCACTAAATTTTACCTTGTCGATAGAAGCCTATGGACTTAATTCTGATAACCATGTGTGGGTCCATCTTTTAAATAATACATTCATTCTACTAGTCAGACAAGTATCCACCTTTAGGAAATTACATTTAAACATGCCACCCACTTTGGTGCATTTGGTATGGTGATCATTAGTACTTACTCATGGTGTATAGCAGTATTTTAGGACAATGGATTTATCCAGTTTCTTCAAAGGAACGAACAATATTAGATCATGACACGAATATCTAATTATCTAATATGCTATGCTTGGGACCTATATTTAGAAATAATTAATAGCTATGCTAATAGCAAGGTTGATTGATTGGAATTACTGATTAGATAAACATGATTGCTTCTTATCTATATATACTTTTTAGGTAACATAGCTTCCTTGAAACAAATACAATTTTAAATGTAAGATAGGAAACTAAAACTACTTTAGGAAAGCAGGGAGAAAATGTAAGTTATGGACATAGGCAAATGCCATTGTTTTGTCTTCCTTATGCTTCTTTTGTCAACTTCAGTAAAAACACAGACATAAGAGATTGTACTACCGTAATAGTTCAGTGCATTCTCTGTGGGGAAATTGCTGCTACCAGACAGAGAGACATGGGGCTATTATTTGTTGCATCATCTACAAAGCCGAAGGCCCACTCATTGACCCAAACACTTGACTTTTCCCATTACTGGTTGCAATTAAACTAACCTAAAAACAAACAAATAAATACAGATTAAAAGATATCATGCCACAAAACCAAAACAGCAGTAAGAAACTGCTTAGGTTTCTTAGATTTGTTTTAAATCTACTCCTTTTTTTTAAAAAAAGATTTATTTATTTATTACACATACAGTATTCTCAGTGTTCTACTTGCATGTATGCCTGCAGGACAGAAGAAGGCACCAGATCTCATTACAAGTGGTTGTGAGCCACCGTGTGGTTGCTGGGAATTGAACTCAGGACCTTTGGAAGAGCAAGCAGTGCTCTTAACCAATGAGGCATCTTTCCAGCCCCTTAAATCCATTCCTTCAACTGTCTTTCTTTTTTTTTCCCTATATGGAACATATCAGAAAAGACATGACATAATACTTTAATCTTAGACAATATACAATTTATTTAGTTTATTAAGTTTTGTACATATTCCAAGAAGAAAATCATTATCCTACTTATGTCAATACATATCCATAAATAGATATTTGATTTGCTTGTTAACAACGTCATTGGAAATTTATATTTAATCACTGTACTCATATTTGTGAGGGGGGATGGGAAGAAAGAAAGGGGAGAGAGAAAGAGAGCAAGAGTACAGGATGATATATATATATATATATATATATATATATATAATCTCAGGAGAGGAAAGACATAAGTGATATCAGACACCTGGTTCGTTAGTCATCCCCACATCATGTATTTCCATGGCATGCATTCTGCCTGTGAACTGGCAAATGTTAAGTGTCTTAGCAATCAAGGAAAACAGGTGTTGGGTTCAAAGCTAAACAGGGATGCTTTTTCTATTTTACCATATGAAGCTCTCATTTATAACTCCATGCTTTTTCAATGATGGAGAAAGAGATGGATATACAAATATAAGTAAATATCAAACAAGATCAAATTCCAGAGGACAGGGCATGTCTTTTCCTCCCATTCTTGTCACTTCTTGGTTTTACCTACAAGCCCATGAAGCTGGGAATATGGTCTGTAATTTTCACTTGGATTAGTAATCCTGAAAAAAGTTTATTTTGCGAATTATGAGCCTTCTAGGGGCTCATGAATTATGTAAGTGGCATGTCAGAAGACCTGAAGCAGCCCCATTCTGTGTTGGCAGCACCAGTTCTGCTTACTCTCTTTCAATGGTATAAAATCATGTGAGAATTTAAATTTGAAAGAAGAAAACTAGAATATTTGGATTATAACGAAAATTATAGGTATGATTTCAGTGCAGGTCTGTCTCTGAAAATAGTGTTCTGGAGATTCAAAGTATACACAGTGCTCTACATTTTTTTAGACACAGAAATAAACCTGAAAGACTGTACATGTAGGTCTCTATGGACACTTGCATTCAGAGCTCCCTTGGATTTTGTAAATCTCAGTAAAAATGCTCAAGCATCATCTGAAACTCAGTTGGAGGTTTCTAAATTCTAAGGCATACTCAACTCTTGTGATAGAAAATGGAATTTGATAATCGGTAGATAAGAACGTATGTTTTTCAATAAGTGCTGATTTCTTAATGTTGGTACTTGACTACCTAAAGATGCCAGAAGTCTATGGTTACATGATAGTGAGGGGTGGAATTGTGGGATGTCATGATGCTCATGTCATTATTTGAAGGTTGTGATGATTAATTTTATAAAGAAAATATCAACTACTCTTACACAGGCTAAAATGCTGATATCAGAAAAAAAGCTTTGAAGGATGTGTATAGCTCAGTGCATAAGGCCCTGAATTCAATTTGAAGCACCAATAAAGAAAATAATATGGCACTGGGTTTTGATCCTACTTCTAGCTCTGGCTTTGTGGGGGCCTAGCCAGTTTGGATGTTCACCTTCCTAGACCAGGATGGAGGGGG
>NC_022032.1:16784651-16785999 GCF_000317375.1 Microtus ochrogaster | reverse complement strand
TGAAGCACCAATAAAGAAAATAATATAAAACTTCAGTAAGAGTCCCAAAGACATCAGATAAGTTAACTTACTAAATAGCCTGGTATGTAGTATCAAGAATGTATTTCATAAACTGCATTTCCAGTAGCATTGTTAATTCTAGGGTGTGTGCTTAATTCCTTATGTTATTATTCCAGGATTGGGAAAAACAGTAAAACAGTAGAAAGGGTTTATAGTTTACTGGGAAGCTTTCTTGTATCAGATACTATAGAATGTATATATAAACTCACCATACTCTATCTCTGCAGCATCTCTTGTAATCCATGCATTAAAATCAGCGTCGTATGGGGGAATCCACTGAGGCTTGGTACTTTGCTAAAAAGCAAGGCACACGTGATCCTAATCTAAATGCTACACCCTGCTATCTCTACGGTTGGGCATTTTCAGGAGAAGTCTAATGAAAGGAAGGATTTTGTTGGTTCTAGTAAGTGCTTGCATGAAATAATGCGAACACTCTTGGTCTTGGCTGGGTGGAGGAACAAGCGAATGGAATATGGACTTGACAGTTTAGGATAAAATATAAGCAGTTAGTATCTCATAATACCTGGTGAATTCATGGAGAACAAAGGAGAACATGGGTATTAGGAGGAGCTCTGCAGTAAGAGACCGAATAGTACTAAGTGTTGACATGGCTCTGGGTTTAGACTGTTGTGAAGGAGCTGGTATCAAGCCCTTTAAGGATAGAAGTACTTACTCCAGCCAACTTCTTAGGTACAGCGAGTGAGAGAGATCTGAGTCTTTTATATTAGTACTTGTAGCGCACTGTGTAAGAAAAATGACGAGTGTTCCTGAATGGGATATAGATCAGAGGTAGATGCTTGTCAAGCAAAAGCAAAATCCTGGGTTCAATTTCTAGTCCCACAGAAATTGAAAAAAAAAACCAAATTCACTGCTTCATAACCCACTGTGTTCCTTCAAATGGAATTTCACACTTGTCTTGGATTCTGATCTTTCTTTTGTGGAGCAAACACATTAAGAAGAGTTGTAGTCTTATTACTGATTGCAGAAATGTTAATTTAATTCTAACTTCATAAAATGACAATCTTAAATTTTCTTTATGAAATATTTTGCAAGATACCATGATATAATTTAACAAAACTGAAAAAAAGGTTTTGTTTTCACAGAAATAACTAGCTCCCATTTTAGGAATGAAATATTATGTGAATGACGTAAGTTTTTATTAGTAATTATTTCTTATTTTCACGAAAGCTTGTTTAATTTCTGTTTGTTCTTAAAAAACATCATTTCTTTGTTAAAAAGATCTTAGGATGTGTTTTAAAAATCTTATTCTTGTTCTGGAGTGCCAACA